>NW_006160175.1:903584-993446 GCF_000334495.1 Tupaia belangeri chinensis
CAGTAGATCTGGCAATTTTTTCCCCAATACTTCCTTGGGAATCATTACAGTGGTCACTATTTTGCTATTATTATTACTATTATGAAGACAATCATCCTTTTTTGAGTGTCTGTGCTCTTAGTGGTACCATTTAACCACATATATGCTAAGTTTTTCACTTGAGTTTACTAGCCTTCTCTGACTCCCTGCTGCAGTCTAACAGAAATTCCCACACCGGAAAGCACACTGGTTAAGTACATACCCCAAGATGATCAGAAATTTCTTTGAAAATTTAGTAAAATAATATGAGGGGGAACTTCAAAAAGTTTATAGAAAATGGAATTAAACTACCAGCTTACTTTGGTGTCAGGCATTTTTCAAATCCAAGCATAGTCTTGTTCTTTCTTTTTTCATAATATGTATTTTCCATGAACTTTTTAAAGGCCTCATACAATGGCAGCAGTCAGTATTTATTGGACGCTTCACTGCATGAGATGTAGTGCTTTTCACATTCTTTTTAATAATTTTACAAACATCATATGAAACATGTTTCTCTAGCCTTGTGTCACTCAACTGTTTAAAACTTGCACCAGAGGGCTGCGTCTTAAAGAAATAGAGGTGGGATTTGAACACTTGCTTCAGAACCCCTATGTTTTGTTTGTAGCCAGAAGCAGAAGCAGGAAATCTTAGTGACTAGAATCCAGATTTTAGGTGCAGACCATCTAGATTCAATTTCCTGATAACTAAGTGAACTCACCTCCTCTATCTCTATCAGTTGGAGTTTCTTCAACTAGAAAATGTGGATAAGATGACTGCTAGCACCAGACTTTTTTCAAACACAAATAAAATAAGTCTGGGGCTGGCTTTGATGTTAACTAGACCTGGAGACCCTTATTTCCCATAGTATAAAACACGTGAAGCCAGAAAGGGTTGGGGATTGGTGGTTCTCCCATATCATGGACTCTGAGCAATGAGTTTACTCAGTGTGATGAAGTTAAGCTGTGTGTGTGGGGGAGGGGAGACTAGAAATAAAAAATCCACTTGCAAAGCAGTAGGGCATGGAGTTTATTTGTACGCAATTCACTTTTCAAACATCAGAAGACTCTACATACCGAAGATATAAATAAATATCCATGTCCAACTATTCTTCTCAAAAAGTAAATCTGATTCTTTTGTGTTGGGAAACTATAAATTTACTTCTACAGTAGTTCAGCAATTATGACAATGTAGTCAGGAGACTAAGGATGGACAAGGTCCTGAAGGCATGCGTGTTATGTTAAAGAGAAGTCCGTTGGGGGCATGTGAAAACCTGGATACATTTGTAAAATATTATCCAGCAAATCTGAATTTTCTATATATTTAGGTTTTTAATGCCATTGTATATATCCTCTGGACAATAGATGTAAAAGGATGATTTGAATAGGTGAAAATTTTGCTTTCTTGTGAAGGATTTTGCTGCTTTGATTTCAAATATATAGGAAAAGCTTAGTCATGTAATATTTGAAATAAAAATTTTAAATGGGACTAAAGTGGTAAATGGAAAAAAAATTCACAATTCTCTAAATGTCACTTCATTCAGCAATATATATCATCTGTGTTTCTCCTCAGCAAGTGGAGAAATGAAAAATGTCATGTACACACAAGGTTGACAAATTGATTTTTCTTTGTGAGTACACATTTTTGCATTAAGAATCAGAAAAAAAAATTTGTACTTTGCAGTTTAAATGCTGAATTTATGCCATATTGGCCCATTTAAAAATTGCTAAGAAGAGCATAGAGGTAAAACATCAATATTTCTGTGATGTTTTGATTTTTACTGGTGATTCTTTCTTAAGTACCACCTGCTCTACTAAAGCTAAATTCAGGAGGTAAATCATAATTTGCAGGCATTATTATTTATTTCCAGCATTTCTAGGTAGAAAACAGAAAATGTTAAAAATATTTCAAAATGACTTGATGTGTAATTCTTGGTTTTTCAAAAATGACTTGATATGTAATTTTTTTTTTCCACTCAGAATCCCTAGATTCACATATGATTTTTGCCCTCAACTTTGCTCCTCTGAGAGTCCACAGCACTCGGAATAAATGTAAAATATACAATTTCCCCCCGATACCATCTGTATGATGTTTTCCCCAAAGAACAAAAAAATTGCTTTTAAACAAAGAATAAACATGGTGTTTTGGGAACTCTGATTAAACTTCTTTGAAAGTTTTAAGCCAAGGCAAAAGGGGACAAGTGAGACTGTAATAGAATTCATCTTGCCAGCAGCATCATATAGCATTTGCTCTCCTGCGCGCTAACTTCAGCTGTGATTTATTAGGGGACCAAGTTCATGTCATTGCGTCTGATCTTCAGAGACCTGGCTTCAAATCCTGATTTTACTCACAATTGAAAATGAGGCTTGTGGTCAGGTCCTAGCCCCGTTTGACATGATTGTCAGCCTGCACTGGGGAAAACGGGCCGTCTGGAAAAGCAGGAAGTGTTAACTTGCAGGTCAGGGACTCAAGTGCCTATCAGTGGAGATTTTATCTGCAATGAAACTGGGAGGGGCTGCAACTCCTGACCCTCTCAGTGGGACACTTATTAAGCTGCCTGACAAAGTAGGGTAACACAATCCTGATGTCCTCCTAAGGAAGCTTTTGTCTTTTATTATTATTATTTTTGTCATGGCTTAAGAAAATGACTAATTATTAAAATTTTGGAAAAGAAATAGCTCTGGGACTTGGAATGTCTGTGTAAAATCTTAAAGGGAGCCAATTTTGCTTCTTGGCATTTATTTGCCCTGTGCAGCTTATAAATAGTTTCCATGTGCTGCTGCTTCAGTACAGACCTCTGATAAGAGGATGGGGAAATTAGTTTTGTAGAAGTCTGTCAGTCTAGGGGTAACGTGTATGCCTAAGTGTAATTTTTTTTCCAACGGCCTAGAGAAGGAGTTTTGTTTGCTAACTTATGTGGGGGGAAAAAAAAGTAAGAAAACCTGGAGATATTTGAGAATTGATTTCGTAATCTGAGATCAGAAAAAATCCAATCAATGTAATCAAATTTGAAGATGAATTTAAAAGAAGAGGCATAAAAGGATATGACCAGAGAAGAATGCTAAATTGTAATCAGATCTTGGGATCTTTAATCCCTTAATATGAGACTGCCTCTTGCTTTTGCTTGAGTAGCTATTGTTAATACAAAAGGAAAGAAGGTGGTCCCACTATGATTAGAGTCTCTCTTGGGAAAATGTGTTCCATTTATGACATATCTGGAGGGAAGTGGATAATACAGCTAGTTGTATTATCATCTGAGTGAGTCTTTTTTTGTTGTCGTTCAGAGGGATGTTGCTACACACAGATGGTCTCTTCTCCCATAGAAAAGCCCTATGAGGTACGGGTATTTGTTAGAGTTGAGTTCAAGATCTAATACTGAGTAAATGGCAGAAGCAGGTTTCAAGCCCAGGCAGTACACGTTGTTCTGAGCTGTTTGATGGTGATGCATTCCTGGTCATCAAGCCTCTTTTGCTAAACCAACTGCAGACTTGTCTAGCATGAGCTTTGTACACAAGGACATTGCAAGGTTCCAAAGAGGTCAACTTCATTCCAAGATTTAAGCTTTTTGAATTTGGTGAGATAACTTGTCTTCTGCACATGTATGACAGTTCTATTTTAGGTTCTTTTGTCAAGTTATAAACTCCTAGAGCTCATTAAACCTTATTGAGCATATCCAGGTCTACCATTAACCTCCATCTGAATTAACTGCTAAGAATATCTAACTTTCGAAGGGACCTTTTTCTCCCAGTTGGTCAAGAAGTCTTGCTTGACCCCAGGTGGTAGTTGCCACTTTTATATTGATGATTCTATATAATGACTACTCTTTTCTTAATTCTCTCAGAAATGAGTAAGCTTTGTAAGATACAGTTTATTCCTTGTCTGTCTTACTGTACACTCTGCCTAGCAAGGTGCCTGGTAGGTAGTCAGTATTCAAATATACACAAAGAGGTTGTTAGCAACATGGGACTTGTGGACCTTTGCTGCTTAGCTTCATTTCATTTAGTGTTTTTTTTTCTCTTTGTTTCATCTTTTCTCTCCCGCCTTCTTTCTTTCTCTCTCTTCTCTTTCTTTTCTTTCTTTGTTGGGCCAGAGGGAACATACGCTCACCAGAAAAAGGGGGGGGGTAACTCTCCCCATAAAGTAGGATCATGCTGCAATAATTTTTTCTCCATTTCTTCATCCCATCAAGATCTGGGGCATGTATGCACATGCACCTGCCATGTTTCCTAAGCTGCTTGGGCCAGGATTTGAATTGGCAGCCATGTGATCTCTGGCTCCCTGTCTATAGCACTTAACCACTAAGCCACAGGATCAGCCCTGCTACCTTGTTTCTATGGCCTTTCATGTTGTGTCAATAGACAGAAAACTTGTTTCCTTTCTACCTCAAAAAATAGAAGCTTATGACTAATTTCATAAAATTATGAAATAGCTTTATTTGTACTTGTCAAACAAAATTTAATGATTTCTGGTATAGAAATTCAATAGTTTCTGGTATAGAAATGAGAGAAAATGGAATTTGTATTGGGGGAAACTCCCTAAATATCTGTTAAACACAAGTTTTTTTTTGGAGAGATTTTTGCCATAGGGCGCATGCGCTCACCAGACAGACAGAGAGAAACATAGAGACAGAAAGCGAGAAATCACCCCCCAGAGGCGATGGTCACGCCGCAATCCCTTCTCCTCCATTCTCCTCTCGGGATCTTGGGCACACACACACACGCACCCGGTGTGAGTTTTAGGCCACCGGGTCCAGAACGCAAACCATAGTTGACTACGTGGGAGTCCAGCGATACAGTCATTACGCTAACTGCTGGTTCCCTTAAACACAAGTTTTACAAAAGAAACTAGAGGGACTTTCATTGCTTCTGGATACAATTTGCCAACTCCATTGTGCCTTAAACAATTAAAATAAGGGACCATCTGGGACCAGCAGTTAGCATAATGGCTATGTCGTTGGACTCCCAGGTAGTCGACCATGGTTTGAGTACCAGACCCAGTGGCTTAAACTCATGCCGGGCGTGTGTGCATGCGTGCCCAAGATCCCGAGAAGAGAATGGAGGAGAAGGGATTGTGGCATGGCCATTCTCCCTGGGGGTGATTTCTTGCTTTCTGTCTCCCTGTCTCTCTCTGTCTTTCCGGTGAGTGCACGCACCCTATAGCAAAAACCTCTCAAAAAACAAACAAACAAACAAAAGTGACAAAAAAAATAAGGGACCATCTGACGGCAGTTAGGTCACTGGACTCTCACACGGCCTATAACGAACGGTTTGCGTCCTAGACCTGGTGCTTCAAACTCACACTGGGCATATGTGTGTGCATGCCCAAGATCCCAGGAGGAGAATGGAGAAGGGACTGTGGTGTGACCATCCTCTTAGGGGTGATTTCTTACTTTCTTCTCATTGTCTCTGTCTCTCTCTCCCTGCCAAGCACAGAGGCCCTAAGGCAAAAACCTCTAACAAAAAAATTAAAATAGTACCAAATAGGTTATTATGAAAACAGAGTGATAAGCTTCCCTTATATTTGTCCTGTTTGTGCATTGTGATATCTAAATTATAGGACAAGGCACAGTAATAAAACTCCCTTGACCTAACATCCAGCATTTTCCAAATAATTTAAGGATTTTAACCCCCTTTATTTTTTTCCCTCAAGGTTTTTGCTTTAGAGCACGTGCACTTGCTGGAGAGAAAGACAGATGGAGACAGTGAGAAAGAAAGTGAAAAATCAACCCTCAAGGTGGATGGCCATGTCACAATTCCTTCTCTATTCTCTTGGGGTCTTGAGCACACGCTCATGCCCACTGTCCTCTTAGTTCTTACATATGACTCCTCTACTCATTCTAATCCCCATTGCTCTCTATAGTCGAACAAGTCTTTCTACTTCACTGTCATCGATGTTAAGTTTCAATGTGTTGTCTCTACTTCCCTTCCACATAGCTACATGCGCGCACACACACACAAACACACACAAACACACACACACTCACGCTGAGATTTTAATCTCCTTTTAGCTCTTCCATTGCTCTCTTCACAGTTTTGTAGTAGAGATCAGAAGATAGCCTGGCTGTTTTGTGGATGTGGAGGGAGGAGATAATTGAGAATTAAAATTGGCCACTCTTCATCTTCTAGATGCTCTCTATTTTCTTATCTGCTTCTAGGAGAGGGTTAAGGTTTATTCAGCTGGGAATGAGTTATTTTCAGGAGTCCAGAGGGCTTTGCAACAGGACTGGGTTGGACTGTTTGCTGAAGCAGGGAAGATTACAAGTGACCTGGTGAGGGTGTTTGTAGCACTGACCTCCAAGCAGGGATGCTCTCATATTAGATTCAGCCTCCCTTTCATGTTTCTTAGGCTACACTATTTCTACATCTAGTGTGTATATCAGTGCTTTAAAAATAAACTCAAAATTTGAGAATAACTGTATCCTTGACAAGATATATCCTTTTCTAAGGAGGATTGCTGTAGCTGTCTAACAATGAATTACAACGTTCCACAGCTGTCTGGGCAGGAAATGAAGAAAATTATCCTGGCTATCTCAAAATGGGTATTTGGGGAATGGTGGAGGGTATAAGAGTTGCTAGAGCCTGACTGATTAATCTTATCTCATATTATAGGGTCCTTGGCTACCAGATTTCAGATAGAACTTAAAAAAAATCTTGAACCATCTAAAATCAAGCAGCATGGCTATAGAAATTTCAGATTAAAGTGAAAAATACGTTATTTTTGGCAGCAACCTGGTTATACATTCATCTAATAAATAAATTACATCTTAAAAAGTTAATATTCTAATAACCTCAAAGTCAATTGTGACAGAACTGTGGCCACAGGTATATCATTTAATCATCATTATTTCAAAAGACAGCTATTCATATTTTTACAAAAAAAAAAATTGGTTGTTGAATAGCTGCTCATCAAGAGGCCATTTTGTGTGACCTCCATACTACTTCACAAAGTTGTGTTTCCCAGGCACAGCTAAGAGCAGATTACTCCTTTCTCCTAGAAACCTTAAAATTTCCCCATGGTTTGCAGTTGTGTTTCTCAAACCTTAATGTGTATATTAGTCTATCTAAAAATGCTGATGCTGATGTACTTGACATAGGGCTGGAATGGACTACTTCTTCAAGTCTAACATGTTTTCAGTTGACTCTGGGGCTGTTCTTTCCTTTGATCACACTTCGAGTGGCAAGACTTTGGAGATAAGCCTGGCAATGATAGATCTGCATGTAGTACTTCCAACCCACTTTCCCAGGTTTACTGCCTTTGTATTCTTGTCTCTTCACCATCACTCTATACCCCAGCCTTTCCAGGCTGTTAATGTTTTCCCAGGTACATATATACTTCCTTCTGCTTCTGCATTTTTGGGTTGCTACTACCCATCAATGTCTTACTTGCCCTTATTTATCTAGACAGCTCACATTCTCCACAAGCTCTTCTTAGATCTGACTCTACTTTACCCAACCATTAGAATCACTGCTTCCATTCCTTGTTTTCCTCTTGCACTTTGTCAGACATCAATTTTCCAAGTTACTACTATCTGCAATGCAGACAGCATTGGGTGTGGGTCTCTACCAATGAACCATAAACCTTTGAAGGATGGCCGTCTCATTCTACCCATCTTTGCCTCTTCTGCAGCATTTTGCACAATTTCTGCTTTGAGCGGGTATCAATACAAGTTTGCTGGAATTGAAAACTCAAAAATTGTGTAAAATTACTTATCTGGATGGTTTTCTTTTGAATAGCTGATATGTGCTGACATTCAGATAAACCTCTTCAATGTTCTTTTCTGAAAGGATGTATCTTACTCCTTGGTAGTTAGGGATCACTCCTGGGTGTTTTTTAAAAAGGTTCTGATTTAGAGGATCTACGAATGTGACTATGTGGGCTAAGCTTCTTAAAGGGGCAACCCAGCTGAGAATCACAAAAGAAAGCTGAGACTGCTGCTGCTGCCGGCTATACAAACTGGTCTTTTATTGTTGCTAATGAGAGCTACTTGTGTTGACTGTCTAACAGGAAGTACCTTAATTCTTTCTCATTAGACTTCTAAAATTAACTTTGCTTTGCTGTTCTGGAAGAATCATAAGATGTGCCACATTTTCAGTTTTGGTGGGATGTTAGGAGAATTGAAGATCCATTCCTATGACATTTTCTAGCTCAACAATATTACGAAGGCACTTTTAAAATCATAATAGAAAGACAGTATATAGTTGTAAATACCAGATATAGTGTGTGTGAAAGAGGAGGGTCTGAGAAAGGACATTTGGGGGAGGGGCAGGGAGGCAAAGCTTTAATGGCACAAAAAGGTGTGGTATTATCTGTTGAAGATATTTCGTAGTTTTATGAACAGTACTAGGGAGAAATATTCACCTGTTGAAATATCCATTTTATAAGACAAATAATAATGTGGTTGAATGTATGGAAGAAAATGAAATGAAAAAAAAAACATAAAAAAAGGAAAAAAAATCATAATGTCCAGGACTCTCATTTGATACTGCAATGCGTTAGCTTTGTTATCTTGAAGAATTTAGTCCGTCAATTTGAACCTTAATTTTCTCATCTAATAATGGGGCAAGTCATATCTACCTTGATGAATTATTGAGATTAAATGGAAGAATGTGTATTGAAAGGCATGTAGGTATATAACAAGTCATGGTGAGTGCTATAGTCAGAGCTCTGCCATATCACCAGTCACTCTTTCATGGCTGTAAGGGAAAACTTTTTCCCCCGTATACTTTACTACCACTCTCAATATTCACACTTTTACTCCTAATAGGTAGGGTTTCCATACCAAGAAATTCTGTAATTCTTTGTGGATATCAACTGAGCAATTTAACCCAGGTCTGACACTTTACCTGGAGACAGCAACGAATCCCACAGATTGATGGCTCAGTCTCACACCCCCCCCCCCAGATGCCATGAAAGAGTCTGGGTTGTCATCTGTGTTTCTGAGTGACTGGCTATAAATCAGAGGTTTCCACAACTCTCTATTGGGGCTTGTTAATGTGCTAGAATGACTGAGAAAGCTCATGGAAACATTGTCAGGTTATTATAAAGGATAAACTCAGGAACAGCTAAACGGAAGAGGTACATATAGCAACTCTGGACCAAGCAGTAGGGAGCTCCCATGTTCTCTTGATCATGCCATGCTCCCAGCCCCTCCACATGTTCAGCAACCCAGAACCTCTCCAAACCCCGAGCTTTTAGTTTTTTTATGGAGGCTTCATTATGTAGGAATGATTGATTAAATAATTGGTCATGTCCGATCAACTTGGTTTTAAGCCCCTCGATTTCTGGAGGTTAGAGTGGAACTGAAAATTCCTACCCTTTCATCATTTTTATTCCCTCAGCAACAAGCCCCCATCTGGTGGCTATCCAGGGACTTTCCAAAATTGTTTTATTAACATAATTTCAGATATAGCTAAAGGCTTGTTGTGAATAAAAAAAGATACTCCTTTTACCGTGGAGTTATATTAGGATTCTAGGACAAAAGACCAAAGATGCTCTTATAGTTTCTTTTGTTTGCAAATTTTTTTTCTCAAAGAGAATCACATTCAACAGGGTCTCACCACAATCCTCTCCCCAGCCTTCCCAGCCAGCCATAATCGCAGGCCTGTGCATGCCCAGTATGTACAGATCAACCCAGGAACTAAAGCCCAGTCTTCCATATGGCTTTCAGCATTGCAGAGCACTGCATTACCTCTGCACCACCATGGCTGAGCTTTCCTATGGTTTTTATCACTTAAAAAATTACAAGGATTTTAGGAGTTGTGTGCTAGGAATGGGAATAAAGATCAAGTATATACTTAATATAAATCACAATATCATAGGGCTTAAAGTTTATTATCAATGTTTATTGATATAATCTCAAGTATTAAAAACTGAGGATGAGAAAAGGGCTCTCGAATTAAACATCCAAGTACTGTTTCTTTTTACAGAGCTCTGACTGCTGTGTTGTGCCCGCTCACTTTTCCACAGTGACAGAAGCAACATCTTCCTCTGTGACTTGATTGCATTCCAAATTCATTGTTATTGGAGCTTTTTAATCTCCTCTGGATCGTGGACCCCTTTCAATATCTCATGAAAGCTATTAACCTTCACTCAAGAAAGAAAAAGAGAAAAGTGTGTATTTGTACAAATTTGCTTTTATCTTCTAGAGGTTGATGAGTCCCAGGATGAAAAACACTGGGTGTGCTCAAAAACTTCTGATTCCTCATAAGGCATGAAACCAGGAATGACATAGTGAAGTTGAATTGACACAATCAAAGACCAGGAGGTTAGTGATAGTACGGAATGAGTCACCCACTCCTTCCCCAATTAATTTCCCTTGCTTAGAAAAAATCTACAGCCAGGCTAGGTACTTGAAGAGGAGGAGGATGAGAAATTTGATAATCTTTCCTATTATGTCTTATGTTGGAAATGATTGTCAATCAAACATATCTGGGAGTTTAACATGGTTTCTGACATAACATAATGATCTCAGTGAGGTTTGTGAATAATATCCCAAGTAAGGAAACTTAGTCTGTTTTAAATGTGCAGAGAAAGTTGCCCAAGCAGCAAAGTATACTGTTCACCATTTATCTTGGTCCAGGTGGTAGATCTGTGTGCAGGGCTGACTTGCATTAATAAACATTACCACAGTGGATGTGGAAACATGTCCAGGCTTTGCTCATCAGTTCCCATTTTCATACTTCCTGAGTAGGCTGGGAAACGTGGAAGGACAGCATGAATTCAATTTAACAGTCCAGTAAGTGCCAAAGAAATGATCACATCTCTGAAAATAAGTGTTTTAAAACAAGATTTTTCAGATGGTGAAGAAAAGACAAATTCTTTGTTTAGTAAACAACAAACACTTTATACATTAATCATCTAGCAGACATTAAGTGTAATAAAGGGTTCCATTTTAGTTCAAATACAACTTATGTTCCCCAATTAATTACTTACAGAATTACACAGTTTGCATTTTTAAATAAATGTTCTGCTTCCCAGATGTCTTCTTGCAAGCAAGCTGTGACCCTTCTTAGGGAGGCTGATTCTCTTATCAAGTGTTTTCAAGGCCTGCTGGGGTATGAAGAAACTTACATGGTTTAAGTACCACCTACCATATTGGACCCAATAAGGAATGTGTGGAGTTTGAAAGCAGTTCCTACACATAGATAGGTTATATTCTTTTGCAAACAGGCTGCGAGTTGAGATGATTTAATTCAAATTCTATTTTTTTTCAGGCAAACATTATTATAATGGAGTTATCTTTCTGACTAAGGATCAAAACTTAGTGGAGTCACAGAAATGAGGCTATCGGGACCAGGAGTTGGCATGATGGCTATGTTGCTAGACTCCCATGTAGTTGACAGTGGTTCAAGTCCCAGACCCGGTGGCTTAAACTCATGCTGGGCGCTTGTGCGTGCGTGCCCAAGATCCTGAGAGGAGAGGGAGGAGAAGGGATTGCGGCGTGGCCATCCCCCTGGAGGGTGATTTCTCACTTTCTGTCTCTCTCTGTCTTTCTGGAATGTGCACGCATCCCATAGCAAAAACCTCATCAAAAAAAGAAAAAGAAGAAGAAGAAGAAGAAATGAAGCTATCATAGTAGTAAGGCGCCATAAAGGCAGTCTGGGTCAGTCTTTTTTCTTGAGTCAGAAAATCTCACTTTTCAGATGAGACAAGTGAGATTTATTGAGAAACTAAGAGTTCTGCTAATATAATAGTAAGTGATGGGGATTAGTAAGTGGGGAGTAATGAGAAGGTCTAGAATAGTGCTGTCTAGGGACCAGAAGATGGTATGATAGTTACATTGCTGAACTTCTACATGATCGACTGCAGTTTGAGTCTTGGACCCAGCAGCTTCAAACTCACGCTGGGCATGTGTTCATGCATGTTCAAAATCCCAAGAGTAGACTGGAGAAAAAGAGATTGCAATGTGGCCATCCCACGGGGGGTGGAGAGGGGGGTGAGGATTTCTCACTTTCTATCTCTCTGTATCTCTGGCAAGCACATGTGCCCCATAGTAAAATCTCTCTCTAAAAAATAGAAAAAAAATAAGAATTCTAATAAAATTTTTAGTAATGATAATGTAATGTTTCAGTAATGTTTTATATCTCCATTGTTCAAAACAGTAACCACTAGCCACATATGATTATTGAGAGCTTGAAGTGTGGCTAGTGTGAACAGGATACAGAATTTGAAATATTATAATTTTAACGAATTTAAGCTTAAATATAGTCATAAGTAAGTGGAACCTGATTCCAGGCATTTTGAAAGGCAAGGACTGGGTAACAGAGTAGGAACTGTAGCCAAGAAAATAAAATCAGATGAGATAACTACCTTGCTGACTGAATTGGTTATTTTATAATGAAGTTTAAGGATCATCAATCTGTTAGACAATACCAAGGAATTTTAGTAGTTTATAGCATGATAAAATCTCAGAACCATTTAAAAAATTTTATGGTACAAGGAACAAAAGGCACACAATAGAATCCCAGGGGTATGTACAAATACCAGTTAAACATTTAGACTTAGAACAAGAAACAAATTCTACATTTCATGTTAGAGTTAGAAAAAATTTATAAAAATTCCTTAGGATAAAATAGGAAGTTATCATGAAAAATTATGGAATATATTTTGAAGAACAAAATCAAACTGTGGCTTTCCATAGGTCTAGAAGCAAAAATTATTCTTTTTTTTCTATCTAATCTGATATATCTATCTCACTTCCAATAGGTTCTTAAGACAGCTATTTTCTTGTGGCATATATGTAACATGAGATCTATTTGCTTAACAAAATTTTCAGTGTATATTACAGTGTTGTTAATCACAAGCACAAAGTTGTTCAGTAGATTGCTAGAAAATATATACTCATTGAAAAGCAATGATCTATTCCTGGTACCCATTCTAGCCTTTGTCAACCACCATTCTACTTTCTCCATCAATGAATTTGACTACATTAGGTACATCATATAAATGGAATCATACACTAGCTTATTTCAGTAGGATCGTGTTTTAAAAGGTTCATTCATGTATGTAACAAGATTTCCTTCCTTTTAAAGCTGAATCATATTCCCATATGTGTGTATCAATTTTTTAAATTCTTTCATCAATGGGTATTTAAATTGTTTCCACCTCTTGGCTATTGTGAACAATGCTGAAATGAACATGGGACTGCATATATCTCTTTGTGATCTTGATTCCTGTTCTCTTGGCTAAATACCAAAAACTAGGATTGCTGAGTCATATAGTCCCAATTTAATTTTTTTGAAGAACTTCCAAACTATTCTTTATAGTGGCTCCACCATTTTACACTCTTATAAACAGTGCACAAGTGTTCAAGATTTTTCACATCTTCATTAACAATTGTTTTCTGTTTATTTATTTATTTTGTATAGGTATGAAGTGATATCTCATTGTCGTTTTGATTTGTATTTCCCTGATGATTACTGATGTCAGCCATTTGTGTGTCTTTTCTGAAGAAATATTTATTCAAATCTTTTGCCCATTTTTAATTTGGCTGTTTGCTATTGAGTTATAGGAGTTCCTTTTATATTTTGAATATTAATCCTTATCAGATATACAAAGTTTGCAAACATTTTCTCCCATAACACAAGTTGCCTTTCATTCTGTTGATGGTTTCCTTTTTAGTACAGAAGCATTTACATTTATTGGTACTTTCATTTATTTTTGCTTTTGTTGCCTGTACTTTTGGTGTTATACTCAAGATAGTATCACCAAGACCAATGCCATAAAGCTTTCTTCCTATGTTTTCTCTGGGAGTTTTACAGCTTCATGTGTTACATTTGAAGTCTTTAGTTCATTTTTTTTTTTTTTTTTGAGAGGTTTTTGCTATTGGGCGCATGTGCTCACCAGAAAGACAGAGAGAGACAGAGAGACATAAAGCGAGAAATCACCCCCTCGGGGGGATGGCCATGCTGCAATCCCTTCTTCTCCATTTTCCTCTCAGGATCTTGGGCATGCATGCAAATGTGCCCTGTGGGAGTTTAAGCCACAGGGTCCAGGACTTGAACCGCGGTGGACCACATGGGAGTTCAGTGACACAGCCATTACACTAACTGCTGGTCCCAAGTCTTTAGTTCATTTTGAGTTAATTTTGTTTATGGTTTAAATAAAAGGTCTAATTTTATTCTTTTGCATGTGACTATCAATTCTCCCAGCACCATTTATTAAAGAGATCACCCTTTCCCCTTTTGTGTATTCTTAGTGCCATTGTTGAAGACCAACTATATTAATAGGTTTATTTCTGAGCATTCTATTCTGTTTCATTTCTCCATATGTAGGTCTTAATGCTTATATCATACTGTTTTATTTACTGAAACTTATGCTTGAAATCGGGGTGTATGAGGTCTTTAGCCATGTTCTTTGTCAAGATTATTTTGGCTCTTCAGGATCTCTTGCTGGTTTATATGCATTTTAGGATTGTTTCTATTTCTGTAAAAAGTGCCACTGGAATATTAATAAAGATTGTATTGACTCTGTAAATTACTTTGGGTAGTATGGGCATTTTAACAGTATTAAATCCTTCAATCATGAACACAAGATGTCATCCTATTTATTTGTGTGTTCTTCAATTTTTCTCAGCAATGTTTCATAGGTACCAGTGTCCAGGCAATTTATCTCCTTGGTTAAGTTTATTCTTAAGTATTTAAAAATATATGTTAAATGAGATTATTTTCTTAATTTCCTTCTAGGATTGTTTGTTGCTGGTATATATAAATATAGTTACATAACTGATTTATATATATTGATTTAGTATCTTGCAACTTTCCTAAATCTATTTATTAGTTAAAAGGTTTTTGTGTGTGAAATATTTAGGGTTATTTACATAAAATTATGTCACTTATAAATAGAGATCATTTTACTTTTTCCATTCTTTTTTTAAGCTTACTTATTTTATTCATGAGAGAAAGTGCTTGTGTGCATGCGCACGTGTGTGCACAAGAAAGAGAAAAAGTCACCCTTAGCAAAGTCTCTTAACACTGTGATCCCCTTCTTCCAGCCCTCTAGCTTCTTAAGATAACAGATGCATGTGTGCCTGGTGTATTTTCAGGTCAACTGAGGATCTTAAACTGCAGTAGACTACATGATCTCCAGCCCTGCAGTTCAATACACTACTGACTGTGCCACCATGATTGGACCTAATTTGTCATTTCTAATTTGCATGACTTTTACTCCTTTCGTTTGCTTATTTGTTCTGTCTGGCACTTTAAGCACTTTTAATTGAAATGAAATGGAAAGAGTAGGCATCCTTGCCTTATTCCTGATCTAGGAGGAAAATTTTCATTTTTTCACCACTGAATATATTGTTAGCTATGGCTTGTCATATACAAATTTTATTGTATTGAGGTAATTTATACCAATTTCTACTTTATTGAAAGTTTTTATTATCATGAAAGGACATTAAATTTAGCAAATGCTTTTTCTGGCTCTGTTGAAATAATCACATTATTTATCCTTCATTGTGATACATCAGATTTATGTGTGAAGAATAAAACCAAGGCCTCCTATGTGGCCCCAGCCTCTGAACAGTAGCATCTTAGCAGCATGAACCACTGTGGTTGAGTCCTCTCCCTTACTTTCAAAATGCAGTTCTGTACCGTATTTTGAGCATATAACCCACTATCTTCGGGCCTACAGTTTTTTTCTTTGAGAAATCTGCTGATAGTCTTATGAGATTTCCTTGTATGCAACAAGTTGCTTTTCCTCTTGCCATTTTCAAAATTCTATCTTTGGATTTGATTATAATATGTCTCAGGGCAACTTCCTTGGTTTCATTCTATTTTGGATATATTGGGATTTTCAAACCTCAATGTCCATTTTCTTCTCCAAATTTGAAAAATTTTAACCATTATTTCTTTACGTAAGTTTTGTTTTGTTTTCCTCTTTTGTCTCCTTTTTGTTCTAGAACTCCCATCATAATGCATATGTTGGTCTGCTTGATGGTATTCCATAAGTTCCTCAGGCTTTCTTCACTCTTTTTCTTTTGACTGGAGAATTTCAAACAACTTGTTTGAGTTTGCTGATTTATTTTTTTCTGCTGGATTAAGTCTGCTATTGAACTCCTCTAGTGATTTTTTCAATATATTTATTGCATTCTTCAGTTCTAAATTTTCTGATTGTTTTTTTGGTTTTATATCTCTCCATTTATAACCAGATATGAATTTTTGTTGAAATTCTTGTCTTGTTTATGTGTCATTTTACTGAGCCCATTTAACATCTTTATGGCAGTTATTTTAAATTCTTGTTAGGTAGTTTATATACCTCCATTTCTTTAGTGTTGGTATCTGGAGACTTACTTTGTTTCTTGATGTGAAACAGGTCAGCCTATTTATTTATTGTTCTTGTAAATCTATACTGGCATTTCACATTTGAAAAATAACAACCTCTATTTGTGAACTGGCTTAACAGAGGAAAATACCTTTACCAATCAACATGAATGAAGATTTGGGAGTCCTCTCAAAGTTTTTCCATAGATGTGTCTTGTTTGGACTTGTACATGTAGATTCCCAGTTAGGAGGAGTAGCTGGTGCTTTTACACCAGCTCATAATCTCTTGCTCCCTCTGGGGTCTGTATGCTTTACTATGAATCCTCTGAAGCAACAGCATGTCAAATAGTGCTTTTTTTTCTTCCCATTAGCTTCCAGGTACCTAGAGTATGCTTACGTACATCAACAACCTAAGTTAGATTGGACAAAAATCAGTCCGTTGGGCAATATTATGAAAAGCTGAAATATTAGACACACAGTCCACTGTTTTCTTTCTCTTTGAAGGGAGGCTGTAAAGCTGTATGGGACTCTGTTAAACCATAGGCCCCTGGAGCAACAGTTTAATATCTGGCTCTTTTGTTGTCAGTAAATGATAGACATCTAGAACATGCTGGATTTCATCAGCACTGCCAGACAGATGAGACAAAGCTAGACCCTTATGTAGCTCCTCCCACATGTTGGAACATTGGATTCATGGTTTAGTCTTCTTTTTTCACTCCCCAGGAAGAAGCCTGAATATGAGAGGTTTTTCCTGATCACATGGTCCTATACAAAGAGGGACAGCCATAGAGAGATGTTTCCTCACTTTTTATCCTTATTTCAGTATGGCTGGCTTAACATTCACTGGGTGCAACAGCCTTTTAACTCATTCCAGAGTTTAATAGAGGGAATTGGTCGTGCACTGTTGTTGAATTGGTATTTCGGTGGGAAGGAGAGTCTGGAGCTTCTAATTCTGTCATCTTGCTGATTCCATGCTAACATATTTTGATTATATTTAGTGTTCTGATGTAGGTTAAATGATTGTGAAACACCGTATTCAAAAATCCATTAATGATTTCCCATCATACTTATATCAGTTAGGGTTCTCCAGAGAAACAGAATCAATAGAATGCAAATATCTATATTTAAAGGAATTACAACTGACAAGTCTGACATCTGTAGGGCAGGACTGAATACTAAAAAGAGCTCTTAGGTAAGAGCTGAGGCAAAATTACTTTCTGTGAAATTTGAGTTTTTGCTTTTAAGACCTTTGGCAGTATGAGGCTTACTCACATTACTGAGGATAATCTTTTACTTAATGTTAACTTACAGTAAATGTGAATAACATCTAAATAATATCTTCAGTATATCATTTTTACTAGTGTCTGACTAAACAACCGGGTACCACAGATTAGCCAGATTGACACATAAAATTAATTATAATATTACTTCACATGATATAAATTGTCTAAGGTCACAGAGAATCAAAGATTATCAGGACAACAAAGGACATAGGAGGCCATCCAGCTAAGGTCTTCATTTTACAGAGAAAATCCAAGATACAGTAAGTCAGGGTGACTCAGCAGAGGCAGTGTTAATTAGTGGATATGACTTTGGAGTCAAAAAGATGTAAATATGACAGCCAGGTCTGTCTTTTCTCAGCTAAAAATCCTTGGGCAAGACATCTAACCTCTCTGTACCACAGTTTTGTTATCTTTAGGAAGGGAATTTCATCTACCATTCTTCTGGTGACATTTTGTAAGAATAGGTTCTGGCAGAGAGTATTATCTTAATAAATGGAAATCAATTATTATTATTATTGACAAAGTTATGGACACTCAGAAAGTATCTTTTAACTTACTTAAGAATTCACTGGGAAGTGGTCAATAAGGTGTCACCATCCTAATCCTTTATCACAGTGGTGCTGGCATCAGTAATCAAAAATCGTGTTAAATGTGATACCCTATTAAATCAACTACATATCCTTTTTATCCAACTTTTCCTCACTTATATATACTGACATAGAAATCAGGGGATGTTCTGTTAGTACCTGATTATTTTTGGTGCTAAAGAAGATTCAATAGGGTATTTCCAAGGCAGATTTTGAAAAATATTTTGAGAACCATTGTGAATAGACCAGGGTCCATGTTAGGATGAATTTTTGAGGTGTTGATCCAGAGACATTTGTTTTGTGGCATTCCTTTTTTCATTACAAATTCCCTCCTGTAGTCATGGACCTTGAAGATCACCTTTCTGTCCCCTCTGTGCTTGGAATCAAAATGTCTTTTTGCTGCCTTGACCTGCCAGCTCACCAGCTTTGTGGCTTCCCTGTGCTTGCTGATGTTATGCAGACACTACCTGTGTCGGCAGATCCCAAACTAACCCTTGCTTGAAAAGAATTTTCCATTCTTTGATCCTTTACTATGTTGTTGCTTCATGATGTCAAGGGCCTAAAAGCTTTGGTTTGAATAGTAGCCAAATGCAAAGGCATTCAGAGCTGAGCTTGATCCTTAATCCACAAATCAAAGGCTCTTCTTTCTCGGCCACAGGTCCTGATTGTTGCCTTATAAAATTGGATTACTACTGTCACTAAAATGCTGCCTTTTTCTTTTATCCATCGTTTTAAAAGTTTGACTACAGGTGTGCCAATAAAATAATGAGGTATCTCTACCCCCAGCAAATGTAGCAAAGAACTGTCAACTAAATGTGTCTTTGGAAGTCATTTTTCTTCAAACATTTTGAAATTTCACTTTTAGAAATTGTTTTAAAAATACTACCTAGTGACAAGTTTTACCAAAAGAGGAAATTAATGTTGCTATATGGAGGGAGGACTTCAAAAAGTTTATGGAAAATTGAATTAAATATGAGTTCATTTTGGTCCCAAATAAGATTTTAAGATCCATGCATAGTTTTTTCATAATACCCATTTTCCATAAAATTTTTAAGGACTCCTCTCATTTAGTTATAGGGCATTCTTTCAGGTTTTACTATATTTTTCCTCTTCTTTTTTTTCTCTTTTCTTCTTGGAGGGTGGGAAGTTGGGGTAAAAAGAGTAAGGTTAAGGCTAAGAAATCAGAGAGAAGCTAGGGAAACCTGCATGGGGAATATTCCAGTGAGATTACAGAGGGTAATGCTTCTCAAACTTTAGTGTGCATAGAAATCTTTGAAAGTCATTCAATATGCAGATTCTGATTCAACAGGACTGGTGAAGGGGCTAAGAGACTACAATTCTAATGTTTCCAGGGGATTCTGCTGATGGTTCATGCACTACATTTTAGGTAACAAAGACTTAGAAGAGGAGGCCAAGGTATAACGACTATTCTGACTGAGGCATTTAATAAGTTTGCACGTTCACTCTTCAGAACAGCACTGTGAGATCACTCTCCCATGACACAAATAAGTTTACAGAGTCAAAGAAGTTATGGAACTTAACTGCACTGGAGTACAAATGCGGTTCTTGGTGACATTGAGGACCACTGGTGGTTTTCTCTTGTACTGCCTCTTTTTGCTAATATGAAGGCTGCCCTCTTTTCTACTGATGCTTGGTCTTCTGGCAATGTGCAAACATTCGCTCCAGGGAGGTTTTCCACAGCAATTGCTCTTTTTCACCTTACTTGTTCAAAGACTTTGGTTTGACTATGACCCTCTTTTTTATCCCTGATCTCTTTTCTTTTTCCAATTATCCTACATAGTGCTGCCAGAGTAATATTTAAAGTGCAGCTATAATCAAGTGCTCTATTATTCTAAAACTTTCTAAATATATGAATCATTTCTTGTCTCAACATTCAAGGCTTTCCATCTTCTGTTTATCTCTTGGGCAACAAATGGAGCTACTCTTATTTGTTTGAATAGACCCTGAACTTTGCTGCCTCCGTAGCTTGATTTATTTCATCTTTATCTTGTAATGCTCAGTCTTTCATCTTTGCACAGAAAAATCCTTACCATGCCTTATCTGTGTCCTTCAGCTAGATACCAGTGCTTTTCTCTTTGGAAACTCCCAGAAGTCTTTCTCAGCAGCAAGTTTTCTTATTCTCTCTCAGATGATGTCAACACCTTTACTTGTACCAACTTCATTTTAAAGAAGCATGGAAGACAGTCTTCATATGCATTGTCATTTAGTGCTTGTATAATCCTCCCTCACTCTGCACATCAGCAGCCCAAAGAACAGAGCAAGCAGTTAACAAAATTTCATAAATTACTTTGCATGATACTGAATGGTTGAGAACCATGAAATGAAATTAGATGATGGATGAAATGCTATTGAGTTGTCACAAAAGTCATGACACATTTTTGCCTAGAAAATCATAGAAAAATGTGTTGTGACTTTCCTGATATCCTAATAGTTAAGTACTTTTAGAGTATTAGTTCTTAGGATTTTTGTTTGTTTTTTGAGACTCTAAGGAGCTAACGGAACCCCCAAATAAAATCTGGATTTAAACGATGAGTAACACGCCCAACCCTAATTCTCATCGTCATCTGTAAAATGCACAAACTTTTGCATTCTAGGATTGTAGTGAAGATTTTTGGAATCAGTAGTTGTATGACAACTAGTACAGTTCCTGGCATACGGGAGAAGTTTAATAGATGTTGCTTTCCATCATTTTGCTTCCTAACTTCATCTTATAGGATAGCCAAAGGGTTTTCTTTACTCTAGAAAGCTTGCACAGCAGCTAGGAGAAAATATTTGGTTTTCAGCATTTTATTTAAATACCAGATGTAGAAACATCTTGTGAAGTAGGAAGTGGGAAGTCACATCTCCTTGGAAACCTTTTTTTGGTATTCTTAGACAAGTCAGAAGAGCAATGAATAGCCATGGATAATAATTAATAACCCGCTAGGCAACATGTTCTTTTGTCTTGGCAGAATGGTTTAGGATTGCTAGTCTTGGTAATTCTCCTGAAAACAATTCTCCTGCTCTATTTAGTTTATGGAAAGGCTACCACTTCATCTATGATGGAGACAAAAGATGAAAGACAAAATATAGTACTGATGTCAACTTACTAAAAGGTTTTTCAAATCACTACTCTCTGTTTCTGAAACTGATAATCATATCACTAGCATTGATATCAAGACAGAAAAAAAGTTGCTCCATTTATTTATTGATTATAGTGACTCTTAAATGAAAAATATGCCCTAAATCACCCAAGTACCTTGTCAGAAATAGAAACTGCTGGGAAATTCTGATTCAGTAATTATCAGGCAGGACTTAAGAACTGGATACAAGTGACTCTTGTCAGTTCACAATTTTCATAAACAGTTGAAGAAACTAGTCAGAGATGCAGAGTGATTTTTTGGAGGCCACAGAAATAGAAATATAGCAGATCTAGGACCCTAGTCTAGGTCTTTTGATACTTAATCCAGGTTATTTCCTCTAAGTCACAGCTGTTTCCAATTATGTAGGGATGTGTGTCTCAAAAATTAATGTACATATATAAATATTAACTGGTATAAATATTAACTGAAAAACCTGTCAAAATGTGGATCCTGAGATAGATCTGAAGAGGGGCCAGAGATTCTGCTTATCTACGAGGTTCCTGGGTGATGATGATGATGATAGTGTTGGTCTGTGGACTACATCTAGAGTAGCCAGGATCTAGGACATCACTGAGCAAAGTCAATGCATTAAAGAAAATGAGCCGGTCACAGAATTAAGGAAAATTGGCCTTTTGTGACTCTGTAGCCTCTACTATAGATAACATAGGACCGAACATACGGACCTACTAGATGAATAAAACTTAGCTGCTGAAAGACCTTTGAAAATCAGTGAAACTAAAATCAAATATGGCCCCATAAAACATTTCCTTTGCCTTTTTTCTTCTTTGGTATAGTTTTCATAGTGACCTGTTTCCATGGGGAATTGAGAGTCTGATGAAGGCAGATGCTTATTGCTAGAGATAGGAGTCAAGTCACAGGAATTGGAGGTGAAGCATGGTAAGAAACAGAACAGAATATGACTGATGTTAATATGGATATTTCTGTTTGAAATAGCCTAAAACAAAATGAAATGAAAAACATTTAATTGTACTTATTAGTACAGTTTTACATTCTCTTGTTCTCTATACACACACACATATATATATATAATATATATATATGACAGGGTATTTTAAAATATGAAATTACATTATAAAATTGAGGCTAGTTAACCAGGAAAAGAAAAATGGTGCATAAAATTACTTGCTACTTTTTCTCTTGTGCATATTCTAGTACATACTAATTGTACACCTCCTCAGTGATGAGAAAAAAAAAATTGTATTACAGTAAAAGTATTTCATTTGACATAAGGAAGAAGTTTGGAGTCTCTAATGTCTGAAAATAGTATATTGAGGGAGGATATAGACACAACATCCCAGGAACTTTTTAGAAAATGAAACTTCTCAGGAGGCTTTAATCAATTAAAGTTTGAGTTCCTATTACGATGTAGGACCTGGGTGGCATACTGAAGATACTGGAATATTAAGATGTGGTAGCTGCATGTAAGATAGGAAAGAAATGTAGAAATGTATAACTGAATACAATGGAATAAATACAATAGTGTGGAATTGTGATAAAATGTGAGAGGTTGTAGGAGAAACGCACTTTATTCAAGAGAGTTAGGGAAGTCTTCAGAGAAGATATAGTATTTAATATGAACATCGACAGATGGGTAAGAGAGAGAATGAAGATGTTTGTTAACATGCACTTTAGCAAGTATTACTTATGTTACAGAATATGGGTACGAAAAAAGATGACTTATGGAATCTGACAGTCCTGAGTTCACATTCCAGCTCTACTGCTTTTGGATTATATAGCTTGGGCACATTATTTAATCTTGGAGTCTTGCATCTTTTCTTTTGAATAACAATATGGTATGTCCCACAGGAAACAAATGAGATAAATGAAGAAACAATAAACTCATGCTCTTTAATCTTCTAGATATTCCCATATTCTAATGTTAACAGACTTAGTCTCCAACTTATATCATAACTATACCCCTAAACACACAGTTCTTTAGAAGTGCCCATATCGTTTGCTTGAATCCTCTGTTCTACTTCTATTCATTTCTTGTTCTATAATTTCCCTTACAACATTTGTACTGAGTCAAATAGTGCTTCCCACAAAATTCATACCTATGTAGAACCTCAGAATATGAATTAATGTAAAAATAGAGTCTTTGTAGATGTAATTATTGGCATTAGGATGAGGTCATACCAAATTAAGGTGGACCCTAAATCTAATATGACTAGTGAAGTTATAAGAAGGGGAGAAGACACAGAGTCACCAGGAAGAAGGCTATGTAAAGACAGGTGCAGAGATTAGTTATCTGTTTCCATAAGCCAAGGAACACCAAAGATTGCCCAATAAGAAATGAGAAGTAAAGAAGAACTCTTCCCAAGACTTGAAAGGGCCTTAGAAGGAAGAATGGTCTTGGTGAAACTTTGATTTTAGATTTCTAGCCACTGAATACTATGAGAGAATAAATTTTTGTTTTTGTTTTTGCTTTTTTTTTTTTTTTTTCTATAGAGCGTGTGTGCTCGCTAGAAAGACAGAGAGAGAGACAGAGAAACAGAAAGCCAGAAACCACACCCCCAGGGGGATGGCCATACTGCAATCCCTTTTCCTCTAATCTCCTTTTGGGATTTTAGGCATGCATGCACATGCACCCAGCATGAGTTTAAGCCATTGGGTCCAGGACTTGAACCATGGTCGACTACATGGGAGTCCAGTGACATAGCCATTATGCCAACTGCTAGTCCTGGGGTTTTGTTTTTTAAGAGAGATTTTTGCTACAGGGCATGTGTGCTCACTGGAGACAACAGAGAGATAGAGAGAGAGAGAAAGTGAGAATAATGGGACAATGGCCACACTCTAATCTCTTCTCCTCCATTCTTCTCTCAGGATTTTGGGCATGCACACACATGCCCGTTGTGAGTTTCAAGCCACAGGGTCCGGACTCAAACCGCAGTCAACCATATGGGAGTCCAGTGCTACAGCCACTGCACCATTTCCCAGCCCCAAAGTTCTGTTGTTTTAAGCTACCCAGTTTGTGGTATTTTGTTAGTAGTTTGTGATATTTTGTTATAGCAGCCCTAGAAAACTAATACAACACCTTCTATGGGTTGGGTAATGGTTTATTCTCCAAAGGTTTATATTATGGATTCTTGGTCTCTAATATAATGGCTCTGAGAAGTGATGAGACCTTTAAGGCATGGGTCCTAATGGGCAGACGCCATCTTATCAGCTGAGAGCATGGGAAGAAAGAAGGGAAGAGGTGGAAAAGCCTGTTTCCTTTTCCTCTCTTTTGCTTTTTTTTCTCTATCTGCACATGTCTGCTGTCCAGCCTGCTGCTTTTCACCATGTTATAAATCACAGCTGGAGGCCAGCTAAGTGTCTGCCTCATGTTTTTGGACTTTTCAGTAACCAGAATTGTGAGCCAAATGTACCTCTATTCACTCTAAGTCACCCAGTCTCAGTACTTCTGTTTAACAACACAGTAACGGACTCTATAACACGTCTATGCCAACTACCTTCTGTTTAGTCAATTGACGTCTACAAAGTCAATTCTAACTTTGTGACCACATGGTAGTTTTGCAATGTGTTCACCTGACTAGGCTGCTGAATTTTCTAAAATTCACTTTCCTGTGTGTTTCTAATGAAGGTGTGCCAGAAGAGACATTTTTGTGCAAGCTTCAGGGGTACAACTGTATCTGCACCTGTATTGTTTTTATGCATAAAAGGTTGGAGCAAAGTCACTAGGTGCGTTCGTGGCTCACACACATTGTTGCTCATTTGTCCACCCACTTCATTAGTATGGAGCAGGAGCTCCATCTGTAATTGCTCTACCATTCCCTGGAACCTCTTTCTATATTTACTCACTATTTTCAGAGGATCCTTCTGATTCCTGGTTCAGGTGTGTGTTTATCCATGAAGAAGGCAGGAGGCAGAAGAAGAGACCAACACAGGTTCTACTTTGTCTTGCTTTCCCCATTTTATATTGCCCTTCTCTCTGAACTGCCTGCCTTGCTGATATCAAGCTCCAACATCAGATGCAAAGACAACAGCCTTTCAGAGCCTGTTTACCAGCCCCTGTAATTTTGTAAAGTCAAATCCTTATAATAAATAAATTGCTTTCCTGATTGGACCCTTACAGATATAGTCACCCAGGGACCCATAACTTAGTTCCAAGTTTTAAGGTAGGATCATCTCTTCCCGTCCATGGATGAGACAGGTATAATTTAAAAAGCTGTGCACCCAAGGTTCTTGAAAAGACCAGGTGAAATGCCAAGTGGTGTTTTATGTGAACTTTTTGTGGCTTTCAGCCTCCAGTGAATTTAGTAGCTTAACATAAAGATCTCTCATTTCCTCTGCCTTATGCGTGTGACACTTCTTTCCCCTGCTCTGCTACCACAGACAAAGAAAATGACAGTTAGCTCCTACTGTTCCCTTCTTCAACCCCTGCCAGGAGGAGTAGGCTCCAGGGTTCATACTCTGATTTATAAAGGCTTTTTCAACCATAGTTCGAGGAGACCTTGGCTCGACTGTCAGCATGGAGTGTGGCTATGTGCAGCTGGAGCCTCAGAGGAGAGCCCCTGACTCCACAGCAGCAACCTCTTCCCTTCAACCTTGTCCTAGTTCTCTTTCCTGAGAGCCAGACAATGTAATCTGAAACATCCTGGTGCTGATGGGAAGAAGATGAATCACAATGATAATGGGCATTGGAGTTTTTTTAAAAAGCTTTTGTTTCCTTTGTGTATGGGAGCTGGATGCGACATTTGCAGCTGGCTCTACCAGGTAGTTCTCCTTGTGCCAGCACTGAGTATACTCTCATCATATGGCCTACAGTGAAAGCTTCATGCAATTGTAATGAAGATCCTGTAGCCAGAATGAATGACTCTATTCACTGCAAACATAGAACTTGCTATTGATGTTCAATTACATTTGATGTCTCCTGGATATTGTATAAGAGAAAGAGAATGGTGATGTCGGCTGAGGGGAAGAAACATTAGAATAAGCAGAAAGGAGCCTCGGTGTTCTCATTTACAGTCAGCATGCCAGTAAGATGTCTGCAACGTGGCATTCTGTTCTTCATAGGATAAGATAACAGTATTTACTCACTACTTTCAGAAGACCCTTCTGTAGCTCCCATTGGCACACAGGGTTAAGCCCCAATTCATTAACATGGCATTTAGACCTCTCACAACCTGGCCCCAGTTTAGGGTCTAATGACCATCCTTTTAGCATTACATTTGCCTGCGTATTGGTATGTTTTTATTTATTTACGTTATTCTTTCTTCAAGGATATTTCTTGCCTCTTCTCTACTTCAAGAACCCCTGTTTATGTTTCAAAACTACCTCAAATATTAATACTTTTAACTGTAACAGTCTCTGACAAAATTGAGAATTGAGTACTTGTCTTTTTTTTTTTCTTTTGTGAGAGAATGATTTTTGCTATAGGGCGCATACACTTGTGCACTCGCCAGAGATACAGAAAGCAAGAAATCAGCCCCCTCAGGGATGTTGACCAAACCACAATTTCTTCTCCCCCAGTCTCCTCTTGGGGTTTTGGGCTCTCATACACAAGCACCCGGTGTGAGTTTTAAGCCACCAGATCCAGGACTTGGACTGCAGTCAACTACGTGCGAGTCTAGCAACATAACCATTACCCCATCTGCTGGTCCCAAAATTGAGGTCTTTATACTATGTTCCCACAGAATTTTTTATGAGCCTCTATTTTAATTCACACTACATGTCATGTTATTATTTCCTTTAGCTGTCTAATATTTAAATTTCTTATGGGTTTAACTGATTCATTAGAACTTAGAACAATTCATGAAACTAATGTGACATTAATAGCACTGTGTTTGTTTGTTTGGTTGGTTTGGTTTTTGTCTTTTAGAAAATTGAATAGCAATGGGAAAAGAGTGGTTTGGTGGAAGATCATTAAACCAAGGTTTGAAAACCAACGTTATAATCTCTATATGACCTTAATGCTTTTTAATCACTTATCAGAGTTCAGTAACAAACCAATAGGGAAAGTCTCAATTTCTTCTTGCTTTGATTTCATTTGCTAATGGGTAAACACGAAAAAAAACCAAAAAAATTCTTGCTAACTCATAGCTATGTCTTACAAGTCAAATCAAATAAAAAATGTAAGAATGCCCTATCTGCCCCACCATACACATGTGCCTTGTGGCATAGGTCTCTTCTCCCTGACACTGGGTTGTTAGAACCAACTAACCTAGACGGAGGGCTTGTTTCTCTGACAGCTGTGATTGGTATGGAGTCCTGGTGAAAGCCATGGCTTCCAAAATTTCTAAAATGGAAAATTTGTTGTGTGACTTGTTTCTTATGGGCTTTCTTGCTCCTTGCTCAGGCATTTAGCATATTCTAGTCACTCAGTGAAAACAGTGGTGACTAAGAGGAAGACATGAGTTTGAAATCCCAAGTCAGTTAATGGGCTTAATTCCCCAGAACAGGCTTTCAATCAAAGAACATTCTTGGAAGACTCTGGAGAGAGTTACTGAGGGACAATGAGGGACTCTTCAGATGTCTTTATAAGGAAAGAAGCTTTTAATGGTCTAGGATGGCCCAGGGCTCCTTTTATTTGAGGTTCTTTCTACCTTCTCTGCAGGCATGAGCTGACATAATTATTTTGACAGCTGAGTTCACTACAACCCAAGGAAAACCAAAAATTAGGTAACAATGGCTTTTGGTGTCTTTACATCCTCCTTGCGTACTCTGGCTATTTTATAGTCTCTTTCCTTTACCTCGAAGTGCGCAAGCTCCTCATTTTGCCCCTTAGCCACTCAAAAGTCACTATTTCCTCTTTACTTTTACCAAATGGTAGAAAAAGGATTAGTAGCTTATTGCTCTAATTATGAAAAAAAAAATCATTCCTTATGGATTGATACATCTTTCTTGCCTGTATCTCTAGGCTTTTATTGGAGTAATAGATTGCAATTTCAAAACAGACTATAGTGATATAAAGTTCAGAAGGACATTTTTCTCTGATAATTTTAACACTTTTGCTAATTAATAGTGGTGGACACCTATACATTAGATCATGATCTGTCTTGTCAGAGTTTTAGTGATTTCTCTTGTGCCTACAGAGAAAAAGTGAACTTGAAAAGCTCTCAAGATGGGATTCTTAAAAATCAGGAAGCAGTTCAGGCCTCTTAGGCGAGTTGAAGTAAGATGATCATTGGATTTGCAGAAGATAGGTGGTGGAAGTAAAATAAAAGGAACAGATTTTGTTTTGAATTTATGTTAATAACACACATGGTTGTACAACTGAAGACAATCACATCTTAATAAATTGCAATTACACTAGTAGCAACAAAGAAACAAGGAATGAATACAAAGCATAGGCATTGTTCTTCTTCATGAATTTTAGTAATAAAGAGCTGCTGTTGGGCAGGTCGAACACACTAGTGGTTAAGGAAGCTAGATCCCACATGGCTGACCATGGTTGGAGTCCTATTCCTGCAGCTTGAAAGACTGTATGCATGTCTAAAATCCCAACAGAGGACAAATGGAAAAGGAATTGGGCTATGATCATTACCCATTGGCATGGTCCTTTTCTCTCTCTGTCTCTATGTCTCTCTCTGGGTGCACACATGTCTTCTAGCAATTAACACAAAGACTTGCTGTTAACATGCTTTATGTTCAACTGGTTAGGTAAAAACTAAAATTTGCTAGTGAGCTGTGATAACTTTAAATAAGGCATAAGAAAGAGTTCTCATATTAGGTACAGGAATAATGAGATTTAGTTATAAATACAAAATATTAGCATCTTATTAGCAATAATGAAAACTTACTGCTTGGTGATAGCCTTGTTACGTCAGTGACATCAGGACTGCCACGAGAGTCATAATTCCAGAGAAGTTAGTCTGGAAAAGTGCCTACTCTGCATGTTAGCAACATGTACTAAAAATATCCCTCTGTGAAAATGAATGATTTATTGCTGTTCCCAAGATAGGAATGGTTTCATTTAAATCAGTAATAAACACTCAGCATTTGCACATCTCTGCCTTCGCTTTGTCTAACTTTCCTCTCCATTTCATAGAATCTTAGTTGGGAAGAAACGGTTAAGGTCATCTTGTTCATCCACTCATCTGATGCTTGGATCTTTTCCAAAGAACAAACAGAAGGGCTTGAACTGTTCTAGTGAGTGACCTCTGAGGTCACTCCTTCTGCCTTTGGATGCCCCTCACTACTCAGAAGTCTCTCCTCTGTGCATCTCCTTCGAACTGGCCTGGCTCTGCTCTCAGGAACTACACAGAATCATGTCAACTGCTCCTGAAAGACATCCCTTCAGGTAGTCATTCAGGTAGCTCAGAACTTTTCTCTTTCTCAGACTAAACATTTTACTTTCCAATCTTTCCTTATATGCAAGGCTCAGAGAGTCTTTGCACTGGTCTGTCCACTCTCTTCTGAACACATTTTCTTTTATTCACATGCTTCCTAAAGGTGACATCAAAATGAAAAGCAACACTCTAGGTATGATTTAGCCAAGCAGGAAATGACTATAATTTTACTTAACCTGGATTAATATGAACATATGCTAATTGCTGCCTGAATTCAAATGAATCCTTTCAAAGTCATATGAGACTTTAAATGAAATTAGTGATTTTTAGTTTAGTTTAGTTTTAGTTTTGGCTTTAGGGCTCGTGTGCTCACTAATGAAAAAGAGAGACATAGAAAGAGAGAAAGAGATTGAGAAATCACCTCCCCCCTCACCCCCAGGAGGGATGGTATGTCACAATCCCTTCTCTTCAATTCTTAAAATTTTGGGCATACATGCACATGATTTTCAAGACAGGGGTCTACGACTGGAACTCCAGAATCGGCTAGGTGGGATCCAGGCGTCTGAACTTCCACATCACCTGCTGACCCAGGTAATGTGTGTGCTTTTTATTTTTATTTTTATTTTTGCTATAGGATGTATGTGCTCGCCAGAGACAGAGAGAGAATGAAAGTGAGAAATCACCCCCTATGGGGGATGACTACACCATAATCCTTTCTCTTTCATTCTCCTTTAGGGCTCTTGGACATGCATGCACATGTGCCTGGCATGATTCTCAAGCTTCTGAGTCCAAGACTTGAACCATGGAATTGGCCATGTGAGATCCAACACCTCAATCTCCATGCCACCTGCTGGCCTTAGAATTAGTGATTTTTAAATACAATCCTACAGCTGATGAGCCATGTCTTCATCCTATCCTCTCCTTGTATGTGAGGGCTTTAAAATGTTCAAGGAAAATGTATATAATAAAAATTATGCATAGTTTACAATTTTTTTGCACCAAAATAAACTTTTTTTTTTGAAAGATTTTCGCTATAGGGTGTGTGTGCTCACCAGAAGATAGTGATAGAAAGAGAGAAAGCAATAAATTACTCCTAAGGGAGGATGGTCACACCTCACTCCCTTCTCCTCCATTCTCCTCCCGGAATCCTGGGAATGCAAGCATACATACTTGGCGTGATTTTGAAGCCACCAGTTCTGGGACACAACTGTGGTTGGCCATGTGGGAATCCAGTGATGTAGCTATTATAGTCTCTGCTGTTCCCAGTAAACTCATATTTTATGTCCATTTATTTAATGAACTTTTGGGAATTCCCTCATATAACTTGCATGGTTTCACCTGTCAAGTCTTTTATTTATTACTGCTAAACGTTAGATTTGATTCATCATTCCTACCTATTGAACATTTTCAAAGACTTTCAGAAATTGAGAGGACTAGATTCATCTGGTCTTTGACCCCAGCGAGTGACAGGGTCAGATCTTGCATCTCCTGGTCCTTCATCCCTTTTTTTTAATCTCTGTGCTCTCAGTGATACTGTGTTTCCCCTTTGGAATGGTTGAACAGATGATTTTGTTTAAAATATACTACTCTCTTTAGCTTAGATAACTACTCTAAAGCCTTATTGTGAAAGGCTTCTTCTCCTTACAGAAGAAATTCTGAAATGACATCTATCCTCTGACTGTGATCTGGTCTCACCTTGACCTTTTTGGAGAGAAAGTGAATCGTTATGATTCATGATGTCAGCCTGCCCCTCCAATTTCTATATCTTTATAATAATAAAAACAAAGAAGAAGAACCTCTTTATGGTGTTTAGATTCAAGAAAGATTAGATGAATCCTTGCAGTATCTCCTTGGGGGAAATGATTTAACCTCTTTTTTTTTTTTTTTTGGAGAGAGATTTTTGCTATAGGGCACGTGTGCTCACTGGAGTCAGAGAGAGACAGAAACTTAGAAATCACCCACCAGGGAAGAGGCCATTCTCCTTTTGAGATTTTGGGCACTCATGCACACACGCTCGATGTGAGTTTTAAGCCACCAGGTCTGGGACTTGAACCACAGTCGACTACGTGGGAGTTAGGTAACGTAACCATTACACCATCTGCTGGTCCCTGATTTTACCTCTTTTTGAATCTTACTTGCTGTAATGAAAACAGAGAAATTGTACTTTGTTGTCTCCTGAACAGAGTGTCAGCTATTTATTGAAATGCCTCAGTTTCTTTATTATGGAAACAAGTTTAACTTTTTATCATTAGAAACTCAGTTTTTTGTGCTAAGAACTTCCCATTCAAACACAGAAACTCCATGGGAAGATTAGTACACTTTAATTAGATACTAATAATTTAGGGCACATCTTTCTTAAGGGTTGCCAGTGGAATGACTAGCTGAAGGAAGACCGGATTGGACGAGACTCACAGCAGGAAAGTAAGGGTAGGAGACAGCTGAGAAGTCCCACACTGGGGAAATGTCTGGAATCGAATGGCCTAATATGCAACCAGATACCTGGCAACCAGATGTGGACTTAGAAGCCATGAGCCCAAGTGTGGAAGGATGATGACAAATGTAGAAGCTGGAAGAGAATTAGAACACAATCCAATTCAATCCCTTCTTTTTAGGGATGAGGAGACTGAGGCTTAAGTGCCTTGCCCAAGGTCACATAGCTGGTTAGTCATAGGGTCAACCAGTTCCTGGTTTCTGTGCACTACTTTTCCTCTACTTCATGAAGACAAATTACACAATTTTGCCTAAAATGGCATTGCTCTTAGGTTCCAGCACCATGTAAACTGAGCGAGATTGATGAGACGGTTGAGGCAGTCTATTTGGGAGTAGAAAATGCTGTCCCTGAGGCTGCACAGCCATCCTCTCAGTAATGTTTAGGCAAGTGGCTCAGTGTGGTCTATCTCTGTAGAGATCAGCAGAGACTGCAAAATAGAATCCTTTTCTACTGCTATTCTTTAGAGGCAGATTGGACTGATTAATTGGACTTGAAGTCCTAGTTGAGGACATTCGTGGAATGATTTTGCTGCTGAACATGTACTCACAGATGAAGACAAATATCACGAGTCAAATGGATCCTAAATGCACAGCGTGTTCCTTGAAAGATGTGTGAAAGACAGATGAGGGTACTTCGTAAAGTTTGTGGAAAAGTGGAATTAAATTACAAGTTTATTTTAGTGCAACAGAATTTTGAAATCCATGCATAGTATTTCCATAATACTCATTTGTCATGAACTCTTGAACACTTCTCATATGTGTGCAATTTTTAGGGAAGTAGCCAGCTATGACATCTCTGCTTTCTCCTAAGACACCTACTGAGTACTTTTAGTATTCATATTACTGAGAAAAAGTCCCATTAAGAAAACCCTGCAGCGGTGTGGGAACTGATAACCATTTTTAGCTGTGATATTGCTTGCAGGAATCCAGGAAGCAGGAGTTCAAAAGGCCAAACTGCAGTATCAACTCAAACCAGGTGGTAATGGGCTACCCAGTGAAAAAGAAGATGCCAGATGCTAAGGAAGAGGATTTGATCAAACTCCTGGAGTTTCTGAGTGCAAACTGTGCAGTGTGCAAAGAGTGCCGAGTGCAAAAGAGGTGGGGCTTCAGCCTCTGTAAAAGTAGCAGCTTGACTCCCATTTGGGGAGAAGGTGGCTTTGGAGCGTTAGTTCCTTCTCTCCATTCTTTATAGGAAGAATAAAGTCCTGCTCTGTTACACAGCGCCTGTTCTCCTTTGAGTGAAAGAATGACACGGGCAGAATAGGACCTCTTGAATCGCAACCCATAAAGATCTGGTTGGTAAAATTAGCATTTTAAATATTTATTCCTGAAGGGCTGATTATTTGGGATTCTTAAAGCATCCAGTTTGCTCATTTTGGTTGAATAGCTGTTGGTCATCTGTCTTCCATCAGCACTGCTCTCATTTTTAAAGGAAAACTTCTGAGGGCAATCCCCACACAGATTTAGCCCTGCATAACTTGGCACCAGAGGCAGCTTTGTTTCTTTTTTTGGACACAGAAATGGTGTCCAACTTATGGTGTCCAATTATTAACTGTTGATGATAATGTGTATGGTATTTTTTAAAATTTAATTTATTATTATCATAATCCTTTTTATATTACATTGAATCACATATATCTTTACAGTGTATTTCATTTCTTTTTCCAGCACAATTATCATGCATATTAGTCAAGACAAAAACATTACTATCGCCATCGTCATCATCAATTAGCTTTCCATAATTTCTTTCAGATTATTATTATTTATTCTCATTTTTTTAAACATTCAATTACTATATATCATTTGGCTTTTAAAGAGAATTTATGCAACATGAAATACTTCTCAGACCAATTCAGTTGAGAATACCATGCGTGTTATCATCAACAGGTCATAAACCATTTCTGTGTCCCATGAATGTCATGCCTCTCTATTTGTTCTCTTGCTGTCCTTCTCTGTACTCTTCCCTTCTCTCTCCACCTCCCTCCATTCCACACCGTTGTCAGCATCCATAACTATTTTCCCCTTTTTTATGCCCTCCAATATTTCGATCTCTACCATGATGTGCAGATAATTGGTATATATTAAGTGGATACATACAATTATCTCTCTTTCATATCTTGGCTTGCTTTACTCGGCAATAGATCTTCCATATTTGACCACTTTCTGTCAAATGCCAGGGAGGTAGCTTCGTTTCTTGAGCAGCTACATATGGAGATGCTCCTCAAACACAATGCATACAGATCACTTGGGTGGCTTTTCATAACGCAGATTTTAATTCGCTAGGTCCACGATAGGGCCCAAGACAGGATTCTGTCTTTCGTACGAACTCCTTGAAGAAGTTAATATGCTGGGCCATGGACCACATTTTGAGTGGCAAGGCAAAGTCCCAGGTTAACCTTCAGCCTGGCATGGGGAGAGGTTGGTGAGGTTTGTTTTACTCTACTTAAGCCCTGGAAGACAATTTTACCAGAACCTTCCTGGACCCAGAGAGAAAAATTATTGAGCCTATTAGGTACTAGCAATGAACATGGATCTTTGCACCTAAGCCTTCTTAATCAAATCTGCAATATTTGTGGGTGGGACTGTTTGCTTGCACAAACACCCTACACTTGCCCACAGTAATTAGGTAATTGAATTGCAAACAGTAATTAGCTGCCTAACTGCCTGCTTGTTCATGCAGGTATCCAATTTGCTTTTGAAATGTGGGCTTATACTGGTGAAAATGGAAGCTGCCGCTAAAGACTGCAGACACAATTAAGAAGGCCTATTGAAAACCTGGTCCTGAATGTGCGACTGATGTATATTTCTCACTTACGTATTTTCCCCCCTATTTCAGCTACTCTGATTACATTTTCTTTGTGATTCGGAAAAATCTCAGTTCTATTATATTATTTAAGAGAAATGAGAGGTAGTATTGGACTCTGTTTCCATGCCTTTGTAATAAAATTAAAAACTAAGTGTTGTGCAATAGAGTGACAGCTGGTCTGTTGCTTCCTTAGTGATCTGACAAGCTTGTTTGCTTCCTGAGAGTTTGACTCTCTGCACAGCACATCATGAAAACAGGTGAGGGCTTCTGATACTGTCTCTCATCCTAGTCAAATGCGTGCTCCAAATTGTGGTCCAACAAATGCAGTTCTCTTTTAACTCTTGATTGTTTTCATAACAAAGAAAAAAGCAACTAGACATTGGAAACACCTGCTCTTCTGTGAATTTGTGTCTAAGGTTCCCAAGAGGCTTCAGGAACACTCTTTAGGAACTGTTAATTCTTTTATAACATGTCTCAGTCTCCTCTTCCTACCTACCTCAAATACACTAGACACTGACTCTCCTTTGTTCCTGGCTGTGAGTCCCTGAGTACCAGCATGCTGTACTCTGCTGAGGTCCTCCATATATCTCATTCACATCATGCCCTGGATGATCTCTTGAAGCTGTTTATAAAGGGTAACCTTGAACCTGATACCCTATAATACTGTTCACGGTTCCATACTTTCTAATAGGTGAAAATCTCTTTGGAGCAAACCATTGGCCCACACGTGGATCAATGGAGAGAGAGTTTTCATTAGCATAGTGCAATCTTTATAAATTATATGAGGATAGTGTTCATTTGTTACTCCTGCATGCTGAGTCATGAATCTTTTAAGTTCTTTCACATAATAGCTTTAACTGCGTTCTAACAAAAGGTATAATTTTTTAGAGAAAATAAGTATCTTGTGAACACTTCCTCCCCTTTCTTCAAATAATTGATACAAAGGCCAATTTTTGTTTGGTCTCCATCTTAAAGAACATCTATCCAAGAAGACTTAGAACATTTAAACTAGATTATGAAATCATTGGTTTTAATTTCATTATGAAGTATATTAAAGGGCTGGTGGTCAAGGCTGGTACTAGAACTTTTGGAAGTGGAAATCTTAGGCATCATTAGCAGGTGGCATGGTGGCTAAAGTGCTGGAAACTTCCACATGGCTGACCACAGTTCGAATCCCAGACCTGGTGGCTTGCTTTCTCACTTTCTCTCTCTCTCTCATCAAATTAAAATAAATGAATGAATAAATAAAATTATATAAATAAATCTATTTAAAAAAAGAAAAAAAAATAAAAAGAAACAAAAATCAAAGTCATTTTTATATTCAGCATAAAAGATTAAATTAGGATGAAGAAAATCGAGGTTCTCAAAAATAGGAAGCAAATTCCAAGTTAAGGTGAGAAATGATAACATTCAAAACTGTTGCCCTATAAGATAAAAAGTCAGGTGTATCAGTTTAACACCCTTCTCTTTTATTTCTTTAGTTGCCAGAGGATGTGCATGCTCACCAGAGAAAGAGAGAAAGAGAGAGAGGAAGCAGTGCTCTCTCCCGCTCCCAAGTGGGGCATGGCCTTGTTGTAATATCTTCGTCTCTATTTCTTTATCCTTTCATGATTTGGGTCATACAGGCACAAGGTGTGTTTTTCAAGCCACAGAGGCTGGAATTCAAACTACAGTTAGTTATACGAGATATGGCTCCTTTAGCCATTAAGCTATAGACCAAGACCCTCCTTTTTTTTTTTCTCTTCTTTTTTTTACAGTAATCTTTAACAGTCACACTAAAAGCCTCCTTAATATTGTTTCTCAGACATAAGGAGATGTCCAAATCCAGAGGGGGATGGTTCATGGATTTTACTTTTGCTTTCTTTCTTTGAGAAGAGGAGAGTATATTTTCTTGGTACATAAATCTGGCCACAGAATCAAGCCTGGCCCTTCCTTTCCACTCCTCTTGGAGTCGCTTTAGTTTGGCTTTCATCATCTGTCTGTTGGATCACAGATATCTCGCTACATTCCTCTCACCTCTCTGCTGCTTCTCATGTTCTGTTCATACTGTCACGAGTCACTGCTTTACGACAAAAATCATCACTTTACTCCAAAGGTTTCCTGATGCTCAGAAGATAAATCTGTACTGAGTCCTGCAAAGGCTCTGCACAGTCTGGCTTCTCTCTCATTGAGCAGTGCCTCAGCAGCCCCCTGCCTAGCCATACACCCAGCACCCTTGTCACATTTAACTTCTCAATGTTCCATGAATATCATGTCATCTTACTATACTTGGTCCAGTGAATGGGCCATTGAACCGGAGTTAAAATAGAGACCAGTGTAGGCTATGATCAAAACTCACATAAGAAGAGAAGAACTTATGGACACATAATTGAGAGTGATTGTACTTTACTCCTTTCAAAGGTTTATTGAGTAGAAAGAACACTTGTCTAAATAAGCTCAGTGCAGAGCAGTTATCCATATCACATTGCTTTATAACCAACATTCAAGGAATTATATTAGCCTCTGGGCTACAGAGCATATGGAAGTCCAGATGGGTGTAGGTTTTTTTCCCCTTCTCATTTTGTTCCACTTGTGCTGACGGTATCAGATTTTCTATCTCCAGAGTCGTAGCTTGTACTTGTAAACATAGTGAGATCATTGGAAAAAGGAAAGGGAAAGGCAAAAATGTGTTTTATGAGGGGAGGACAAAGTTCACCTTCGTTTTTAATGTCTAGCAATAGACAGGTATCTGTGAAGATCGACTGCTCTCAAGCACAAACAACTCAAGGTGTGATGCTCTTTAGGAAAGAGTCCATTTGTAATATGTTTAGCTTCATGGAGCTCAACAAATATTTCGAATGAGTTAAATTTTCCCCTTTATTAATCTATAATCCAAGAATGAGAGTATAACTTTTGAAAGGGGCATCCAATCTTACACTGCTAATTCTGCCATCTTCACCCTGCTGTCTACAGGGTATCTCAGAGTTCCTTAACCTTCTGGTAAAGAAGAATGACCTTCATTTCTAGGAAACTGGGAAAAGGAGGAGGAGAGAACAGTGCTGACATTGAAAGTCCTCTTGTACTGGGCATGTTTCTCATGCCCATTCCATTCTTCTTTCCTAGAAATCATGGCAAACAAGGGGAGGAGGAAAACCTTTCCATTAGGAAACGGACTGTGCAGGTATACACACCCTACATTTGCATAGGTCACGATAAACACACACCTGAACACTGTCTTCTTTCAGTCAGATAGTGTAGGTGAGCACACGTTGACTCACCAGCTAGTAGGACACTTGGTGTCACTTGGATCACTTCACTGAGAAACTTAATGAAATAAATATGGTCAGGTATTTCATTAGAAGAAACACAAATTACTCTGTGTTATGTAAAATATAAAAAGCACCATTACTTCAGCATGTGTACCCTTACCGCCAGCTGCCATTCTGTGAAGGTTCTTCCCCACCTGGGATGCAGACAAGTCAAAACAAAAGCAAATTCAATGAATGAAAAGTCATTCATATTTGGAGTTTTTCTCCTTTAGAGTTAGATAAAAAAGTATTATAAACCGAACTATATGTGACAATGGGGGAAAATAAGGTGAAATACCATCATCTCTAATAATAGCAAACTTTCTTCAACAAGAAGTCCCTTTTCCCATGTAACCCTTTCATCTTGGACTTCACAGTTGCCAGAACTGTCAGCTGAATATCCTACTTTTCTTTATACATTACCAGTCTGTAGTATTTAGTTATAGCAAGAAATGTACTACTATAAAATATTCCTTTATAGTCTTGCTGGTACCTTGATTTTGAACCTCTGGCTAAGGCAAACTGATACATGTGGCTTTACATCTTTTGAGTATTCTGTAATGAACTAACCTCCCAAAAGAGAAGGACTTTACCTCAGTTAATTCACATTCAGGAAAGGAAAGATGCATGCATAATTCTTCTACTGCCTCCCATAGCCACCAAAGTGGACACCTAGGAACACTATATTTACTATACTAGTTCCCAATATCCCAAGTTCATGGAGGTACTATTAACCGTCTCATATGGGTTGAGTTCTGTAAGAATAGAACCCGAAAAGTCTCCCAATATTTGATATTTTAATATTGACATGCTTGAAGAGAGGGCTCAGAAATAAATGACCACTTCAGATCTGTTCTGGCTCAGTGATCCACACGCATACCTTGAAAGGACTTTGATCTTCTCTAAGGCTTTAGATAAATTCAAAGTAGTTAGTAATTCTAAAATATAATCTGTGATTTAAATTTTTTTCTATTGGATGCAGTTGAAAATCACATAGATAATATTTAATAATCAGGAGATTGACATGTAAATCACCATTGTTTGAAAAAGCTCACTGATGCAAAGATATAATTTTCTCTCTCCTCCCCAAACCAGTAAGAAAGCAAATAACAACCTTCTCGTAGCCCTGTGGTTAATAGAGTGAAGATTTGTGTTGGGAGATATTAGAAATGCCTTTTTTTCTGGAGCTTTCTGGTTGATAAAGTGTGAGATAAAGCAGGCTTTTTACTGAAATTCATTTCCTCTGCTTAATGACTAATTGCAGAGAAATAGACATGGCTTCAAAATCATGTCTTTTCTATTTGCATTTTTTCCTTCTGATTCTTAGATTTAAAATTCCAGTTGTGCTAGAAATCATGATATGTCTAACACTTTTTGAAAATTATATAGATCAAAAGAGAAAGCATGTTCATAAAAAGCTTTGATAGTCTCCTTCTAATAAACCCCCTTTTAGACATTTTTAATTTATACAGAAAAGTAGTGTTCAGTAGGGAAATGCTCAGATATTGTGCTTTAAAGCCTTAATTTATGTGATCAGCTTGATCCACATGGTGCACATTATCCCTAACTTGTTGGCAGAGGGAAAAATTTAGCTTGATAATATTTTCTACCTTTTGTGGAAAGAAAATGTGCTTATTAAGGAAGCAGGGAGGTGATTCTGGGCTGTGACTAGCACACGAACTAACTCTGTGTATGCAGAGCTGTTCTGGGTGGGCTGAGGAGACCTTTGTCTGTTTAATTTTCTGTTGCTCTGGTCTCTGAGAGATTGTGAATTCCTTTCTTATTTTATAGCCAAATCCAATAGCAACAGAAGATGACATCTGTGTTCAATAGGTATAATTTTTGCCAGCTTACATGAAATAATTCATTATGGCTGTTTATAGGATTGAATTTAGCCTTTATTAAATATAGAAGCAGGCATCACCACCACAGCCTGATGAGAGCAATCAACACATTTGGTTCCTCTCTCCAAATGGTATTTTTAGGACTTTAAATTTTTTAAAGCATATTTTATTTACTAATTATTATAGGTTAAATTATGTCCTCTCCCCCCAAAAAAATTGAAGTCCTAAGCCCCCATACTTGTGAATGTGACATTATTTGGAAATAGGGTCTTTATGATGATCAAGTTAAGATGAGGTCGTTAGGTGGGGAGCTAACCCAGTAATAACCTCATGACCTTATGAAAAAAGGGAAATCGGGATGCAGAGTCAGACTTGCACAGAAGAAAGAGGGAAAGCACTGCCTGGAAGCCAAGGAAATCCTAAACCACCAAGAGCTGAAAAAGAGACTAGAATAGGGGCCAGCAGGTGGTGTGGGGGTTAAGGGCACTGGACTCCCACATTCCTGACCACAGTTTGAGTCCCAGACCTGGAGGCTTGCTTTCTCATTTTCTCTCTGTCACTCTCACTCTGTCTCTCTCTGGTTGAATTAAAATAAATAAACAAATACATACATACATAAATACATAAAAAATAAATTTAATTAAAATAATTCTTTTTTTTATGTAAAATAATTCTTAAGAGAGAGAAAGAGAGAGAGAGGAATAGAACCTTTCTCACAGTCATTTCAAGGAACCAATCCTGCTGACACCTTGATTTTGGACTGCCAACTTCCAGAACTGTGAGAGAATCAATTTCTGTTTAACGTATTTAGTTTGGACCAGCTTGGTGGCACATCAGTAACATTCTGTGCAAGAGCAATTGGATTCATATAGAAGATTGTAGGTTCAGTTTCCTGGTCAACTTGTATATTCTGGGCATAGTGTCCCTGGAAAGACTGGAGGGTTATGGGAATCATGGCATGGACCCTGTTTGAGGGTCCTTCTCTCTCTTCTTCTTTCTCTCTCTCATAAAATAAATATTTCATACTTTGTTACAGTAGCCCTAGAAAACCAATACACTGCTGGCTAAGTCTACTATATGAGAGTCAGAAAATTTCCACTACTTGGATGTTTTTCTATAAATTACATGGGTTTCCATGTTAAATTATCACCTCCTATAAAATTGCATCCCCAAATACTTTTTATTTTTTGGAAAGGTTTTTGCTATAGGGCATGTGTGCTTGCCAGAGAAACAGAGAGAGACAGAAAGCAAGAAAGCACCCCCCTGGGGTGGCCACACCACAGTCCCTTCTCCTCCATTCTCCTCTTGGGATCTTGGGCACACACGCGCCTGGTGTGTTTAAGCCACTCGGTCTGGGACTCGAACCATGGTCAACTACATGGGAGTCCAGCGACATAGCTATTATGTCAACTGCTGGTCCCTCCCGATACTTCTTATTTCCTGTATTATTTTCCTCTTACTCTCTTATTGTTTAATATACTAAATTTTGTTTCTTTATTGCTGTCAGCTTTTCTCTTCAGTAGGATTTAAGCTTCACAAGGGCAGGGATTGTTGGCCATTTAGTTCAATAATATCTCCCAGTAGTAGACACACTAGATACAAAGTAGACACTCAGAAATTTGTGAAATGAAGTAATGAAATAATGAACTGCTTCCTCTTTGTAATCTCACTCAATTCCTCATACACTTCAATGCTGACCTTACTCTCAATACAAACACACACCACAAAGATTACTGTAAGAACAAAAAAATAAAGAAAGAAAGGTATTACATATAAGATGCTGGGAAATTTGCCTAATCTGGAATGTATCTTATTGAAGTTACAAGTAGTAGAAGAATAAGATGATTATTCTTTAGGACAGATCTTTTCAATTTTTTATTTCTATTCATCTCTATACCTTAGTGTCATCCCCTTTCAAGTCTATGAGATTTCAGTAATTTTTGAATAAGTAACATTTATTTCCTGAAGGATAGCACAGCAATTTTGAATGTCCATATTTTACTTGAAATATCTGATTTTAGATTAACTGTTCATAGAGAAAAGTCATGGATTTATAATATGCTTAGGTTCAGACTTTCATCCAGTACACCTCAGTAGGCACCTATGCATGAGAGGATAAATCACCAAGCCCCACGTTAAGGTTCTATGAGGATGTTCATTCCTGTGCAATTAGTGTCTCTGGGGAGAATGACTAATGCTCTGTAATATTAGCCCCTATGGGCAGGGTACTCTATTATTTGTATAAAGTAATGGTGTCTCAGGCTGAACCTTCTTTTTAACCTCTTCTAGCCTAGAATACTATGGCCTAGGCTTTCCTAGGTTTTTTTTTTTTTTTCTCTCTCTCTTTTTTGAGGTTTTTGCCTTAGGGCACTTGTGCTTGTTGGAGAGAGAGAGAGACAGAGAGATAGAGACAGTGAGAGGTAAAGTGAGGTTTTTGAGGTTTTTGCCTTAGGGCACTTGTGCTTGTTGGAGAGAGAGACAGAGAGATAGAGACAGTGAGAGGTAAAGTGAAAAATCATTTCCCCCGCCCCCAGGGGGAATGGCTGAGCTGTAGTCCTTTCTCCTTCATTCTCCTCCTAGTATCTTGGGCATACACACACATGCCTGGCTAAAGTTTCAAGCTACTGGGTCTGAGACTTGAACTGCAGTGAGCCAAGTGGGAGTACGCAAAGTAACCGCTACGCCATCTGCTGGCCCCTTCCCTGTTTTTGTTTATTTGTTTGTTTGTTTCAATTTCTCTCAGAATTATTCCAATATATAGTTACTACCTAGTTTCGTCATGTTTTCATATTGCTTGTATTTAAATTTATAATTCACTTGGGGGTTTTATTTCCAATTTCACAGCAGAGAGAGCAAAGGTTTAGGATCAGAGTCTTACCACTTGCTGTACATGTGGCCTTGGGCAGATTATTTAGCCTTTGGAGGCTTATGAAAAAGGAATAACAATAGCTAACCCTACAGGATTATTGTTTAGAGAAAGATGAATGTAAGGCTTTTGAACATGATAGGTATTCAGCAAATAGAAGAGATTTCTATTTCCCCCGTAGGTTGGCAATTCTAATACAGCATTACTTAACCTATGTACTCTAGATTGCTCAGATTTCAGCAGAAACAAGGAGCCCTTCCCCCACAGCTGTGAGCAGGGAGGGATGCCTCTGATCCAATTGGACTCGTCCGCGTTACAGATAGACAGGATTCCGTGCAGGAAATTCAGTTGCAGATGCCAACAGGAGAAGGAAGAATGTGTGTGAGTGCTCAAAAAGAGCCTCGAGGTCTCTCTGACAGAGTCCTCTATAAATTTCCTCTTGGAAAACTCCCCAGTGAACAAAATCCTCTTGCTTTGATAGTTGCTGCGATTGTCCCAAACCCAACAGGAGATTTGTGAGTCTACTGATGTATCTCTCGGGCAGAAACACTTAGTATGTCCTTGAGCAACAACCTCACTGGGTTTTCATAAATAATACTAACTCCTGATTCCACTGAGTTGGTATAGATATTCATTGAAGTATTTCACTAACATACAGAGAAAAAGGAAATCAGCATGGAAGATAATTTATGAGCAACCTTTTTGCCATTTGAAAATATGCCAACAAAACAAGCAGAAGCCACTCAGGTTTTTTATGGATTTTTTGTTGTTGTTGTTATTGTTGTTTGTCATTTTGCTATCATAACCACCTGTAGTCATTAACGCTGCCTATTTCTAGCACAGGGTCTCCAACATCTGCTGCTGTAGCCAAAATGTCCCTCAGCAGATTTAAACTTTATGTCCCTGAAATGGGAATTTCATTTCCCATTGTTGGAATTATGCACATGCCTTCTTTAGCCTGCAGTCTGGTGATTCTCAACTCCAGCTCTGAATTCCTAAAGCAGTTTGCATCACTCTGCTCATCCTTATAATTGTGCTTTCATTTTTTTAGATATCCCCGTAAGTGTCTTATCTCTCCTGCTGGATTCCAGGCTCACTGAGGGCAACTAGGAAGTCTCCTACAATTTTATGTCTCCATCTGCACAGAGTAAAGTGGGGGCTCAGGAAATGCTTAATTGAATGTACTTTGCATGCGGTTCTGTAGACATAATAATACCTCACAGCTAACAGAGAGAGGGGAAATATGGAGGGAAGAGAGGAAACGAAAATAAATTGCTCTGGTTGTTTCTTTCGCTGAAACGATTTTATATAGTCCTAAATTGACCAAGGTCCTAAATTATCATAATAACTTGAAATAGCCCTATTTATAATTAAGAGTACAAACTCCATGTTTGTATATGCTGGAGGTCTTTGCTTTCTCCCTAAGCATAGGTTCTGAAACTAAAGAAGGCTAGATTGAATTTTCCCTGCAAATGGTTTATCCTGGAAATCCTTTTCTCCTAAGCACAACTCTGGGTATTAAACGGGTGCTGCAGCTCATCAGTCTCTCATCTTCAGTAAATTATCCTGAGAGCTCACAATATTGAGTCTCAGAGGCTTTGAAGATATTAACATTCTAGTATGATGCTTGTTTTTTTTTTAACCGAAAAAAAACCTGATATAATTTGACCTTAAAATATGAAAATGTGATCTTCCATTTCAGACCAAACAGAAGCTCTGTATCTTACCAACCACATATCCTGTAAATGCCCTATGTGTTTCTAAAAGAATGTATTTTTCATAGCCCCTAAGTGAAACTTAAATAGTGTGTGTGCAAAATGTTTTGCTTTCAAGAAATTCGTGATGCCTTAAAAATAGTTTACAAGTATGAATCACAATATGAATGAAATTTACCACCTGGGTGGCAGTTATTTTGACTAACGGATAAATCTGTTTACTTTGTATAGATACAGGTAGATTATTTTGATAAATAACAAATATTATGCGTGTGTATTTATTATTCAAGGAGATGTAGAAAATTAGACTTTTGCTTAAAGGCAAATGCATAATTAAGTCTACATATAGCTCTGTGGGATTCCTTGGCAAGCTGGATTGCTGTCTAGGTCTAGACACTGACTTTGTCCAAGCTTAACACAGGCAATTTCTAAATAGGAAAGCAGATGACCCTGGGGAAACCAAATGCACTATTTTTCTTAATTTAAGACATAAATGACCAGGATATTATCTGCAAAGTTGAGGACAATGCTGCCCAAGGCCCTTTTTTAGGGCTTTCAAGATAGCTCCCCTGGCATATCTATAGAGCTCAGAAAAGATCCAATTAATCTGGAGAAGAAAAACTTTATAATATCAGGATATAAGAAATGAAAGGTGACATACACAGGCGGTCTTCCTTTCCTGCAGCCTCAGGATTCCAGACGATGTCCAGACTGTGTTCATGGAGGCAGAAAATAACTGACATAAAGAAATGTTAGTGAACATTGCCTTTTTAAGCTCATTTACCTCATGATTGAGGCCAGGGAATGAATTTATATGTGAATGTGCATCCATGTGTATGTGAATGGAAGTGTCTCTGTGTGTGCCTAATGCATATATTTGGTGTCAAATGTTTGTGGTTTACATGTGGGATACGTGCATGTGTGTGACCTAAGTGTGCAGCATTGCATGACATATTGGAGTGCATACGTAACTATGTGGGTTGGTAGAATATTAGTGTACGTGGTGTATATGTAAGTGTGTATGTGTGCTTACTGTGTGTGTATATATGTGTGTGTAAGATGAGAGTTTGTCTGATGTGTGTGTGCGTATATGTGTATGTGTGCCAAGTGGATGTATTCAGTGTATACGTGGTGTACACATGTCTATATACAGAGTATGTGTGGGGATTATGTGTGTGCTACATATGTATGTAGAGGGGTACTTGTAAAAATGTTTTTGTTGAGAGAGAAACTTTTATAGTTTTTGTGCTCCAGTGTTATCCTGCCGGTACACAAAACTGAACTTATCCTATCCTAGCTCAAACAAACAAACAAACAAAATAAAATAAGGCTCCATAAAGTCTAGAGAAGGCGATGGACAGCCCTTCTTTTTTTTTTTTTTTTGAGAGAGAGATTTTTTGCTATAGGGCATGGGCACTTGCCAGAAAGATAGAGAGAGACAGAGAGATAGAAAGCGAGACATCATCCCCCAGGGAGGATGGCCATGCCGCAATCTCTTCTCCTCCATTCTCCTCTCGGGATCTTAGGCACACATGCACACGTGCCCAGCATGAGTTTAAGCCACCAGGTCTGGGACTCGAACTGCGGTCAGCTACATGGGAGTTCAGTGACATAGCCATTATGCTAACTGCTGGTCCCGTGGACAGCCCTTCTCTGTGTGGGGCTTCACTCATCCCTTCTGCATTTCCTCTGTAGTCTCTGGGGATGCAGGTGCATGCAGGGGCCCGGAGAATGTGGAGCAAATCTCCAGGGCCAGATGCTTTGGCCCTCGTTTTCGGTTCACTGGCTGCTTGGCTTTATGCTGTTACTTGATATCTCTGAGCCTTACTTTCTTCCCTTACACAGTAGGAGTTATAATAGAGCTCCTCCTCATTGCAGAATGAGGATACCATTGTGAGGATGAAATACGCGCTTATTTTAGGAGCACTTAGAACAGTGCTGGACACAGAGTGAGTGCTCTGTAAGACTAGCTATTGTCTTTGTGTCAGGGAGTCCTGCACTGGCCTTCAAGTTTCTCTGGAATGCCTTTCTACCTCTTACATATGTTACAATCTTTCCTGCTCATCATTGACAGCATCTATAATACTTGAACTAAGGAAACATGATAGGTTAGTGACTTAGTACTTACTTGGGTTAGGAAGCAGAGACAGCTACGATCAAATCCAGGGTCTGCTTTCTATCAATTCCTTTGTAAAGTGTAGCTTTTCCATGGTCCTACCTGTCAATAGGACCATGCCTGCTTTTCAGGGGACTGTCAGTGTTAACTGAGCTAATGTATGGGAAATATGTAGAGACACAGCCCCTTCCTTCCACTTCCTATTTCTGCGCATTTGGTTGTCTACTGGACACAGATGCCCAATTACTTACTTTTGGTATCCTGAACTGCGCCTGTCTGGATTACATCAAGTATTTCTTTTTCCTGCCTTGCATAGCACAGTGCTATGTTCATAATGCATCCTTAAAAATATTTGTGGAATAAACAAATAATGAGAACAAAAGAGGTATCAGAAAGTGAATCATGAGCTTCTCTAAAGTCAGCCTATAAGCCATTACTGTAAGAATATACAACGATATTGATAAACATGCGAAGAGCTGCCTTTAAAAGTTTCATAGCTCAAAGATACTCTGAAATCTTTGGAAGGTAAAAAAGACTTTCAAGAACCTACTTTAATTTGTTTTCATCCCCCATTTCTTTTGTTGTCATGTGGTGAGGAAGGCTGATTCTCAGGGTCATTGCAAATTGATTTTGTGCTGTGCACTTAAAAGAACTGAAGTAGGTTCTTAAAGTTTTGTTCGCCATTATTACTCCTAAGGATTCTCATTCTGATCATGGATTTAATTTTTTTTTTTGGTAATAGCTTTTTGAAATACAACAAAAAATTATTTTAGCAAAAACATTAATCCCACGAATTAAGGGTGGAGGATTTTTTTTTGGTATTACTAAATATATGTGTAGAAATATTGTAACTCATATGATTCTTAAAGATTAAGTGCAACAAATGTGTATTTCTTGTAGTTTTGTTTCAAAATGCCATTAAAGATCTTTGAATAATTTCTTATGGAAATTTTCATGATCTGTAATGGGTGCTAAAATGTGAAAGGGAATACTGAAAGGGTATAAAACACTGTATTTTGTCTTTTTGTTATTTTTATACATTAAAAGAGATGTTTTGAAGACTGCTTTTTTCTTAATTTTTCTCATTATACTTGAAAAGGGCTTTCAGTTTGCCTGTTCTAACAGTTTCTAGCAAAATCCAACAACCGCCTTTGTAAATATCAAGACCAGTGCATAAACTCCGGAGGGACTCAATCTGTAGCAGGCTGAGTTGGTCACTGGGAGACTGACTTTATGAATTGGTATTCAAAGTGTTTCTTGCCTTGATAAAGCATGGCTTTTTCTTCTACCTGAATAGGGTTCTATAATCCACCATTTTCTTAGATTATTCAGCTTTTTTCCCGATAGTATTCTTCTGGGTGTTGTATCCAACCATCCTACAAAACAGTAATACAATGCTTGCCCTTTGCTGTGGTTTTAGTCAGTACCTTGGAGAGTAGAGGTTAAACCATACAAAAGGGAGTGATGGGAAATAAAAAGGGAAATTTCACAAGGTGGTAAGAAAAATCATTCCAATTATACGTGGGAGATAGACACAAATGCTCTGTTGAGGAAATGGCTTTCCTCACTGTGCGAAAGTTAAAGAATCTCTGGACCCAAACCCCTTTAATACCCCCAAACAAGACTCTTGCCACTGCAGGAAGTCAATTGTCTCCATGGCAACCAAAACAAATAGTGAATATTGCCTTAGCAGACAAGATGGATAAAAGGTGCATCTAAAATTAATTTATGTCTTGGGATCAGACACTTCAGATGAGAGAACTGGTCCGTAAAGTACCCAAGAGAAGCGAATAAAAGAGAAACAAAATAAGTCCCTTGTTGAGTTCCCAAGAGAGCTGTGGTTGAAGCATATAAATCCTGTTTGCTTTTGCCTTTAAGGGGGAAAGTTGTCAATATGTCCCCATTTACATGGCCACTTTGATGATGGCCCCCTGTAAATCTCAGGACTGCCAGAGAATGTTTATTAAGAAGTGCCTTCAAGAGTGATCTCTTAATCCATCCTCTTGTACAGTGGGGACTTTTTATTTATTTATTTTTTTTGTATTATATACATCAATTCTGACATGCAGAGATGCCCCCAAAGATTAAAGTTCAGAAGATTTTGAGCCTATAAAAATCTTGCATTAGAAAAAGTATGAAGAAAGTTAAACGATAATGCTCACAAACACACAGACTCCTCAGAAGCAACCGTGGAGCTGTAAATTTTTCATTAAGTATAGAAATTAAAAACACTAATTAAACCACTGTTTGGAAAATAACTCCAAATATTAAAAGGAACTTTTCAAGGGGAAAAAAAAAATGACTGCTTTTCTGTGCCTGGAGATGTGGCTTTTGAAGTCAGGGTGGGAAGGGGGGGTTTTGGTGGGGAGCCTGCTTTGTGGAGGAGTCCATTTCTCACTGTAAGAAGGAAGATGGCTGCATGTGAAGACTGAGCCAGGTGCAAGCCCCAACGGCTCCTGGTTAGGGCAGAGATGTTCTTCCTAGACTGGAATTGTGTTTAATGCTTTGCCTGATTCAGGCTTCCTCATGGTAGCAATCCTTCCCATCCTTCCCCACTCCTCTTCTAAGATCACAGTTTCTTCATTAATCAATCTCACAGTCTAGCTGTTTCTTTCTTCCTGGGATTTCTCAATTTCCCTTCCTTTCTATCAGCCTTAGTATTACATACTGGATGAATTTAATAGCCACATATTTTTATTTAAGAGAGATTTTTGCTATAAGGTGTGTGTGCTCACTAGAGAGACAGAGAGAAATAGAGAGACAGAAAGTGAGTAACCATCCCCTGCGGGGGAGGCCATGTCACAATCCCTTCTCCTCCATTCTCCTGTCAGGATCTTGGGCACATGTGTCCTGCATGAGTTTGAAGCCACTGGATCCAGGACTTGAACTAAGGTTGACTACATGGGAGACCAGAGATGTAAACATTACACCATCCGCTGGTCCCAACAGTCACATCATTTAACCTGCTATCTGCTAGTCCTCCTCATGTCTGTCTTTCCTAAGCACTAGCTGGATTCATTTTCCCGGATCTTTTTTTTTTTTTTTTCTTTTCACTATTTCACTCAAAACTAAATGATTTCCTGTTTTTAGTAGAATAAAACCCAAATTCCTCTCCACGGAATGATCATGGCTTTCCACCAGCTGACTTTGTCTGCACTCTAACATATCTCTCTACCAGTCGCTCCCAGAAATCCTAATTTTAATCATTATCACTTACCACAAAAGCCTTACACTTTCCTGTGTTGTCTTACTTATGTAATACTTATTGCATATCTGAAATGGTTTCCCCTACAAGCATCTACTTCTTCCTTCCCAACACAAAGAATACCTAGGGATATTTTATGCATCTTTTGAAGTCCAACTCAATTTTGACTTTGAATATTTGTTAACCTCCCAACTCTCAAGATCTCCTTTCCCTCTGAACTATAGAACTTAATACCTGCAATAGGTACTGTGGCCTATAAAGATGTCTTTGTCCTAATCCCTGGAACCTTGATGTGCTGAAGTTGTAGCATAATAGGAAATTAAGGTTACAGACTTTAAAATACAGAGTTTATCCTGGATTATCTTGATGGTCCCAATTAATTGCAAGAGCTCTTGAAAGCAGAACAACTTTTGTGTATTCAGTTAGAGAGAGATATGGCAGAGGAAGAGGCAGGAAAGATGTAGCAAAAGGGAAAATAAAGAGATTTTAAGTGTGAGAAGGATTCAATGCAATTATGCTAGCTTTGAGATATAGGGATTTCCATGCAGGTCTCTAGAAACTAAGAGTAGATCCTAGCTGACAGCCAATAAGAAAATGGGTCCAAGGTCCTTCAATGGCGAGGAACTTAATTTTGCCAGCAAACTAAATGAGCTTGAAAGTACATTTTTCCTGGGACTTCAAGAACAGCTGCACCTTGATTTCGGTGTTGTAAATCCTGAAGCAGAGAAACTGGTCAAGACAGTTCAAACTTCTGGCCTATAGTACTTACAGATAATATATTAATATTTATAATGTTTTAGGTCACTAAGTGTGTGGCAGTACATTACAACAACAGTAGAAATCTTGTACGATGTTTTCATTGTACATTCCAACAACTGTGGTGTTGAAGAAACTTGGATTTGGAACTTGATTGCTTGAGCCTGAATCTTGTTTCAGCACCACTAATGGCATGACCTTGGGCAAGTTACTTTTTATGTACTAGAGTTACCTCATCTTTAATAATAAAACATGTCAGGACCTGCAAATAGTGTAATGGTTATGATGCTGGACTCCCATGTAGTCAATCGCAGTTCGAGTCCTGGACCCAGCTGCTTAAAACTCTCACCGTGTGTGTGTGTGTGTGTGTGTGTGTGTGTGTGTATGCCCAAAATCCCAAGAGGAGAAGCGAGGTGAAGGTATTATGGTGTGGCCATCCCTCCTGGGGCGGAGGTGATTTCTCACTTTCTATCTCTCTGTCTCTATAGTGTATGCACCCTAGATGAGATGCAATCAGAACTCTGCAATAAAAAAAATTGTATAAAATTTCCTTTATGCTATATGTGTAAGGTGTATATAAAGTATAAATGAATTTTGCATTTAAATCTGGGTTCCATCACCAAAATTTATCATTTTATATATATACAAATATTTCAAAACCTGAAAAATTTCTAAAATTGATAATATTTTTTGTCCCAAACATTTCAGAGAAGAAAGATTGAACCTATAAAAAGAATATTTAGGGGACCAACAGTTAGTGTAATGGCTATGTCACTGGACTCCCACGTAGTGGACCACGGTTTGCGTCCCGGACCCGGTGGCTTAAAATTCATGCTGGGCGCATGTGCATGTGTGCCCAAGATCCCGAGAGGAGAATGGAGGAGAAGGGATTGCAGTGTGGCCATCCCCCCTAGGGGGTGATTTCTCACTTTCTGTCCCTGTCTGTCTGGCAAGCGCACACGCCCTACAGTGAAAACCTCTCCAGAAAAAAAAAAAAAAGAATATTTAGATATTACATTAGTATTAGCTGGCATATACTACCATTCAATAATGCCTTCCTTTATGATAATTTGCATTTCTGATATATTTCCACCAATACATTCCAAAGTCCTGAGATATGGAGAAGTGATGGATCAAAATTGGTTATGAGCCCTTCAAAGCTTTTCCCAGAAAGAGATGAAGCCTACTTTACCATGACTTGCATCTGAGCTAGACTTAGACTTTGATTGACCAATAGAAAATATAGTCCAGGTGTTAGGAGAGTCAGGGGACTTGCAGCTTTTCTCTTGCTTCCTTGGAATATTTCCATCATTATGTTAAGAAGCTTGAAATGAAAGGCTTGGTGTCGAGAGGCCAGGCTACTTCTGTTACCTTAGACAACTAAATTTTGACCCCAGACATGTGATGGCCTCAGGGTATCAGAACTCTAGACCAGAAAGGTATATAGTTTACCGAAGTCACAGATTCCAGGGAGGCCCAGCAAAACAACTGCCCAGTCAGCTCACAAAATCTTGAAATATCAAAAATTATTATAATTTTTACATCTTAGTTTCATTTTTGTTTTATTTTGCTTTTGCAACAATACGTAGATGATACTCAAGACTACCTTAATTTTTAAAGATATTTTTTGCCATAGAGCAAGTGCATTCACCAGGGAAGGAGAGAGAGAGAGAGAGAGACAGAGAGAAGGAAAGTAAGAAATTGCTCTTTTGGGTGGATGGCTGTGCTGCAATCCTTTCTCCTCTTGGGATTTTGAGCACAGAATCACTTGCCCAACATGATTTTCAAGCCATCAAGCCCAAGACTGAACAACAGTCAACCATGTGGGAGTCCAGCCCCTTAACCTCCATGCTGTTTGCTGGTCCCATCTTAAAATCTTTTTGCATTCTCCCTTGCATGCTCCTTAAAACTTAGCCTAGAGCCTTGTAAAATAAAAACAAAAACATTCAATTATTTAAATATGATTATTACTTGCTCTTGTCTGGATTTCTAAAAATACCTTAATCAGGTTATAACATAAAACCAAAACACATATTTGGAAATTAGTTTAATAATTCAGATGAAGACATGCTTTTTCTCAAATTGTAAAAGGGGGGTAAGGGAAATAAGAACAGTGTCATTAATTAAAATAACTAGCAAAAAAAAGTGTGAGTAATAACTTTGACTCATTACACTAGTTTTGTAATGAGCATGTAATCATTTAGATTCTATAGACCTTGGTTACCTCATTTATAAGTTGGAAAGCTTGTGCCAGATGAGCTCTACAGCGTCTTCTAGACCTCAGTCACTTTCTGCCATGGAATCCCCTGTAAAGACTGGGCTGAAACAGCTGTGGCCACAGGAGCAGGAGTTGCTGAGTTTATTTCAAATTTAAAGCATTTGTCAGGACAAAAAAGACTGTTGTTTCTAGGGGAGAAGCCAAGACCCAGTGGTCACTGGCTTACATGGTTCTGTTTCATGATACGTTTAGCCATTTGTTGGGGAGGAAATTAATCGACGATCTCTAACTCCCTGTATCTATATCATAAAATATGAAACAAATGGCAGGTGCCTGGAAGCTCAGCAGGGAGCAGAGAATGTGGAATTAATCTAAGAATGAGTGAGACTCTTATACCTTGCTTACAGGCAGTTTCTTTCTCATTCATGGTGCAGAAAACTCATGTTGCAGCAATGCTAGAAGATGCCGAAGATTATTCTGAGTTTGGTCAGAAAGGAAAAATAAGATAATTTTCTTTCTTTTTATTTATTTATTTTAAGCTTTTTGCCATAGGGCATGTGTACTTGCCAGAGAGAGACAGAGGGAAGGAAAGTGAGAAATCACCCCCTAGAGGGGATGGCCACACTATAATCCTTTCGTTTTCATTATCCTCTTGGAATTTTGGACACACACACACACACACACACACACACACACACAGCATGATTTTCAAGCTTCCAGGTCCAAGACGCAAACCTTGTTCAACCATGTGGGAATCCAGCACATTAACCACCATGTCACTTGCTGGCCCCAAGAAGATAACTCTTAGTTTAAACTAATTTAAATAATGTCTTATGCTTCTAGGGAAACAGTCAATAAGTACAAATAATCTTTTGTTATGTAATTATTGCTCTCTCCTAGACAAAGTATCCAAATGCCTGCTAACCAACCGAGGATCAGTAGTTGTTGGGTTACACTGATGTTCCATTTACTCTGTGGGCTGAGGTTATGCAAAGCTGCTGTCCCTGCCCTCCAGACTGTTTTCTGTGACTATTTTCTCTAGTCTCTATTCCACAGTCAAGCCCATAAACTTGCTTTCTTCCTCACAGTTCCCTCCTCTCTCTTGATTCTAGTGAGGTGACCTGCAGTTGCAGAGCAACTGACCTCCTACCTCTGAGTATGTTCAAGCTCTTGAAACTCACACTTTACCCCTGCACTGGAAGTAAAGATGAAACACCTTCCAAGGTTTTTGTAGCAATAGAAAAATGTAAACAATCTCTCATGCAAGTAGAATTCACTTCCACAAATCAATGAGAAGGAAATTATTTCATTATTTTTCAGAGATTCCAGCAACTTCTGGAATCTTTGATCATGAATTAAGCTACAGGCGGTCAGGTGTCATACACTTGAACATTGTAATTCACTTCAGCCCATGGTAACTCACATGGCAACCTTACAAGTCATTATCCATTATTTCAGAATTTTTTAAAAAAGACAGCATGATCAAAAGAAATGAATCACAGGTCTTGAACAATCTCCAACAAAATCAGAAAATAGATTTAAAAGAATAATACCTTTAGGAAAATTTTGGTAGCCCTCTTTTTTCACAAAACCAATGAACTGAATGAAGCATGTGGAAAAGCTTGCCATAAGCTCTGAGTTTTAAGATACAAAGTCCTTGCAAGTACTTTTGCTTTCTAGTTATAGTGGAGTACAGGGACCTCTTGAGATTTTGGGCAAGCGTGCTACATGGCTTCAAGCCACAGGATCCAGGATGCAAACCATAATCAGCCATGTGAGAGTCCAGTGTCTTAACTACTATGCCACCTTGCTGGCCCAGAGATCTTTTGCTTTTTTAAATTAAATTTATTCCTAAATTTATGATGAGACTATAAGTGGTATTTATTTATTTTAAATTAAGTTTTCCAATTTGTTAGTATATAAAAATACAAGAGATTTTTGTATATTGAACTTATATTCCCTGAGTTAGCTAAATTTACTTATTGACTCCAGATCTTTTTAATAGATTCTTTGGGATTTTTATACAGAGAAATTATATGATCTAAAAATAGAGACAATTCCACTTTTCTATTTCTCCTTTGAAATATTTATGCCATACATCTAACCTCCCTCCTTTCTTTCACCTATCTATCTACCTCCCTACCTATCTAATTTCTACCTTTTTCCCAATTGCAATTTTTTTTTGAGAGGTTTTTGCTATAGGGTGTGTGCACTTGCCAGAAAGACAGAGAGAGAGAAAGAGAGATAGAAAGCAAGACATCACCCCCCAAGGGGAATGGCCACACCGCAATCTCTTCTCCTACACTCGCCTCTCCAGATCTTGGGCATGCATGCTCATGCACCTGGTGTGAGTTTAAGCCACTGGGTCCGGGACTTGAACCATGGTCAACTACATGGAAGTCCAGTGACATAGCCATTATGCCAACTGCTAGTCCCCTCAATTGCAATATTTAGAACCTCCTAGAGCTCTGCTCATTTTCTTCAATATTTCCTTCTCTGATTTTCATATTGGATAATTTCTACTCCTGTATCTTCAAGTTACTAACTCTTCTGCCATCTCTAATATGATGTTGCCTTCATTTTCTCATTATAAGCATTTGTAATGTTATTATTATCTTTTTCTCATTTTATTGTAACATTGTTTTTCTTTATTTTCTGAACTTAGTTTTCCTTAAACAATATTTATAGTAGCTACTTTAAAGTGCTTGCTAAATCTTGGGACCAGCAGATAGCATAATGGTTACATTGCTGGACTCCCACATGGCTGACCATTGTTCAAGTCCTGGACCACGTGACCTGAAATTCACACCAGGAGTATGTGCATGTGTGCCCAAAATCCTGAGAGAGATTGGAGGAGAAGGGATTGCAGTGTGGCCACTCTTTAGGGGGCAATTTCTTCCTTTCTGTTTGTCTGTCTCTCTGGCAAGGGTACATGTCCTATAGCAAAAAATATCTCTTAAAAAAAAGGTGTTTGCCAAATCTGACTTTTGAACAATCTTGGGAATGATTTCTTTTGATTGTTTTTTTTTTTACTGAATATGACTCATATTTCCTTGTGTCTTAATGTATTTGACTATACATCTGACATTTTGGATAATACGTTGTAGAGACCTGAAGAATATTGATTTTATTTTAAACTGCTGCTAGGAAGTTCAGTTATTGTCTGATAATCTTGCATTGTGTAACCTTGTTAGTGACATACTTTGTTAGGGGTAGATATTTGAAAAAGCTGAGGTGTTTTCCTGACCGCTCTAACTTGATGAGATTAAACCTCTGAACTCCATTGTCTAGCAAATCTTGTAAAGATTTAATTTTTTAGTTTGTTGGGTGGATCTGGAATAGGGCATGGTTCTTACATCTAAGTAAGCAGGTTTATATTGTCTCTAGAGTTTATTATCTCTAGAGTTTACCAGAATGTTAACATATTAACAAGCAGGACTTGACCACTAAAATCTCTTTTCCATGTTGAACCATGTAAGCAGCTGCTCTTGGGTAGGCCATATATAATCTCAGTCTGACCATGCATAGCACAGCCCTTGGTCAGAGACTTTCAGGAACTCTGTTATGAATGTTTGGAGTCCTCTCCCTGTGCATCTTCCTCCTATAGAGTCCTACCCTGTAGATTCCAGCTCTTCTAGCTGCCCAACCCCAATCTCTGCCTCCCAAGTTGAGATGGATGACCATGATCTACTTGGACTCCAGCTCACCTCACGGTAGCCAGGAATGTGTTCCCGGTCAGACAGATGGTCACTTGTGAGGCTCCCATCATGCGATATTTTTCTCAGGGATAATGGTCTCATACTGCTTATAGTATCTGAACCCAGTTGTTTCATATCTTTGACTCACTGTCTGCGTCTTTATGACAGGAGTGTTACTTTGAGACCAGTTACTCCACCACTGTCAGAAGCCATGGTAATCTTTACAGAATATTAATGAAACAACTTTCTGATTTATTTGGTTAGTATTTTTAATCATATGACATTTCTGGGAATAAATAAAAACCAAAAATGCAAATGAAATGAATTCGGTTAAGTATTTCTCAGATTTCAAACTCTCCTGAATCATTTCAACTCAGTTGTTAGTGTTTGTATTTCTCCATACAGTAGTGCTCTCTGTGCCATTGAGGAGGCTGGTGATGCAGCATTCCTCTAAAGAGCCATACACTATTGATCCCATGATTGTCTTCCAAGTTGCTATCTTTCTGAATTTTGATGTCAGTACTTTTAAGGAGTGTTAATGTACAGAGTGTGTCGCTGAGTTATGACTACCACCTGGACCCCCTGTATGTAAGATGTTGGGGCAGTAAGAAGGCATTAGATCCCCAAGATATTAAAAATGTGGAAAACTGTGCATTTTAGAATCAGCGTAATACTGTACATGACTTTTAAACTATGTGCATCTTAATTTTGAGAAAAATAGAAACCAACTAGTAAAAAAAACCTAGTATATTTTCTTATATCATGAAGAATGTATTTAGCAAGATTCTAGAATTAATTGCCAATCTTTACTCTTGTAACCAACACAGTATAATTTAATCCATTTGGTAATTTTTATTAATGTAGTTAATAGGAGGTAGAAGTTCATTATGAATGTCATGACAAAAAAGAAATGTATGGAAGAAAATATAGTATCTATGTATAAGTATCTATCCCATCTCTTGATAAGAAGTTGGGAGGAATAAGTTCTACACTTGTATATTAATAGCTAACATTTGTTGGGTGCGTTCTCTGTGTTGGCATTGTTCTGTGAGGTTTCAGTAGAAACTTCCATAACCACTTGCATTTAAAATATTACTTGGCTTTCTGCATTCCATCTGTAGAGCACACTGACATTCTTATGGCACAATGACAGCTCCAAAGAATAGGTCCATCTCCAGAAAGCTGATCACTGTTACTCCTGAAAGATGACATAATTGGTATCAGGAATTGGGGCGGGGGGAGGGATGTTTCAATCCAGTGTGATTATGCTAGCTGCACTTGTTAAAGCAATTATGTATGTTTATTAAATATACCACGATTCAATGAAATTAAAATTCAAATAAAATAAAAGATTTTTTTAATGAAAACTAAGTTCAACATGTTGGAAAGATTTAAATGATATGATTTATTTTTTAAGCTGTTGAATTAGGTACTAGGTACAGGTGTGCTACCATCTGAATGTCTGTGTTACTGATTACATCATTGCCAAACTGGGCCAATCCTACTAAAAGACACTAAATTTCTTTTTGATAGTGTTATACTTATTCTAAGTTTCAAAAATCTTTTTTTTTGAGAGAGAGATTTTTGCTATAGGCCATGTGCACTTGCCGAAAAGACAGAGAGAGACAGAGAGACAGAAAGCAAGAAGTCACCTCCCAGGGGGATGTCTGTGCCACAATCCCTTCTTCTCCATCCTCCTCTCAGGATCTTGGGCATGCATGCACACACATCTGGCATGAGTTTTAAGCTGCTGGGTCTGGTACTCGAACTGTGGTTGTCTATGTGGGAGTCCAGCAATGTAACCATTATGCCATCTGCTGGTCCCTCAAAATCAATTTTTAATTTTAGTTTTTATTTTATTTTTTTTTGGCTAGAGTGTGTGTGCACAGAGAAGGAAGAGAGAGACAGAGAGAGAGAAAGAGAGGGAGAGAGGACTCCCCCCATGGGGCCCTGTCTTGCCACAATCCTGTTTTCCTCTGTTCTTCCATCTTGTTGGGATCCTAGGTGCGTGCTCACATGCTTGATGTGCTTTTCAAACTATCAGGTTAGGATTTGAACCATGTCAGCCATGTGGTATCTGGCTCCCTTTGCATAGTACTTAACCACTACACTACTAGGACAGCCCTCAAACTCTTTCTATAAGAACTCGAAGACGATGATACGATAAGCCAACTGGAGTCTTATCACTGTTAGATGTAAAATATAAATCTCTGAGGCTTTCGAAACAAATGATTCTTGCCCAGAATAACCAGTATTAATTTTTGGTCTTTCTTAAGGATCCTTCTCACACGTACGCTTCCTTTATAATCTTCCTTACCTGATGTCCTACAACTAATGCCATTCAAAGTTTTGATACATATTAATAGATTTAATCATCTATTTGAATATTCAAACATCTTGTTAAATAATGGACATACCCTATTATTTTTGTGGCCTTATTAATATTTCCTGGCCTTGAGTAATGAATGGTTTTTGGTGGACATCTATCACCATAATCTGATAGCACAGCACTGTCCTAGGACCCGCCAACAATTTCTCTATGCTGGTCCATATGCTTTAGGCATTATCATTCCCTTTAATCCTTTTTTGGCAGTCAATATTGGGCAGTGTATCGAAGATTGGATTTGCCCATAAAACTGTGTGTGTGTTAGGAATTCTGTGGGTTCTTATAAGTAGAAGCAAACTAAAAATATATATAAGGTAAATGATGTTGATTAGTATACAGTGTCACTGAGTATCAATAACACTATGTAATAAAACAGATATCATCAGGAAAGTACAACCTTACAATGTATAAAAAATTATTTTCTCATAATTTATCATTTGATTTAGGGCACAGAATTTTCTAATTAATTCCCAATCAATTTTTGGCAATGCTTATTGCTTATACTTCCAGAAGATAAAGCACACAGCAAGAATAAGCTATTTCTGAATTTTTCCTTGTTCTTATATTCTATTATTTTTGCCTTGCATTTATCTCTGGGTGTTCATGTTTGATGATCTAAATGAAATTTTTGAGATGAGTATTAGTTTTTCATAACCTACCAACATCTGTTCCCCAACAAGGTAACAGGGTTATAGTCGACGGGATATAAACAACTCATAGAAACATTCCTGTTGAGAAAGAATCTTCTGGGACCGTTGCAAGATGGATTTTCTGTTTCCTAGGTGGGCACTGTCTGTCAGAGGGTTGGTGAAGCATCGTGACTGAAAGGCAACACAGATTAGGGTTGATATGAAGATGAATCTTAGGCACAATCTAAGATCAACTACCCACAGACGCCTGTTTATTTTTAAAATGGCCTGTTTATTTTAAATGGTGCAGATACGGTGCTCCTCACATGGAAAAATGCCATCGATGAAAACACAGGGTGGATGGATGACTGTTCTCAGATAATCCTAAAAATTTTATTCAACATTAAGCATTTCACCAGGAAAATGTTAAGTGTAACACAGACTTCACTTTAGGCAGGAGACTAGGAAAAGTGAACAAGTGTGTCTCAGTATCTCAGAACATTTATCTTTAAATGGGCTTGTCAGTTATGTATTTTAAGGAAAGACTGAGTTCATATGGAGATTTGGGGTTTCAGGAATAAAGTGAACCTTGTCGGATAAGTTACTAAGAAAGGGAACAGAAATAACTGTCCCTTCCTTTCCCACGTTCATTAGGTGTGTTTAATTCAGTTGTAAAACTCTTTTGTGTTAAGTGGCATTTTGGTAAATCATTTTCAACGTAAGTCCTAAACCAGGGTGATTCAATGTGTTCTGAGACGCTCTGGTCTCAGAAACATTATTTTCTTCTCATTCTGAGGCAAACACCACAGGAATGTTGGCCACATCACTTTTCCCATGGCACCCCCGCTTCTAACAGAGCACAAAAGATGTCTGAGGATCTTTTAAGTCCTTGCCCAGATCTTGGGGAAGTTCCTTTGCTACGGTTGCTTCCACAGTGTGACTGGCTCTATTCCTCATTATGTGAGAGCAAATGCGTTTAGTCTGTACTTCTTGAAGCATGTATATAGCTTCTGGAAATATTTGTGAATAAACATGGTTTTCAGTCAGATGACTTTTCTCCCCTTAGCTCTTTGTAGTTCTAGAGGATTGATATCTGAGAAGATTTTGAGGCTCCCCTGGGCCAAGCATATAAACAGTGCTATGCAATTTAGGTGACCCTGCCAGGGACAACTATTGCTTTCTCAGGAAAAGTTCCTTGGCCCGTTTATTTTGGCTATTTATTTAACTTTTTCTAAGCAAGGCAAAACTGAAAAACTTCTCTCTATGAATCATAGTCTTTAGAAAATAAATCCTCCTTCTTTCTGCCTTTAGTCATTCCTGTCTAAACTTATAGATCACATCCTAAATGAAAATAATCTACAGGTTTTGCATTGGCCCCTCCTGAGTCACTCTTCTCTCTGTTCTCCTCACTGCCTCAAACCAGAAAGCCCTTTTGAAGCCAGAATTGTCTTTAACTAGAAATCTCAAAAGCGAACTCTAGAGGGAACCAGCAGTTAGCGTAATGGCTATGTCGCTGGACTCCCACGTAGTCGACCGTGGTTCGCGTCCCGGACCCGGTGGCTTAAAACTCACGCCGGGCACGTGTGCGTACGTGCCCAAGATCCCGAGAGGAGAATGGAGGAGAAGGGATTGCGGCGTGACCATCCCCCCTGGGGGGTGATTTCTCGCTTTCTGTCTCTATGTCTCTCTCTGTCTGTCTGGCGAGCGCACGCGCCCTATAGCGAAAAAACCTCTCCAAAAAAAAAAAAAAAAAAAAGCGAACTCTAGAAAGGAAAGTGTGTGTGTGTGTGTGTGTGTGTGTGTGTTTATGTTCGGCATATGGATGTTTAGGAATGGAAGGAGAATAATATCTTTAAAAGATTTGCACACTAACCTGTTCATTAGAAAATTTCAGAGTTCATTAAAGTGCTGGAGAAAGTGCCTGGACAAAGGCAAGCCCAACATGGTTAGATTCTTCTAGAATCTAAATTATTCTTAGAGTTTTATCAAATGGCTTTATCTTTTCAGTATAAGAACAATTTTTTGAACATAGGGAAAATCCTGTGAGGTGCCACTTAGTTTATTATAGTAGTAATTTCAAATATGGCACCCTGGTGACTTGACAGATTTCATGCCATTTTCAAAAATGCCGAGCTTACAGTCAGATAGAGGAAAAATCTGGAATATTATCTGCATATACTTTAATCAGCTCCGTCCTCTCAGAGACTACAATTACCAGTAAGCTACAAAACTAGGGTTTCTGTAGGTGTTGTCAATGCTACCTCGCTGAGCTCTCAGGAGCAGTGACCTCTGTTCACCTTAAAACTGTAATGCCTTAGCTCTGTGTTTTACAAGGCTTTCACCTCCACTGTGCTATTTCACCGCCAGGCTCTTATCTCAGTGGAGAGAGTCGGTGACGGTGCCCTCACTAACATTTCAAGAGTGTAAAGGAAAGAACTTGCAGCTCCGGTCAGAGATGTCAGAATTCAGAGACCTTAACACCAGGCTCAAGGCTGGAAATCTGGTATGAACGTGACAAATCAAGACAAAATGGTCAAACATTGCAAGACAATTGCCTACCAAGTCACTGCTATTCACAAAGCCTTTTAGAGAACATGTTGGCATAACACGGACTAGGAAAACATCAGGTTTAAGGAGACAGGATAGACTGGACAGCTGTTACGTTTTAGAATTTCTGGCTTGATTTAAATAACTCAAAGCTCTTAAGCACTAATCTTCCTTCAAAATGTTCTTATTCCTTACAGTTTTGTTTCTCACTTATTTTAACAGTCTCTTCAAGGGTCTATGGTAAGTAAGAATATAAATGTGTTCCAATTTTTTTCTTTTGAACAAAGACATTTTTATTTAAGTGTGAAATAAGAGTTTCTTGTTTCAGAATTCATTTTTCCCATCTAAGGAGTTAAGTAAGTTAAAGGCTGAAATGATCAACTCACTAAAGGTTGTACCAAATTATAATCACTGTTCAGCCTGAGCTACAAGAAATGTTTCCAAAACTAGTGTTCAATTGATCTCTGGTGGAAATACTATGCTTCGGAGTATGTATACCCAACTAGTGCTTGCACATTTTTCTTAAGTTTATGTGTTTATCTCTTCCATGTAAAAGAGAGAGAAAAGAGAGAGACAGGCAGCCCATTGGAGTCTCCACACCATGATCCACCCTAGTCTCAGGCAGCCTGGGTCACAGCACACTTAGATATCCAGCATGCTCAGGGATGTCCTGGAATGTGAATCCAGAACCTTCCCCATGTGGGTCCAGTTATGTTACTACTGTACCAACGTATGATCTAGTGATCAAACATACTTAAAGCAGTAACTAAAAGGAATGTTGATTATAGCAACTATTTTGTTCCCTTACATTGGATGTCCCCAGCAGACCTTTAGATTGGTAAATTTCTAGAAAGAATGATCTCCATTGCTGTAACACTTGGGAATGGGCTGCACACAGAATCCATGAGTTCAACCCACACTATGAGTGATACATTATGTTACTCTTCAAACATTATATCCCCATCTTCCATCACCTAATCATATATAATAAGTGTTTCAGTAATTTGGTTTTCCTATTCCCATCCCCATAAAAAAGAGCATAAATTTTCTAGAGTTATTAGTATGTGCTATGATCTTTCTGCATGTCCATTTATGTAATGTTTTGGACACAGGATAGCCTCTATTAAAATCCCTGTAGCCAAGAATCTAGGTATTCATGAGTTCTAAGTACTGGTGACCCATCCTAACTGGACTTGTCTTCTTCACTGGGAAAACAGGCAATCACTATTAGGATATGTCTTGAGCATTAGCTTTACTTCCGTTTTGGTGGCTATTTTGTGCCTTGTGGGATATGTAGCAGCATCCCTGGTCATTTTGCAATATATGTCAGTAGTACATTTCCCTGCCTCCTATTGTGACAAGAAATAAGATTCCTAGACATTGTCAGGTATTCCTCCAGGGCAACAGCTCTCCCACTCCCACACTGATACCAATGGATTAAAGGAATGTTCCACAGAATCTTGCTGTCAGTACTCAGAATTTCAATCTCATCTGAGTTAACACATTAGTAATAGTGTGGTGCATTTATAATTTTCAAGGTGCTGTTCACATAGAATACGATATTTAACTCTCACAACTGCTCTAAGACACATTTGTGGATATCCTTCTTTTAAAGACTTAGAGATCAGCCAGGGCTAGTTAGTGACAAACCCTTAGAGGAAAGTGGCAAAACACTAAACGTAGGATTTCTGGGACATTCATGTTGGCCTTCAGCCCTTGCATTCTTATGGTTCAGTTTATCTAGTATCACTGAGCATTGGACTATTTTATTATTGTCTTTCATGTTAGGACTGGAAGGGATCTTGGAGGTTTTCTTCTCCATTTTTTTTTAAAGAATTATTTTATTTACTTATTATATACTTTAATTTGACCAGTGAAGAACAGAGTGAGAGAGAGGGGGAAATCAAGAAAGCAAGCTGCCAGGTCCAGGACTCGAATTGCGGTTGGCCATGTGGAAGTCCAGCAACCTTAACCACTACGCCACCTGGCAGCCCCTCTCCTTCATCTTAAGAAAGGAAAGAACTGCTACAGAGGGATTAAGTGACTTGCTAAGGTAACAAATGTGGAAAAGCCAGGACTATTAAAGAAAAATTATCCATGATACTTGTTAAGGAATGTAACGCAGGCTTTATTCAGGACCATGAAAATAGGTGTAGAGGCTACCACAATGGGTTTTTGTAATAGAGGAGAGAGATTGGGTTCAACTCTGAACACATTTAGTCAAAGAGCAGGATGGAGGTTAATATCAGAAACTGCAAAGAGGAAGCATTAGGAGGAAGGGATGGTGAGGGGTGGATTTGGGCTAAACTGGCTTAACAGGATTATTGTTAAAGACAACTTGATCAGGTATCATCTGGTGGGATAGTGGAGGATGAGGAACCTGATCAGACACGAAGGATGATCAGATACCAACAATGGGGGCATTCTGGCTAAACTGAGTGAGCAGGATGCTTGCTGAAATTCAGCAATGCAGAGACTAACGTGAAACACAAAAGTCAGGCTCTAGTTGAGAAGAGAGTTCAGAGGAGGCTGACAAGTTGGTTGGTCAAGGAGAGGATCTTTGTCTGACTTAGACCCAAATTTCCAAACTTCCTAACTGGTGTTCTTTTCAGTAAGTACTATTCAATCAACATTACATAAAAAAATAGGTTACAAATAAATACATGCTGGTGCGTGTGTATGTGTGTGTGTGTGTGTGTGTGTGTGTGTGTGTATTTTAGGAAGTAGATTTAGGAGAAAAGTGGATAAAGACCAAAGTTACTCTAAGAATAAAGAGTAAAATCAGTGAGGCTAGATAATTAGGAGAAAGCAGTGTAAGTTTGGGAGCTCAATGTGTTCCTCAAAAAGCCTTTATTTGGCTAGATTGGTAGCATTGTCCGTGGCTAATGAATTGTGTCATTGGAAGCCACATGGGTTTGGATCCTCAGGTTGATCTAAAAGCACACTGAGGAAAATAGATGGTGGTGTGACGAGACTCTATCAGTGGTGTGTTGTGTTTCTCTCTTGTGTATGCATGTGCTCTCTGTCATGAAAAAGATAAAACATTAAAAAGAGCCTTTATCTGCATTTATAACTTAAAGTAACTAACTGTTGAGGGAATATATTTCATTTTACCATTAAACATATTACTTCGTAATCTATTTTTCCCCACTAAACTGGAGCACCTTGATGGCAGGGACCTTGTTTTGTTATTTTTATAACTCTTAAGCCTCAACTATTGTATTAGTCAGGGTTCTGTGGAGAGACCAATAGATTTCTATAGATATATAAGAAGAAATTTATTGGGAAAATAGACTCATGCCATCATGTAGCTGAGAAGTCCCACAACAGGATATCTGCAAGTTAGAGACCCTGGGATTCCAGGAGTGTGGTTCAGTCCAAATCCAAAGGCCTCAGAGGCAAGGAAGGAGACAGGGAAGGTGATGATGTAAACTTATACTCCAAGATGGAAAGTCTGAGAACTTGGAAGTGGGAATAAGAGTATTGGTGTGATTTCTGGAGTCTAAAGGCAAGTGAGCCTTGAGGTCTGATGTCCAAGGTAGCAGAAGTCCATCTCGCTCTCTCAGAAGACACTCACCTGTCTTCCACATCTATCTCTTCAAGGTCCCTTGTTGAATGGATTTTGCTCACCCATGTTGAGGGCAGATCTTTCCCACCTAGTGTACTCAGACTCACAAGTTAATTTCCTCTGGCAACAACCCCTTCCTATCCCCCACCCCATATACCCAGAATAATGCTTCTGGGTTTTTGTTAGTCTAGCCAAGTTGACATCTGAAAGCTAATCATCACAACTATCTTGAGTGTGCAAGGTGTGGAGGAAATAAATGAGTGTGGAAGAGTGACTCCTCGTTCCAATGCCCTGGACTAATGGAAAGGTCCGCAAGGATGTCCAATGCCACCCTTGACTCTGTGCTCACTTGAACAATCTTCCCTCTCACCTGGACTCTAGAGGGTTCTTTCCATCCCAGGAAGTGCAATCTGCAGAATTGCCAGCTTGTGCCCTCCTGCTAAGTTCATCCGTCACTGTAAGCTAATCAAAAGGGATCAGATATGTGGCTGTAAGGACCATTCAGAAGAGGGCTGAAGGGGATGACAAAATAAAAGCTCCACTAATTTCATAATTTGGCTAGAGGCCAGCTCAGAAGCTCGAGCCCAAAGATAGCAATTGGGAGACATTAACAGGCACCAGGAGTTTCCAATAAGAAGGTTACAGTGAGGTGTGGGTGTGTGTGTGTGCATGTGTGTACAGCCTGACAAGGGTGGAGCTACTGCCTGAGCTCTGCAGTGTACAGACACGTTGGCGACTGGACTTTTCTGGTATTATTAGGCAGAATATTTCTTCTTAGAATGAATATCAGAAGAAGAAGGGGAAAAAAATGATGAGAGGAGGGGGCCCTTTTAAGACGAATTATTGTGCTTAAGCAGAATGTGGTTTCCTCTTTGCATATTGTGGATGAGAAATTGTCAAATCCTATAAACGCCACACGTGTGGTGAAGGTGCTGGATTGTTTGCCAGGCCAGGCTGTCTGAAAATCTGAACGCTGTATGCTAATAGTACTCTTGTCATGCACACTGACGCTTTGTTTCCATGCCCCCAAAGTCTTTGCTATGCAAATTAAACCACAGGGGCACTTTAGCATGTAAATCACATAATCTCCCTCACGTGGGATGAATTGACGGATTTTAAACTCCTTGACTGTTGGGAGGTAATGAACGGTACTTATTTAACTGGCATTATTGCACTGGGCACATCTCCTATATGAGGCTTTACTCGGTGGTGTGGCTATGCCAGGGGAGAGCTGGTGTGATTATTAATAATGCAGTCAAAGAATAAGAGGGCTCAAACCTTGGAAATTCTGACCCCCTTTGGGGAGGAAGAGGCCCTCTCAAGAATGGTGTTGAGTTCTGTGTCTGCCTTGAAGCATGGTGGGATTTTTGTCTTTAATTAGTGAATGAACACTGAGTCTTCCCGGGAAACGCTGTTTTCAGCCTGTTTCACAGGTGAAAGGAGCCAAGGAGAGTTAAAGGGACATTTCAGGCCCTGCAGCTGGGAGGGCATCCAGGCCATGGCAAGGAGCCATGGTGAACCCATGTGAATGCTGCTGAAGGCTGTACTTTCACCAGCTGCCTGCTGTGCCGTCCTGATCCCTAGTTTGGGGCTAAAGTCACTTAAGCACCTCACGCCAGCTTCCCTTTTAGTAAAACAGGGATAATTCTAGGGACAGAGGGAGCAGTGACTAGATCCTGTTTGTAATGACAGCTGAGCTGCTTGGGCAAGATGTGCTTGTTCCAGAAAAGAAGTGTGATTCCATTAAAATGTGTGATCTCTTGAAACAGCCTACCTTGTTTTGGAGTGTGTGGTACTGGATTTATTTGTTGGGAACAAATTGATGAGAACAATATTTTGGCTCTACAGCGTCTGTTTAAGCAAAGCACAGTTAAAAGGCAGCTTCAACTCTTAATGGGCTTTTGCTCTCTCTCTGTGTTTGAAGGGTCTGACAATTGTAACGTGCTTATTTCAGCTGTTACCTGTACGCAGTCCCCACCTGGGCACTGTTCCAAACCTTCTTTTGAGCTGAGTGTTTGGAACTCAATATACATTTTTCCAAAGAAACAATAGCTGTAAGTCTTCTTGGATGGTGGACAAAAATTGATCTAATGCAGATGTAGCTGAAATATTGTGCATTTGCAATTAAAAGCTAGTGAGAGAAATTGAAAGCAAGCATTAGAAAAATCCCTTTTTAAGGGCCAAGTGAATGATGGTTAAGATGGCTAGGTCCCACATGCACAACTAAGCAGTTTGAGTCCTGGACCTGGCAGCTTGAAAAACACAATGGGAGTGTGTACATATTTAAAATCTCAAAGGGGAATGAAGGAGATGGAATGCAATGTGGTAATCCCCCGGTGTGGGGGAAGGAGGGTTGCTCTATCTTTCTCTCTGTCTGTTTCACAAGTGCACTTATCCTATAGCAACTTTAAAAAAAGGTCCCATTTAAAAAAATATTCACATAATACAAGGGGACTAGGAAAAGTTCATGGAAAAATGGAAGTAAGGTACAAGTTTATTTTAGTACAAACATTTATAAAATCATGTATAGTTTTGTTTATAATGCTCAGTTTCACAGAGCTTATGTAGTAGGTCATCAGGAAAATCATGAGTATTTTTTTTTATGCAAAAATGTGTTGTGACTTTCCTGGCAACTCCATATTTAAGTCTGTCAAAACATTGTAAAACTTAAAATAATCAGAACTGAGGCCTATGCTGCTGGTCTTAGTCTGACACTTTTGGAAGAGTAGAAGCAACAGTCTCTTTGGGGTTTGCCTCTAACACACTGTTGGAATTTGGGAGGAAGGAGGAATGACAAAGAGGTGCTTACCTAAATGGACAGGGGAGTAAAACTGGCTAAGTCACCCTAAACTGCTTCTTATATTTGTGGAATGAGAAGGTATAATAGATGCTCCAAGGCACCATCCCATGTCCCTCTGTCCAAGATCCCATTTCCTCAGATTCCGAGAGTCCTCAGAAGCATCTGAGACATAGCACTGAGTACCTCCTAGGAATTACCCTATTCCTGCCAGAGCTGCCTTGTCCAAGGTTAAAACCCTTTCCCAGAGCAGCCCTTACTTCATATCCTGTAGATTTGGGAAGACAAAATCCTGGCCACCTTGTCTTAATTTGAGTCAACTCTTAAGAAATAGGCTAGCTTCAGAGTTCCTGTAGGATCAGCCTGTGCTGTGACTACATCCAGTTCAACTTTTTGACTTGACCTCAAATCTCTTTCTTTTGCTTCTTTGCATGTGTTGTCCCTAATTGCATTTCTTCATAAGTCTGCATGTAAATCTCAAAGTCTGTTTCTAATGAGGTTGACATAGCACAGACAGATAAGTATAAATGGCAATGAAGAGGTCAGAGATTCAGCAGAGATTCCATCTATTATTTATGAAACAGTGGTTGAAAGCTGATTGAAAGAAAAGGGGAATAAGATACTAGAAAATAACAGAGAGATGATAGTATATAGGCAGAGTCTGCATTTAATATTATGTCTATGTGACATGGATCCAGTAACTTGGCCAAAGATACTAAAGGAGTTCAATCTTTGGAAAGAGAAAGAGCTCAAGTCAGCTGGTCTGTTAGGTCTGTACTTGGGTCTTCTTCCAGAGTTTCAGCTAGGTAGAATAACACAGTTTTGTTGCCGAAGCTATTTGGAAGCTTTGCTTTCTCAGGAAGACTCTTGTTGTGTTCCATGTTTAGTGATTCTGAATAGGATGTTCAAAGGTTGTTGCTCACACAACATCTTTTTTCCAAATGTCTTCTTGCTGCCTGCAGTAATCAGTAATTATGTCAGGTTGGGATTGAGAATTTGTTTACTTTATCACATTTAGGCTTGGATTATGGTGTTATTTATCCTCAGCTGCAGTTCTTAGCTCTATCATACAGAGCTTTGTCCCAAGCACCAGATACACATTAAAGAAATGAATAGTATAGGCCAGAAGGTGGTGCGAAGGTTAAGGAGCTGGATCCCATGTGGCCAAATGCATGGTTTGAGTCCTGGACCAAGTGGCTTGAAAATCAAGCCAGCACGTGTGCGTGTGTGCCCAAAAGCCCAAGAGGAATCTGGAGGACAAGGGATGGTGGCATGGTCATCCCCCTGCGGCCGGAGTGATTTCTCATTTCCCCCCTTTCTCTTTCTTGTGTCCACATGTGCCCTTTAGCAAAAAAAAAAAAAAAAAAAAAAAAAAAAAGAAACTAGTATGGAAAAGTGAGAGTGTTTTAAAAATTTGAAAGAGATTGCCATTTTAAATGCTGAGACTAAAGTATTTCCAGCAAACAGCAGACTCCAAACATGTATAAATTGATAGTGTTGTGGGAGGACTCGGGAGGTTGGGCAAGGATCCTGTGGTCAAAGTAAAACTATCTCCCATGCTTCGCTGACTGGAAGGACAAACCTGAGAACAAACCTAAGAAAATGGCTGTCAGGGCCCATCAACTTTTGTTTTCCAAGTCTGTTTTCCTGAAGACCAAATGTGGTGCAATGCTATTACAGGATCTCACAAAACAATTTGAAGGGCAAAAAAAGAGAATTTGACCTGACATGCTCGACAGACCCTTGAACAAAACATTATTTCATGCTCTGATGTTTAGCTGTTGTTTTCCACAAGGAGGAAAAATGTAAAATTGCAGTAGTGATACTCATCCACAGACCGGCAGCTTCCAGGCAGTACCAGAAAATACAGAACTGTTTTCTGGGGGCCAGAGTGAATAATTTAATCTCAGTCTTCATAACTTCAGGTAGTTCGAGGACAACAGATACAAAGGCTGAGCCTTGAGAGTCCACCCAAATAGAAGCCTGAGGCCCATGGTAGAGTTATTATTACCTAGAAAGGGTCTCTCTCCTCATGCCAACAAGAGATCATTAAAACAAAACAAAACAAAAACTGAAAACCTCTTAGAACCATAGGCATACCCTGATGGTAAAATGAGAATCATATTATCCTCAGAAAAGGCCTTAACCAATCATTTATTAAACAAATGTCACTGAGTATCAACCATGTGATGCTGAGCAAATGTTTGAGAAACTGCAAGAGGGGAAATCTCCTTCCAAATTATTTGCAAATCATTTTACGTAGAACAAATGATTCCAGTTATTAACTTTTAATGTCTTAGGAATATTACAGCATTTTCAAAAATAGATCGCAGGGTAAAATCCAAACTCCGTATGGAAGCTATAAAAGACCGTCTGTGAAAATTCTGCCCCTGCTAACAGTCTCATAGTCTGTGCCCCTCAACTTTGTGATTATTCACTGTGGTCTGTGAATGCTGTACTCTCTATACACACACTCTGCTCTTTGTCTTGGAAAACCATTTTTTTTAATACCTGTCCCTGTCCCTCACCAATTATTGCTTTGTCCTGCTAACTCTCACCTAGCCTTTGGATTTAATATTAACTTTCATTTTCCCTTAGGAGGCCTTCTATAAACTATTAAGATTGGGTTAAATGGTCTTACAATACTCAGCAATTTTCCCATTGCATTAATCTGCTTGGGCTGCAGTAACAAACGACTATAGTCTCAGAAGTTTAAAGAATGGCTGTTTATTTTCTCACAGTTCTGGAAGCTAAATGTACCAGATCAAGGTCCAGCAGCGTTGGTTTCTGGTCTCTTCCTGGTTTGTAGGCAACCACCTTCTCCCTGTGTCCTTACCTGGTAGAAAGTGAGCTCTTTTCTGTCTCTTCTTATAAAGACACTAACCATGTAGGATAAGGATACTTCCCTTCTGACCTCATGTAACTTTACCTCCATAAAGATATGCATTTGGGAGGGATGTAAATGTTTAGAAGATAGCACCCATTGCATTTCTTATCCAGGGCACCTTCACTTTATAGTTTGTAAAACCGTACTACGGGGGGTTCCAGTTACGTTAACTACCAGGTGAGTGGTGCTCTCTGGAATAATGCCCTCATTATATTTCATTATAATAAATTATTACTTGTTTTTATCTTTTACTAGAACTTAAGTTTCATGAGGGCAAGAATCATGTTTATCTTGCTTATTACTGTCTCTTTATTAACCACAGAGCTTTGGAAATATTCTCAATGATTATTAATTGAGTAAATAAACTTGACATCCAGAATTCAGTAGGATCAAACTCATTTATGACATTGGTTTGGTCAGCTCATTAGAGGACGGTTTACTTAGAGCATAGGTTTCTGGTGGTGAAGCCATAGGAACTACGTCCTCCTGTCCTATTGCTTTCCTAAAATGGATGTCTTAATTATACTTCCTCTAGAGTGTTACTTTAACTATTTTCCTTCTAATGAGCTATTTCCTCCCTGATACTATGGTTTTGTACCAGCCTATATTGTCCTTTTGTGCTTCACACATTCTGTCTGTCTTGACATTTATTCTTAACTCCTCCAAATATTTCTGTGAAGATTTTTCAGATAGAAACAGATGCAGAGAGGTTGAGACTTTTCCGAGGCCGCTTGGCAATATGGAGTACAGTTACAGCTAGAACCTGATAAGACTAAGCACTAACTTTGTAAATCTCCAAAGCATGGAACAAGTCCCCTTAACCCTGTCGTGTCATGGGGCAACCAGGATGGAGGTAGCGAGGACCATAAGACAATAGCAATTACTGAAAAGAATAATCACCTAGTCAGAGGATATTTGAATAATTACTATGCACAAAATATTAAACTTAGTATAGTAGGACTATAAAAAAAAAAGAAAAGAAATATTTAAAAACATCATTTCTCCCAAAACTTACAACCCGTTGGGAAATACAGATTCATGAAAAGTTCTATCAGTATAGTGAGAAAATGAAATGATTATCCAGAGAGTGAGGATTTTATCATTCAAAGGAGGAAGCTCTCTCTGGGAAGGAATAGTCCAGAACTGAGTCATGACGAGGTGAGATAGACTTTATGAGAAGGAATGGCTGTGGCTAGGTTGACTTCTAGACATTTTTTCAAATTCACCCTTTCCATTCAAGGACACATAGGTCACACAGACATTATCTATTAGATTTTCTTTTAAAAAATTATACAGTTGAGACCAGTAGATGGCATAATGGTTATGTTGCTGGACTGCCACATAGTCCACTGTGGCTTGAGTCCTGGACCTGGCAGTTTAAACTCATGCTGTGTGTGTGTCCAAGATCCCAAGAGGAGAATAGAGGAGAAGGGATTACGGCATGGCTATTTTCCCTGGGGGTGATTTCTCACTTTCTGTCTCTCTGTCTCTCCGGTGAGTGCATGTGCCCTGTTACAAAACTCTCTAAAAAAAAAAAAAAAATCATACAGTTAATATAATTCTCATTTAAAAAAATGAGATATATTATATATAGTGAAAGGCAAAATGGTACAAAGATATTAAGGATTTTAAAAAAGAAAAATAAGATCATATAATACAGATATTTTACCCATTAGTCTCAAGATCTTTTTTATGCTGGCATACATAGCTCATTCTTCTGTCTTCCCGTCTTGCTTAGACTTCCAGTATCTTCTTTTCTTAGTTGCTGCCAGTATTTAGTTGTAAACTGTATATACAATTATATCAGTTTATTTTTGTTTGTTTGTTTTGAGCCTTTCTTTGGTATCTGTACCAGTTAAAAACATTTTGGTTGAGGGTCAGAAGGTGGCATAGTGATTAAGGCAGATGGATCCCACATAGCAGACTGTGCAGGTTGGGTCCCAGACCCCGCAGATTGAAAATCATTCTAGGTATATGTGCATGCATGCCCAAATCCAGAGAGGAGAACAAAGGAGAGAAGGAATGTGGCATGTCCATACTGCTGGGGGGGGGGTGATTTCTCTCTTTCTCTTTGTCTCCAAGATACATAGATGCCTTATAAAAAAAAAGAAAATGAAGTATTTTGGTTGAAAATAAAAGGAAAGAAAACTGACTAACTGATTTAGATAATAAATACAATTTCATTAGCTCACTTACTACTTTGTTAGGACTGCCACAGCAAAATACCACAGACTAGTGACTTAAAATTACAGAAATTGCTTTTTTTCATATTTCTAGAGTCTAAAAGTCCAAGATAACATGCCAGCAATCTTTTTTCTTTTTTTTTCCCTGAGGCCTCTCTCCTTTCTCCTTGGCTTACAGATGGCTGCCTTGGTACTATATCCTCATTTTGTCACTAGTCAGATAGGACTGGGACCCATTGTAATAGCCTTGCAATCCTTATGCCTTGGCCACCTGAGTAGCTAGGACTCCAGGCACTAACTGCCACTCCTGGGTTGGAAATGTGCTAGAACTTGAACAGAATTTCTATGTGGTCTCAGCCTGCTGAGTAAACCAACGTGGGCTACCACAGTTGCCTAATGGCTTCACTTTCATGTAATCACATCTTTAAAGATCCTGTCTACAAATACAATTGCATTCTGAGATACTGGAGGTTAAAACTTCAGCATACAGATTGGGGAGGGGGGCACAGTGTAGCCCAGAAAACTCATATAATTGAAGACCCCAATGTAGGTGGATTTTAGGAAGCACTTGATCCAAGTCATCAATGAGTCATCAGGAGCCTGGTTTCTTTTGGTCTCTCTGGGCTGCCTGCCGAAGTGTCAACTTTATTTTAAGGTTGTCCTCCCTCTCAGTCACAGTCTCCTGTACTCCTACCATTCTCAATAACAGTTTTGGGTTTTATTCTGTTGTACAATCCCTAGAACTTTGTAAATCTCCAAAGCAAACTGAAGGATGATGGGAAGGAGAGAAGGTATGCTGTGATGGCTACTACATATTTGCAATGAAGTATTTTATTGCTTTGAGAAAAGGTGCAAATTATTTGGCATAATTTATAAGGCTCTTTACCATGTAGTCTCTTAATTTCTTCAGTTTCATTTTTCTGTCATGTACTCATTCCTCTATTATAGTAGTTGTGGTTTTATAATTCCATACTCATTTCAGATGTTCTCATACATGGTTTCCCTTTTCTGGAATGGCCTAAATTAAACATCGCCTCTATGAAGCCTTTATTCGCCTTTCTGTTACCCACAGGGCTGTTGTTGGGCTTCTCAGGTTGTGCATTACACAACTCCAGGGGTGATGCAAATGTTGCCCTCTGGATTGCACAGATTAAAACCTGCACAACTGTACATAGTAACTGTGGCATGCTTTCCGTAACATAACACTGCATTGTAATGGTTCCATAAATGTCTGACATCCTTCCAGTCTGTAAGATTCATGAAGTCAGTACTGTGTCTTAGAAGCACAGTTTTATTACTCGCTGCCTCTAGATCTGTGCTTTTTCTGTCTGTCAACTACCCAAACAGTGAAGTATGTGTTAAATGAATGAACCAATAAATAGTATCAATTTTTGGTGCTAACTTATTTCCCCTAAATTTATTTAACCATCACATCATTCTTATGAGGTAGGTATTACTTTCTGTTTTGTGACTGAGAACATTGAAGCTCAGAGCAGTTTGGTTATTTGTCTAGTCATACAGATACTAAGTGACAGAACTTAGTTCTCTCTTGCGTTCTTTTTCTCTCACAAGTTGAGATTTTTCAGTTTTGATAAATGGTGGACATAAAGTTTCAGCACTGAGAATGATCCTGTCTTGTTCAGTTGCTTTAACTGATAATGGAAAGATTAACTATGCAGTCTATCTCTCGGAGTTCCAAGGATTTAGTAAGATTATGCATGTGATTTTGCTCAGAGCACAGAGGTACATATACTATGCAAATGAGAGGTATTATTTTATAACAATAGCCTGGTATTAATAGCTCCCAATTCCAAAATTAGCCTAGGATGCATGTTTAAAGATATGCATATTTCACTGTTTTTATTGATAGAAAAACAAAATCTTGAAAGACATTTTCAGATCAGTGCTATGGCCCTAAAGGGAAGCAAGGAAGTCTAGTTTTGTGTCCCAGGTAAAGGCCAAAATGAAGCAGCCTTGTAAGAAGTCTTCCTTTTGCTCTTAATTCTCATTAACTGAATTCAAATTCCAGTGGTGATAATACACAATTCTTCCACTGCATATAGATTCTGCTTCTATAAAAGGGAAAAAAAAATCTATAAATGTAATCATCTCTCCCTTGTCAGCTAATGTAACACAGTGGTAACTATAAAACAGTTTTCTTTAGGTGCTTTTGTGTGATTTATTCCTCCTGGCATGGATTGGGATATGAGCAGCATTTTGTTTCAATAGAGCTTTTCTGTAGCTTTTAACCACTTACAAAGAATGTCTGTCTATACCTGGACACAATCTTACAAAAGAAATGAAACAGGCTTTTAAGGTTTGAAAGAAAGGAAAATAAAAGGCCAGGGGCAAATTGTCATTTCATCGTTTTGTGAGGCAAATATTATATATCTGGGAAAAAGATTTTTAAAAGTATGTAATTTAGAAGTGTTTTCTTAGGTCAATCACATACCAGCAATTTAAAAGCAAGGGCCTATAGATCTTTAAATGCCCCCCCCACCCCCACAAGGCGAGTTTAATCTATTATAAATTATACTCCCTGCTCCCTGATCTGGGAGAAGAGCTTTCTGAATCACTTGCAGTATTTAAAATCTGAAATAATATAGACCCGACTACACAGAGATCTGCCTCTTGGCCTGTTGCTTTGTCACCACAATTGAGATGGGCAGGTTGGAAGCAGCAGCGTGTCCCCTGGCATAATTCACAAGAGCGGGAGGCAGTGTTGTCTGCCTTTTTTTCCCAGAGGCTGGCTGGAAAGATACTCCCCTTGAGTTTCTGCCAAGGCACATCACCAAGTAAGAGGAGGTAAAATAAGGATAAGATTTAACTGCTTCTTTCCAAGGAAGCTTGGAGACAGTATCACTTCCTTTTTTAAAGTTGGAGGCAGTTTTATTTGTTTGGCCGAGTCCTGTGGGAAACGAATAAGTAAAGTATCAACTGACATGCTTCACTAAGCTGAAAATAGATCCCAGTACATGATTTCTTTTTTATTTATCAACCATATGTATTTATTCTAGGTTTCCTTTTCACAGGCTCCCAGGTTGAGGGAATCAAAGATAGTAATAGCTAACAGGCACTGATCTTTTTTAGTTTGTTTTTGGGAGTTACCTCCTCAACTTTTTACTTCAAAGATTTTTCAAATCTACAGATTGGTTGAAAAAGTAATTCAACGAACATTTTGTGCATTTGCTTTCTCTCTCTTTTTGCTGAGAGTTCGAGATTAAGTTTTATGCAGAATCATGATACTTCTCAAAACACTGCAGCATACATTTCAAAAGAACAAAAGCATTACTCTAAGTGTGATCATCTAATTCATTCTGTTGCTAATAACAGAGTCACTGTCTCTGGGTAAATTTTAAGATGGAGGTTTATCTAGATCATGATTTAGAGGTCTGAGATCCAGGGGCCATATTTGGTGACGGTCTGGGGGGCAGAGTTCTGAGGCAGCGCAAGGCAACATGTAACATCCCTTGGTGAGAGGGAAGAGCATGTCCCTGTCTCATTCCCTTCCTGACAGACTCACTCAGACTCAGTCATGGAGGGTCTACCCTGATGCTAATCACTTCCTGAAGGCGCCATCTTTCAACACCATAGTCAGATTAAGGTTCTGTCCTCTAAATATTTTTACATTGGCTACCAAATTCAAGCCTATGAATATTTAAGGACACAATCAAACTATAGCAATATCCAAGGAATTTAAAATGATATCAAAATATACTGTAATATATAGTCATTTTCAAATTTCCCCAGTTGTTCCAGTAGTGTCTCTTGAATTTATTTTTCAGTTAAACTCAAGATTCAAGGGAGGGTCAAATAGTGCATTTATTAGGTCATTTGGAAAGAAATTTTTCCTAGAAAAATACGTCATGACTTTACCACAAGCCAATAGTTGCCTTGTCCTTTTAGTCTCTGTTCATCTGGAAAAGTCACCTCTTGCCTATTTTGTTGTTTACAATGTTAATATTTTTGAAGAATCTGGGGAGAAGGCTCTACAGAAAGTCCCACAATTTGAATTTGTCTAATACGATGACACCAAAAAATGTGCAATTGGATGACTGTTCAAAATCTAGTTAGTTACTTCTCTTTGGAATGTGTGGTTCTGATATCATCAAGTTGATATGTATCAATAGTTACTTTCATTTGTTTCTGTTGATTTCAATTTTTGAGTTGCTTTTGGTAAATCCTGTCAGTATAAATTTAAAAATGTAAATTTATGTATGTAAGACATTTGTATAGTTCAAATGGCAAAACTACATTTAAAAAGTCTACTCAAAAGGGCTGACCTGGTGGCCTAGTGGTTAGGAGAGCTGGCTCATGGTCTATCACGATCCAAGTCATGGTGGCTTTAAAAACATACTGGGCATGTGTACGTATGCCTAAAGTCTCAATGGGATGGAAAAATGGAGAAAGGTTTGCAGTGTGGCCATGGCCCATTCAGGTGGACTTTCCCCCTCTTTCTCTCTGTCTCTCTTTGGTAAGCACCTGTGCCTCTGGAAGTTAACACGCAAGCAAACAACAAACAAGTCTACTCAAAAGTTTCACTCTCGTTTCTATCTTCCTCCCAATTTCTATTCACCACTAATGGGTAACCATTTTCACTAGTTTCTGGTTTCTCTTTCCTATTTTTAACTTTTAAAAATAAGCAAGTATATATACTCTAATATATAACAAAATTCATATTACATATAAATATATGTATAAGCATATGATATATCATATATGTACATGTGTCTATTACGTGTGCAGGAATTCATATGTATTTCTTGCTTTCTGTCTTTTTTTTTTTTTTAGAGGTTTTTGCTATTGGGCACGTGCGCTCGCCAGGCAGAGAGACAGAAAGTGAGAAATCCCCTCCCAGGGGAGATGGCCACACCACAATCCCTTCTCCGTTCTCCTCTCGGGATCTTGGGCACGCATGCACACGTGCCCAGCGTGAGTTTTAAGCCACCTAGTGCGGTCGACTACATGGGAGTCCAGTGACATAGCCATTACGCTAACTGCTGGTCCCTCTTGCTTTCTGTCTTACGAGAAAAAAATGCATATTATATTATTTTGCTTCTGATTTTGTCACTTCATATCCTAGAAATCCCTTCATATCAATTCATAAAAGTAACTCCACATTCTTTCCATAACCGCGTAATACTCTATTGCATCAAACAACTTTCTTTGACTAAGCATTAAAATTTTTTTCAGTATTTTGCTATCATAAGTAATACCTTGACAAATAATCTTATGCCTATGTGGTGCTACGGAATTATGGCTGTATGTGTGATGCAGGCGAAAGGTCAATGCTTATGTAGTTTTGTTACACATTGCAAATTCCCATCCATAGGGTTGTATCATTCTGAACCTGCACAAGCAATGTGTGAAAGTGTCTGGCACAGAGCTAAACACTTTCCATCCTCTCACTGAATCTTCACAACAGCCTTTCCAACCATTCATAACCCTTACTGCATCCTCAGGAGGCTAAGAGTCAGAGATCTTAAGCAAGGCCTACAGAGTCGCATAGTTAGTGAAGGGGACAGATTTGAACCCGTACTTGGACTTCAAATTCATGTAACTAACCACTTTACTGTATCATGCATTGCCTCCATTAACCTACCTGAATTTATTTTGCTGTCCTGAGAGGTTAACAGGAAATCATTTATTCCCAGAAATAATGTTCTTGAAAACATCAAGAAGTGCTGGGGAATCTAAAGAATTGGTTACGCCAAGAATTCCTAAAAGGTAAGAGAACAGCTTTTATATTCATCCTATGACTTAAGGAAACCAGTGTTCAATCAGATTTCCTGAGTCTGATCCAAAGTTTCTGACCAATAAGTGGAACTAGGACAGAGTCTGTTAAACATAAGTTTTAGGGAAGCCCTCTGAAAAAGACATGAAAGTACAAAATGCTGATGCTAGTTATGAGGTGACTTGGGCTGCCAGAAAGGTGATGGGGATCAAGGACAAAAAGTAAAAACAGTTCAGGATTTGTTTTTTTTTTTAATTTGCCAGAAGACCCATGCACTCACTGGAAAGAGGGAGACAGAAAAACAGAGGTAGAGGAAGAAAACACCCCTCCACACCCTCTTCTTCATATCTCCATCCTGTTGGAATTTTGATGATGCATGCATATGTACCTGGTGTGCTTTTCAAGCAGCTGGGGCCAGGAGAGATCTGGTTGGCCATGAGAGATCTGGCTTCCTTAACCACTGGCCCCAGTTCAAGATTTTGAGCAAATTCCATGCCAAGTAGAAAACCGGAGGATAAACCAGGAATCTGGAGAACCTCTTAGGCTGAACTTAGAAGGGCAGAGTTGAGAATGCTCCAGGGAGAATGAGGCTATCCAAGGACATACTACACAGCAGACAACAATAAGTAAGTAAATGCTTTCAGGCACAGATAAATGCTATGATCCAGGGCAATGGAACAGAGAAGAGTAGGCTGGTTAGGAAGGACTTCTCTGAACAGGTGGCATTTGCGGTAAATGAGAAGCTGGGTCTTCAAAGACTTTGAAGGAACTACCTTCTAGTCAGAGGAACAGCAAATCAAGCATTATGAGAAAAAAAAAATGAGCCTGCAGAAGTAAGTAACCTAAAGGCTGGTATGGAGGGAATTTATTAAATAAGGGAGTAGTAAATGATGTCCAACTAGGGGACAATTCAGGAACAGGATGAAAGAATTTGGATTTTGGTCTAAGTGCATCTGGGCAAGTTCTTATGGATTTCTTGAATGAGTTACAATTTAGTCATAATGAGACATAATGGGTCATCGGAAATGTCATGACATATTTTTCTATGTTTTTCTGTGCAAAAAATGCATCATGACTTATCTGATGATCCAATATTTATATTCATTTCTATGAGGTATGATAAGTTCCAAAGAGATAGAAATAACCACTATTGATTGTATATATTTATTTTTAAGTAAGAGTTATGCTATAGACTGAATGTTCGTGTCCCCTCCAAATTTATTTGTTGGAATCTTAACCTCCCAATGCAGTGGAGCATCTTCAGGAGGTAATTAGATTATGAAGGGAAATTAGTGCTTTTATAAGACTCAAGAGACTCTCTTTCTTGTAAGACTTCGGTGAGAAGAAAGCCATCTGCAAACAAGGAAGTAAGCCTTCACTAGACAGCAGATACACTGACACCTTTTTCTTGGTCTTCTCAGCCTCCAACACTGTAAGGAATAATTGTCTTTTGTTTAAGCTATCTGGTCTATGGTACTTCTTTTATAGTAGCCTCAACTGACCAGGATAATTTGTTTTTCTTAGGATGGGGTAGTAAAGGAGACTGAACACAAAGTTTGGCCAGCAGTGTGGGTTAAAGGACATTTATACAAGAATGCATTGCTACGTACATTTACCACCCCCAGATGATTCATCAAGAGTAGCATATTCTTTACATTCAAGAATAAATAAACTAGTTGTTTCAGTGATATATACATAGTAAACATATTTCATTTCATGGAAAGAAATGAGAATGTAAAAACTGCTTGCCATATGTCACATGTGAAACTCAAAATGTATAAGGGGACTTCAAAAATTTGTGGAAAAAATGGAATTGAAGTGTGAATTTACTTGGTGCAAAATTCTTTGAAATCCATGCATAGTTTCTTCATAATACACATTTCTCATGAACTTTTAGACCAACTCTTGTTCATGCCATTGATGGACTTTAATAGGCAGTACCATTGCTGCCCCACAACCCTGTTCATCAAATTTGCCATCTTTTTCCTTCTTTTTGAAATGAGGTAGCATAAACTTTTCTCTGATTACATTTCTCATTTTGCAGTCAGTGTTTTTCCAGATTCCTAAAATCAGGGAACTTTAACATTAAGTAAGAAATCAAGCTGAGTTAAGGGTGTCAATTCTTGAGAAAGAAAGAGATTTTAAAAAATGGCAAACTTCCATATCCTAATCATGAAACTTTGGAAATGGAGTAAATAGCAAAAATGCAACTAGAAATAAGAAACATTAAAATGAAATGAATGACAGTAAATATATTTAAGTAGTCATGACAGACACATCAAAAATAAGGATAATTTAGTACTAAGGCACCTTATAAGATAAACCCAAACATAATATTTAACATAAAGCAAAATCATAATTAGTCAAGTAAAAATTCAGTAGGAAAACTAAAAATATGTAAATAAGCTTTACACATCCAAACTTTCTTTTTCAGATCAATCTATAAAGTATATCAATGATCCAGGTATTTTTAAATATTCAAGCATTTGATATCTTGTAGAAGTAAATTATAGACATTTGAATTTTCTCTTTTCAGCTTCCTATTTAGGATCAAATAGAAATAGTCTGAACCATCTATTCAAGTTTCATCTATTCAATTATCATGTACACAACATATAATATAACGAGAGGAGTGATCATACAATCAACTAAAGATTTTAGCTGTTTGATTATGAAAGGGAATTATTTGTTGGGAGAAAATTATTTTAAAGCGTTTTTAAAAGAAGTCCTTTTGTGACAATTTATCTGGTGGATATTTGTGACTGTCAAAGGGGTGATAATATTTGGCTTATAGAAATGTCCACTGAGACAGACAAATTACACAAGATCCTTTAATGCAGGTAAAGGATACAATTTATTGTACCTAAATGGCCTTCTATTGTAGGAGCATGATAATCCTCAGGGTTGACAAATAAGGATTTGCTGGCCGACAAATGCTCCTGAGTATGCCTGGTGGCCCTGACAGCAGGGAACAGGGAGAGGAGCGCTTAAAGCCTGAGCAAGAAGCTTGCTTCATTTCTGAAGGGATTGCCTCTTGGCTTTTCCAAGTTTTATGGAGACTCTGGCTCTGTGTTAACCTTTCCCCAGTGTACCACATTTCCTGTGTCTTTGCTATGAGATTGACTGACCATAGGCCAGCTTCCGGGCATACCTTTTCCCTATCAGGTTTATTTCTTTTTTTTAAGAATTATTTTCAGGACCAGCAGTTAGTGTAATGGCTATGTTGCTGGACTCCCATGTAGCTGATCACGGTTTGAGTCCAGGACTTGGTGGCTTAAACTCACGCTGGGCATGTCTGTGTGCATCCCCAAGATCCCGAGAGGAGAATGGAGGAGAAGGGATTGTGGCATGGCCATCCCCCCTGGGTGGTGATTTCTCGCTTTCTATCTTTCTCTCTATGTCTTTTCTTTAACTTTATTTATTATTATTATTTTCCAGTTTGATCAGACAGACAGAGAGAGAGAAAGAGTGAGAGAGAGAGAATGTAAGAAACCAAGCCATCAGGCCCAAGACTTGAACCGTGGTTGGCCATGTGCCTTTAACTACCATGCCACCTGCCAGCCCTGCTATTAGGTCAGTTTCTACAGACATTTATTTTTCTTTAAAGAATTATTTATTGAATTTTATTTATCATTATTCTTTTTAAGTTTGACCAGAGAGTGATACACAGAGAGAGAAAGGGAAAGCGAGAAAGCAAGCCACTAGGTCCAGGACTGGAACAGCGATCAATCATACTGGAGTCTGGCACCTCAACCATCTGACCACCAGCCAACCCCTATTCCTATAGAATCTTATTAGTTCCTTCTTTAAAAAGAGAAGAAACATAAAAGACATGTATGGAAGCATTTGAGTTTGTCACCAAAATTAGTGTTCCAAAATGGAAATATCAGTCTGAGACTTTAAAATATAGCCTAATTGACTGAAGCTATGTAATGATTCCCAGGGTTTAACTTGGGAGTTTACACTTGACCTAATAGGCGATAGTATGTTCTTGAGGAAGAGGGTGCCAAGATGAAAATGATGTCTTGAGAAAAATACTGAAGAACCCTTTAGGTATTTTGGAGATGAGAGAAAGAAAGAGAGGCAGAATAAGCAAAAGGGATGTTAAGAATAGGCCCATCTCCCTTTCTCTACTGCCTCTATTTTCAACAATTGACTGTGTTTCTAGCTTGTGACAAGAGCCTTTCACAGGCGATTTTGCTGGGAGGTAAAATGTGAAGGGAAATGACTGGAGGCTGCCAGGTACAGCAAACCTGTCTGTTCTCTAAAGGACCAGCAGACATGAATTGACGAGATCAGATGTGGTGATAAGAGTGTTTTTTTTTTTTTTTTTCTTTCAAAGAGCTGGGGTTAGCCTGAACAATCACAGACATCTAAGTTATTTCCAAAATGTCTATATCTAATAGGATGGTGAAAAACTCACTAAGATTAGGACATAAAATAACCCAAGAGGGGATCCTGGAATAGAGGCTAAAGAGGACTCTAAGAATGTACACATCATATGTATAGTCAGAGTCCATACAGAAGGTAAAATACACACCCGTTATTTTACTAGAAAGAATTTAAACTAAAGAATTGTTAACTAGGAGTTAAAGAAGTGAAAGGCAAAAAAAGAACACTAAATGCAGTTGTAGGGCTGGAGGGAGAGAGATATTGGAATTACTACCCACAGAAGTTCTGCAGAGCTGGTGAACCTGATAGGTAAGAGGACGTTTGTCTTCAAGTGTTGGAACAATTGTACACTGGAGCCAGCTGCTGTAATGGGACATGCTGCTGCTTTCAGGGTAAAGAAGGGCTACTAGAGTGACATAGGACCAGGAAACCAAAGCACAAACAGAGAAACCAAACCAGGAGCAGGATGGAAATGAGTGTTTGTGCTCCTCTTAGCCTTGCAGTCTTCCTCTAACATCCCCTAGTGACAGATCCTAATAGAGAGCAGTGGGCAAAGGAGAATGAGATTTTTAGTCAGCCCTAGCATTTCCAAAGGGAATATACATAGGGATTTGATGATAAGAGATAATTGTTTAATAACTGAGGACAAATGCATAGTCACAAGTTAGTTGGATGGGTGTCAGGAATAGAGTGAAGTGGCCAGAAGACACTTGGCCATGAGCATTCTCACCAGTACATGATAGAGACAAATGATGAACTCAGGGTGTCTCCCAGAAGGAAGACCTGTAACCTTGTGATTATAGAAGATAGTGATGAAGAATAATGATACTACGAGTAGTACTGTTTCATGAATACTTTCTGTATTCTAGGCAATTATGACTGTTATTCAATCTTTGCAACAATACTACCAGGGTAGGTATTTTTATACCCATTTTTTAAATGAAGAAATAGGAATCAGGGAGAAAACCATCTAATATTATTGATAGATCTTGACTCAAATCCATGTCTGTCCGGAAAGTCTAAGTGCTACACTATGACTATATGGGTTTGATTCATAATTTTAAATTTTATCAAATTGCTTAAAACAACTGTCAGTAATTCTTTTAGTAAATTTCAACTATGAACACAGGAGATTATGTCTAAAAGAACATGGTAAAAATTGAAATTTGTGTTGAGAGTGTAAGTGCCCATTTAAGAAACATCTCTGATTGTGTTTAAGAACTTTGTGTCAGCCTTGGAAATACTCCATAAAAACTGCTTAATAAAAGAACTAGGGGGATGAGCAGATGGTATAAGGGTTATGTTGATGGATTCCCATGTAGGTGACCATGATATGAGTCCTGGACCTGGCAGCTTGAAGTTCATGCTGGGCACATCTGTGATCTGTGTACATGCCCCAAATTCCAAGAGGAGAGTGGAGGAGAAGGGATTGCGGTGCGGCCATCCCTGGGAGGTGATGTCTCACTTTCTGTCTGTCTCTCCAGTGAGCGCATGCACCCTATAGCAAAAATTTATCTTAAAAAAAAAAAAACGAACTGGGCCCATGCACTGCTAAGATTCTGTGCTCTGCAGCTGGGACCACTTCAATTTCCAGTCCAGCTTAAAGGCCACATACGGTCACATGCAACTGTAATCCCAGAAATTTGGAGAGGTTAAGGCAGGAAGATGGTGATATGGGAAGGGAATCAAGGGTAAAAAGAAAGAAGCAAAGCATTTAAAGGACACGAAAATGGAAAATTATCTGTTGATGACAACATATATGATAACATCTTTAACTGGACTAATATACTGTGTATTCATGCTGGAAAAATTCATTTTGCAAGCTATAATTATATACAGTGAATCAATGTATTAAAAATAATAAAAAAGTCATATAATACCTTCTATTAGGAAGATTAGTGGAATTAACTATTCAAATAATTGATGTTGTTATAAATGTTATATGTATAAATGATATATATATAACTCTCTGCCTATTACAAGTAACAATATAAGTGCCCTTAAAATAGAATCTTAATTTATTTAAAAATAATAATAAATAAAAAAGGAACCAATGTGCTCTTTTTCATATGTATAATTTTCTTTGGAATTATTTTGTTCTTTGTTTGCTTGCTTTGGCATCTGGAAATGCTTGCTCAAGAATTTGATGATCATTGGTTGGCCATACCATATACTTTGGTGTGACACATTATAAACCTGATGGAATTTCCAGTATTTGTTGATAGAGCTTGTAGAACAGGTGTTGCTAGTGGCTATTTTATTTTTCTTTGGGCAACCCCTACATATCAGTATCCATAGTTACTTTCTCTGACCCCATATATATATTTTAAGCTTTTTTCCTATTCTTTTTTTTTTTTTTTTTTCTTGCCATAGGATATGTGCACTTACAGCGGAGAGCTAGAGAGAGGGGAAGTGAGAAATCACCCTCTGGAGGGATGGCCATGCCACAATCCTTTCTCCTCCATTCTCTGGGATTTTGGGCATGCACATACATGCGCCTAGAATTATTTTCAGGTCTCTGGGTTTGGGACTCAAATTGCAGTCCGCCATATGGGAGTCCCACACCTTAACCACCATGCCACCTACTGGCACCTATTTTAAACTTTTCAACTTGGAAACGAAATTCATGTTTTCAGAAAATACAAGAATAGTGCAAATATACCTACATTTTCTGCATCATGGAGATTAAGTTGCAACATGATACTTTTGTGTGTATTTCCTATATAGAAAATTTCCTTCTGTACAAACTATATTCACAAAAAATGGAAATTAACACTGATATTCATTGTCACCATTTAATCCTCAGAACTCATCGTAAGTTTCCCCAAAATGTCTTTATACAAATAACCCAGAACAAAAATACTTTGCATTTTGCATTCATGTCTCACCAGTCTGGAAAAGTGCTGCAGTTCTTCTTTACCTTTTATGGTCTTAATATTTTTGAAAATCAGTTATTTTGTGGAATTTGCCTTGATTTTCTGTTTTACTGATGTTTCCTCGTGATTATCTGTGGCTTATGCATCTTGTGCAGAAATACCACATCTGTGAAACTTCCTATTACATCCTATCAGGTGGTGGGTGCACAGTTTTGAATTGTTCTACTATCAGGAATATAAAGTGTGACCACTTGAGTGTGATGTCATTATGACCAGACTGGTTCCATCTGGCCCAGTGATGGAACTCAAGTCAGGCTTCTTGAAGGCCAGTTCTTGAGAGGCAAGGCAAGTGCTGTTGGAAAGGAAAGGTTACCTTATCTAGGAAACCAGTGACCTGGGAAGATGGCGCACTAGTAAAAGACCATTTCCAAAGTCACAGATTGAGATAACACATTTTAAAGAGGAAATAAGGGAAAGCAAGAGGGACTATGTACTGTTTGGCCCAGCAAAGAAGTTTAATATCTTCTTGTCCAGTCCTGTGGAGATTTGTCAATGAAGGGTTATTATTTTCTGTGTGGCTGAGCCAGCCCAATCTGATCATCAGGGCAGATATTCTTATCTTCCTTGAAAACATCTACTTCTTGGGTTGTAGTCTCAAGGACTAGTGTCCGTAAAATCTCAGCAAACCTATGAATAGTTTCTTCAAAAAGCAAGAGTAATTATGCTGAAGAAAGAAAACAAGCTGAAGGCCAGTCTTTGGTAACTTAACTTGTAGTCTTGAATTTAACATGGATCAACTCTCGTTTGCCTTGTAGCCTGGCTACAATATTTTCTTGCCTTTTCCGCTGGATTTTGTTCCATTTTTTCTTTGGAGAGGTTTTTGGTATAGGGCACGTGCGCTTGCTGGGAAAGACAGAGAGATAGAAAGCGACAAATCACCCCCCCCAAGGGGGGATGGCCATCCACAATACCTTCTCCTCCATTCTCCTCTCGGGATCTTGGGCACGCACGCACATGCACCCCGCATGAGTTTAAGCCACCGGGTCCAGGACTCGAACCGCGGTCGGCTACATGGAAGTCCAGCGACATAGCCATTACGCTAACTGCTGGTCCATCTTCTGGATTTTGTGAAAAAGGTACTTCAAGGTCTCTTAAACAATATGTTTTTAATCATATTTAGTTAATTAGCTAATTAATGTCATGTGAACTGTCATTTCTATTTTATTCAATAATTATCATTTGTTACTATTATTTATTTGGATACTCAATTTTCCTAGATCTGATCAGTAGGATGCACTTCCAGATGACTTTTGATCTATCCCTACCATTCTTTGAGTGCCTTCTTTCATCCAGGCTCATTCTGAAGTTTTCTAGTCCTAACCTGGGAATCAGTTCTAGTTTCTTTTAATGACATTTAACAATAAAGACTTATAATATCTTATATTTTGAGTATATACTACACTGTTGTAATGTCTTGCACTTATTATACATTTTAGTATCTTTGAGTAATTTAATTTAACCCTGAAAGCTCCTCTTTGAGGCTGGTACTCTAAGTCCTTGCATTTAACAAACAAGGAAACTGAGGCTTTGAGAGGGTTACAAGGTGACACTGCTGGTAAGTGGTACTGTTGGCTTATAAATTGAAGCATGGTAGCTCCAGAGCCCATACTCATAGCTATTTGCTCTGTTTGCTAAAGCAAAGCTGTCAGAGCTCCCCAAAAGCAATAGAAAGAAGACTTCAGAGGAATACCCACTGAAATGCTCCCACGATCAATCATCTAGTGAAGTTGCATTGATCCAGTGATGAGGAAAGCTTGGATTTAGACAGGAGCTCTATAAATGTGAGTAATCGGCTTTAGGTTTGAATTGGAACCCTGGTGCAAAATTTTAGCTCAAAGAAACCTATTGAGTTCAAAGTATCAATCTCATCCATGGAACACACTTCCAGCTTCTGGAAGCTACTGCTGAAAGGATCCTAGCAAATGCCTTAGAGAACTAGAGGCTGGAAAAATGCCATTTGGCTGTTTCAAGGCTCTGAACTGAGAATTCACGTATACGAGTCACACACTTGGGATCTTTCATACAGTTTTCAACTTAGAAAAAAAAATGTTACTGCATTTGCTCTTTTTGATCCTGATTCTGACAGAGTAGAAATTCTTAGTGTAACCAATACTTATTCATAATGGAGAAAGATATTCCTTGCCTCCAGAAAAATTCAGGAAAAAAAGAGTTTAGTAACTGATTATGAACTCAATCTAAATTTAATTCTCAGTGGAAGTGATTGAAATCCATATTAAGATACTAATAGAAAGGAGCCAGCAGATGGCGTGGTAGTTAATGTGTGGGACTCCCACCTGACCAACCATGATTTGAGGTGACTTGAAAACTCATGCTGGATGCAAGTGTGTGCATGCCCCAAACCCTGAGAGAATGGAGCAGAAGGGATTGTGGTGTGGCCATTCCCCTGGGTGGTGGTGGTAGTGGTGGTGATTTCTCACTTCCCCTCTCATTGTCTCTGGCTTTTTCTCTCTGGCAAGTGCATGCATCCTATGGCAAAAACCTGGGGTGAGGGGTAGATGCTAGACCATAATTTATGTTGCATTTTAGGTATCTTTGAGTAATTATTAAATTGTCTTTATAATTTAGACACAATATGGTAAGAATATGTTTTTGATAGAAAGTAGACGACTTCCTATTTTCATCAGGAAACTTTTGTTTCAGCTTAGTGTGTTTTTAAATGCTGAAATGAAAAGTACAGTTGTTTGGAGGCATTATTTTATCTGAGCTGATGACCTCTTTAAGTGTGTGCCTAGGAAAATGGTTAGAGCTATGAATCCGATTAACGTGGATCTGAATTGAAGAGGTTTACATTTATTAATCCAGATCTAGTTGGAATCATTCAACAACAGGACCAGATAGATATTACCAGGGATTAAGGAGGGAAAAGTAAACTGTGGGAATGACAACATTACTCTGACATTAAAAATCTATTTCTAACATCCACATCACTGTGTCCACAAAAGTTTTCTGGTTATAAAGATAGCAAGAGATTATCTCATTTTTCAGGCTTCAAGGAGTCTAGGCTGGATTGATAAACTAAGTTATTTAGCTTTGGTCATAGCTAGCATCTAAATGAAACAGAAGGCATCTTTTGTTTGCACTCTATCCTAGTCATGAATTTTGTAAGGAAAAAAAAAATCCAATTTGTCTATGCCCTTTTTTCTTTTGAATGATGGATGCATTTATAGGAGTGGATCTTGGCTTCCCTGACACATATATTCCAGTGATCTAGGTGACCAGATGCTAAAGCTTCCCTCTTTCAC
>NW_006160175.1:993466-1061799 GCF_000334495.1 Tupaia belangeri chinensis
CACAGATTTTGAATAATTGCCTTTGATTCTTAGTCCTGTACAGGAAACTTTCACATAGTGACTACTGAAGTCTAAATAAAGTAAAGAGATAATAATAATAAAAAAAAGTGTTTCCATCTGGAATCTCTTCATATTTCAGTGTGACTAAATTGGCAGCTACCTGGTGGAGCCCTGGGGCCGAACACTGAACTTATTTTGTTTCTGTTTTCATTTCTCCTTTTTTCTTCCTTGTCAGTGGAATAACATCTCTGCTGATTTTCTAGGGACTCAAGTCTTCCTGATGGCCATTTGTCACTCCTTTAGCTTCCATGGCTGCTGGCTAAGGGCACTAAAAAAAGTTCAAAGGGGATGACAGAAAAAAAAAAAAAAAAGGAAGTAACATTTATCTGAGTAGTCTCTTCCAGAATTTCAGTTCAGTTTGGAAACCTGAGCCAAGTGGCAAAGTAAAGATTTTCTTTGCATGGATCTTCTAATTGCCCCAAAAAGGCAGCTCCTGGGAACATTACAAATTTTCAGCATTCAAGGTGTGCGTGACTGTAGGCTGGTAGTCATAAGGCAGATGGCAGGGAATCTGCTGTAAGGCTGAATTTCACTGGCGCCAAGTAGGGCGGACTGCATAGTAGTTAAGTAGGGTAGCTGTCAAGGAAAGCTTTCCCTCCCTTCTAGGGACAGTTGAACCCGCTCTTCTTCCTCTGGTTCCCAGCTGCCCTGGGCATTTTTCTCGGTTACAGCATTTCACTCTTGAAATGAATGGCACTTAGCAGGGAAGGTGTCTTTGGTAAGTATTTTACAACAGTGCAGGAGTTCACAGTTTCTTTTTTCATTAAAAGTGAGTTTTTTGGTGGCTTTGTGACTGGCAGCCTGGAAACTTCTTCCCTTTGATCCACTCATCTCATAAAAAGTCTCCTTTTTCCAGACATCTGCCAAAGGGAAGGTTATGCCCCTTTCCTCGGTTCCTTCCCCCTTTGTTCCTCATTCCCTTCCCTCCCAAGAGTCATAGAGAGATTTGTGCAAGATCCTTGTGAACATGCACAGTGACGGCTGCCAGACAACATGACAAACAGCACTCACGAATGACTTACTAACAGGGTGCGTGTGCATGCATGTGTGTGTATGTGAGGGGGCGGTCAAAAAAAAAGCATGAGTGACATGGAAGGTAGTGATAGCTCCTTTAAAAAGAGAGCATGAAAGAGAGAAGAAAAGTTGTATTTAGTCACTTTACAACATCAGTGGACACACCAATTGTAATTTTTTAAAATGTAGATCTGCTGCTGTTAATATTCCACTTACAGCCAATTAAATATTGACAAGGTAATTCTACTGCAAGGGGGATAATGTAGTGTTCCAAAGTCAAAATGTGTCCTCCTTAAGGACAGGCATTATATCACACTTATTACCACTGCCCAGAGCTTAACATGGGGCTTGGCACAAAGAAGGCACTAGATAAAGATTTGTTAACTCGAATTGAAAAAAAGTTAGTAGATCACTACATCATGAACTCTGCAAAAGTATTTATGAGAATTAGGATAGTGATTATACGTAAGTGGAAGCTGATTTATCTGTTATTCTTCTGACCTACACTTCATTAGCACAATCACTCTTCCGCAGGATGATGCACCTGAGACATTACAAGGGCTTAAAGTATCGTCTGAAGCATCTAAGAGAAATTTGATTATATTCCGTAGAATTTTAGTACTTTCAGTCTTAAAGGTATTTTACTATGCTTTAATTCTTTGAAAATTAGCAATCCATTAATGATATATAAGATAAATTGCTATAATCAGAGTCTATAATTAACCAGAACACCAAATGTGTCCCAATAAAAAATGTTTTTAGATGGACAGAGCTGGGTCGGAATACTGATCTGGGTGTGTTGCTAGCTGTGTGGTGATGGGCAAGTTCTTTAACCTGTCTAAACTTTGGATTCATCATCTCTGTAAAATGGTAATGTTGATACCTTCTTTCTCCAGGGTTGGTGTGAGAATTAGAGGAGGTAATGTATGTAGAGAGCTCAACACAGTGTCAGGTACTTGGTAATCCTTCAATAAGAAGTCAGAATAGGAGCCATCATCACTCGGGCATCTACAGTGCTCTGTGCGTGTTGTATTCTGTGACTACTATAGGAACGTTGTACTGGGTGTGGAGAGGGTGGAGGTCTTGATGTGTGCCCTCTGGCCACCTACGTTCCTGCTCTAGGGCTTGGAAACTTACAATAAAAAGAAAAGTCACAGTACCTGGAAAAGCTTTTCCAGTGTTTGGCAGCATGTTATTAGTATCACGGGTGGAATTAGTCTAGATGTATATTTTTCCAAATACAATTTGTTACTTTCTAAGGTAGATCTATACACATACCTGTGTTTTTCCTCCAGTCTCACAGGCAATTTGAGATCAGTTCACTGAAAATGCCATCTGTTCTTTGTAGTCAGAAATGAAAAGAAACTGAGTTTTCAGCATCACTGTGAGATTTGCATTAGAATAATAGGTGTCAGATACTTTGGTACCCATTTCTTTTAAGTGTGAAGTTAAATGCTTGTGACTTCCCTAAGTGTTTGGAAGCAAGATGTTAATATCATAATTATCTTTTTTCTTAATGAGATGTTATGAGAGGCGGGTTCAGAAAATTTTTTCTGAGTAAGATACGGAGAATAAAAGAAAGGAAGATGAGTTGGCTGGCTTTTGTTTTTCTTCTGGTTGGGCCCAGGTAAGCAAGATGGGGAAACATCCAGAGCATCATTGCTTGGAAGCTTGGGCTGCCCTTCGTAGATGCCCTAAACCACTTTCTGTGGAATGGATAGGGGCTGAAAGTCTGGGGAGACTGATTCTTTTTGTTTTATTTTGTTTTTAAGATAACAGTTGGCTTCATTCACGACAGCACTCTAAAGACCTCACTGCAGAATTTCTAGGAATTACAAATTTTCTCCCTTCCCTCAACGTATTTCCACCTGCAATTTCAGGAATCCCTAAGACCACTCTGACTTCTGAAACCAACTGTGAGTTTTAACATCTTCAAGATCTCTGTTAAGATCCCAATTTAGAAATCTCTATTATGGGGCCAGGAGGTAGCATGATGGTTAAGGTACTGAACTTCCACATGAACAACCATGGTTTGAGTCCCAGAACTGGCAGCTTGAAAATCATGCTGGAAATCATGCTGGGTGAGTGTGTGAGCGTGTCCAAAATCCAGAGAGGAAAACGAAGGAGAAGGGAATCTGGCATGGCCATCCTCTGTGGGGGATTGATTTCTTACCCCCTCCGCCACCTTCCGGTGAGTGCATGTGCCCTATGACAAAATAAAATAAAAAGGAAATCCCTATTTTTTGAGCTTAATACTTCACTGGAAAGACTCACATGCTCATAAAAGGTGCTACACTCATGATTATCGTTTATTACAGTGAAATTATGCAAGTTACAGTCAGCAGAAGAAAGAGAAGTTTAGGACAGGGTACAACAGACATGGAATTTTCGAATTTTCGGTTGTTGTATGGACATCTACTTCTTTAACAATGATGTAAAGTAACATTCATGGATTATCGTCAGCCACAGAAGCTTACTCAATCCTTGGTGTCTAGCGTTTTATTGGAGCTTGGTCATGTAGACATGGTTGACCCCACATGACGGACCTTACTCTCTAGCCCCTCTACATGTTGAACTAGTAACAAAAGGATTAAACCTCCCCTCTATAAGTCACCGAAGGCAATCTAGCATGGCCCGACTCCCCCAGTTAAACAAAGGTGTTTCTATCAGAGAGGACATTACAGGGGTTTAGAGATTACCTCCCAGAAGCTGATGGCAAAGACAAGACCTCAGTCCCAGCAGAAGTATTCCTTGCCTACATGCCACATTGCCTTCCCTCAACATAGACACACCATTAAAATTTCAATACAGAATTTAAGTGTGGAGGCTACATAGAGTATATAGTGAAATAGCATATCCTTATAATCTATGCAATTTTATTTAAGAAATTATTTATAAATATTATTTTCTTGATCCTTGAGCCAGGATCCTTAGCACTGGCAAAGCAACCCTCCTTATCCTAGTAAGGAAGTGCAAATTCCTGAAAGTATCTATTAGCACAGAGAATTCTAAATATGCAGGCTCATTCCTCCCAAACACTGCAGAAAGCTTTGTGGGAGTTACTAAAAAATGGAATGGCTTCTTTCCTTTAGTTCCCCTCATCCATCCATTCATATGGAGAAGGTATGGGAGAGTAAGCCTTAATTAAAGTTTGCCTTTTCTTACTACATTTTCAACAAATCTATTGTTCGGATGTTTTCAGTTATCATAAGAAGTGCATATCACTCCATATATCACCTCCTGGTTGGGTGAGATACTCTCAAATTTAGGAATCAGAAACTGAAATGTCCATGAAACTAGGTGAGTAATATAAACGTGTGAAGTGGGACATGCATGTGACAATAGCTATTACTCAGAGTGTGGCAAAGTGTAGATTGCCAGCCTGTCTAGAGCACTCATAATCGGATCTTAAAAATATTGTACAGGCAAAATAAAACTTACTTTTGACTTCACTCATATGACTATGAGTAAATGACCAAATGTAAGTAGGATAGAAGACAGAACTTGGCCTTTGACTCACTGTTTCAAATATTTTCAGAATATAAAATCTGACTTGAGGTTGACTAAAATTTCCATTTTTCTAATTTCCTCCAATAAATGTAAAAATAGAAGCTAAATAAAGAAATGCACTAACTATTGGGTGGGAAAAGTAAGCAAAAAGAATAACCTTTATTATACTCTTTAACTCTATTCTTTATGATATGGACTCACAGTGCTAGTGGTTGTGCTTGATCTGGAAAAAAAGAATAAGTACAGACTTCTGATTTAAAAGCACCTGGAGGGGCAGGCAGTAGTGCAAAGGTAATTCAGCTGACCCCACATGGAAAACGTCCTGGGTTCACATCCCAGGACCTCTGACCTGAGCACATTGAGCATGTGTACATGTACCTGTGATGAGAGGGACAGATTATGGCATGAAGACCCTGCTGGAGTGCCTGTCTCTTTGTCTCTGTTTCTCTCTCTCTCTCATGGAGGAAATAAATGAACTAAAAAAACACAAAAGTACATAAGCTTCTGTGATAGGACAATAGAAATATACTTTCTTATGTTATAGGAAGTAAATAATGATATCTGATCTTCAAGTTAAATTCTAGACAGTGAAACAGGGTGGTAGGGAACTTATGCCTAACATTTTTAACGTATCCTATCTAGTTTTAGGTCACACAAAGTAGATATAGTCTACAAAGTATATTTATGAAAAGCAAATCTATAATTAATTCATGGAAATTGCAGTAAAGTTCATCTTCCTGCATTTACAACACATAGGAGGCATCAATAAATCTCTATTGAGTGAGCGAATACATGAATGCTTACTTGAGTTCCTTCTTAGTTCCAAGCATACTGGATTTTCTAATCACGTGTAACTCATATCTAGTGAAAGACAAACTATTCATAGTAAACAATGATCATCTTCTTTCCATCCTACTGAAAATAAGAAGCAGAAAGGCCAGTGTTTGAGGCGAAGCAATTCTCTTGATAAAACTCCAAGCACTTGAACTTTTATAAGTTTCGACCTTCGCAGTGAAATTTCAGGTCCAGAGTTTCAGTAAAGAATTGGCGTAAGCACTCACAAGTTTGGGTGCTTATCCAAACTGAAATTAATCTCTAAACCTTTTGAGGTTTTCTGAGTTCTAAAGAAAGCTGAGAAAGCAGCTGAGGGCAGAGAAATCACAGAGAAAAACCGAGGAGCATGATCATAGGAAAAGCCACAGAGGCCAGAGAGATCACAAGGACCCAGAGAGCAGAGGAGGGCACAGAAAGGGTTACGGAAATAGAAGAGAAGGATAACAGCAGAGCAGAGGTAGCTTGGAGAAAGCCAGGGAGGCCAGAACAATCACAGGAGAGAATCCGGGGGCAGGGAGAGCACTAAGAAAACAGCTGAGTGAAGAGATTTGGGAGGAGCAGGGGCTGAAATTGTGGACAGGGCAATCAGTACAGAGGAGGAGGAGGCAAGAAACGTGCTCCCATAAGGACTAAACTCCAAACGCCTACTGCTTAATGGGAAGAATATTTGTAGGACTTTTTGTTTTGGTTATTACAGTTTGAAACCTGGAAAAGATGTTTCTATTTCCTTGCCTTTTCTTTCTTTTCCCCTCCCCCGTCCCTCATTTCATCTCTTCTAACAAAAAAGAAGATAAAGGAGGTAGTTTGACATTTTCCTAGATACTTTGCAGTTTGTTTACATGCACATGCATGCACACACACACACATGCGCACACACTTAAAAGTTTATTTATTTCCTCTTGGGGGGGTGGGCAACCCCAGTGAGGTCTCTTGCTTCAATCCACCCACACTCTCAGTCATCCCAGATCACAGGCACATGAGCATGCCTGAGCACTCAGGGGCCTGAGATCAAACCCAGGATACTTTCCAAGCAAGAATACCCATGTTATCACTGTGTCACCATCTGGACCCTATCTACCCACGTCTTGCTAAAAGAATTCAAGTCTTTTTTTTTTTTGTGGGGGGGAGAGGTTTTTGCTATAGGGCGCGTGCGCTCACCAGAAAGACAGAGAGAGACAAAGAGATAGAAAGCGAGAAATCACCCCCTGGGGGGATGGCCACGCCGCAATCCCTTTTCTTCCATTTTCTTCTCGGGATCTTGAGCACGCACGCACACGTGCCCGGCATGAGTTTAAGCCACCCGGTCTGGGACTTGAACTGTGGTCGGCTACAATGGAGTTCAGCTACATAGCCATTACAATAACTGCTGGTCCCCAATTAGGTTTGTTTTGCCCCGTTATTGTAAGGTGGGGGAAATGCTGAACAAGAAAGTAGATGAATAAACCGTATCTTTCAGTGGTATAAAAGTATGTGAGATCACAACAGGTAAAGGCAGTTATCATCAATTCAAAATATTATCTAGAATTTTTATTATTACAGAGCTTTCCTTATCTTCAACTCTGCCCTACAATAGAACGAGTAACCAAAACAGTACAGTCCTTATGCTTGCTTAATTACTTATATTTTCTGGGGAAGAATATGCTATTTTTGTTGCTCTTAGGATTTTCCCCATAGGGCAAGTGTGCTCACGGGAGAGAGAAAGAGAGAGATAGAGAGAGAGAGAGAGAGAGAGAGAGAGAGAGAGGAAGTGAGAAAATGAGAAAAGACCCTTCCACACCCCAGTGGAAATGGCCATGCTGCAATCCCATCTTCTCCACTCATTTTTCAGAATTTTGGGTATGCATGTACACACATTCAGCATTTTTTTCCAAGCTGCTAGGCTTGGGACTCAAACCACAGTGTTGGCTATGTATAACCCAGCACTGTAACTACCATTGTCACTTGCTGGCCCTTTAATAGAATTATTTATTTTATTTTATTTATTTATCTTTATAATTATTTAATTTGCTATCAAACACATGCACTCACTAGAGAGAGAGAGAGAGAGAGAGGGAGGGAGAGAGAAAGGGAGAGAGGGAACGTGAGAACGCAAACAAACATGTGCATGGTTGGCCATGGGGGAGTCCAGTGGTTCAAGCATCATGCCACCTGCTGGCCCCTGTTCTTAAACTCCATACCGAACTTCAGCATTGTTCTACTCATCCACTTGTTTATTCTTCGTTTTGTTTAAAAATTCTTACCCTATGATTTCATTATATTATTGTTTTTCTCAAAAAAATTTTAATAATTTATGGGCTGGCAGGTGGTATAGTGGTTAAGGGTGCTGGACTCCCACATAGCTGACCGTGGTTCGAGTCCTGGACCTGGCAGTTTGCTTTCTCACTCCCCCCCCCCAACTCTGTCCCTCTCTGATCAAATTAAAATAAATAAATAAAGTTAAATAAAATAATTCTTAAAAAAATTAAAAAAAATGTATTTACCAGTGATCATATGGAGTTTATCTACTGGAGTGGAAGAACACTAAAAAAAAAAGAAACATTAGAAGACAGTCATATTTTTCAAGTATCTCACTGGGATATAACATGTATGTAAAATCTTGTTCTTATTTACATGAACTTATGTGACTCAGTCTCTTCTTCACATTGTAAGCTCTGAGGTTAAAAGAGTCTGGCTTCCCCTACTAAGCCAACTCCTCACAGCCTTTAATACAATATTTATAATCCAGTAATTGTGATTTCCTGGCTAATAGGCCTCTGCTCAGTCTTTACAGAATCTTGAGAAATATGTTTGACTTGTTCACCAGTTGGTATGGGTAAGCTGGGGGCTTATTTAGTTTGACTTTATTTAGTTATTACTTCCATCATTTTCCTTTTCCCTCTGGTTTTCACACCTGAGCTTACTGACTTTCGTATTTGATATTCCTACGCCTGGTTGTTGACTCTCTGACCCTGAGAAAAATAACACCTATGACTTCATGGACTTCCTATGAGGACCAAATAAAATGCTGGAAAGTAGACAAGGGAAGTTTTACAAATAAATATAATTTTTATAAAGCTGATTAGTGTGAAAGAGAATATAGGCTATTTAGTTATGAAATAGTATATAAATATACTATTCATAAACTAGGGCATAGAAATGTTAGCCATTCCATAATATTTAATAATAATTAAAAACCATTTTTATTAGAACCATAATCATTAGTAGTAATCATGAAAAGCAACAGGTAATCGAAAAGCAATTTTATTGTTCAGTAGGCCAGACATGGACAATTAGATGAAAGCACTTAGGTGTGCATGATAAAGTCACATGCACACTCAGTTACCCTCACAGCGAGCATTATCAAGGCAGGCGTGTAGACTCTGAAAACAGCTTACAGAGCTTGAATCTGCATCTGGCTCTCCTACTTAGTAGAGATCTGAATCTGGCTCTTCTGTGTAAGATGTAGATGATAAAAACAAGAGTCCTGGGGCCTGTAGGTGGCACGCTGGTTAAGGGCGCTGGACTCTTAAATTGCCATGGTTCAAGTCCTGGCAGCTTGCTTTCTCACTTTCTCGCTCTCTTTCTCTCTCTGTCCCTCTCTGATCAAATTAAAATAAATAAATAAATAAAGCTAATTCCTTAAAAAACAAAACAAAAAAAAGGGAGTCCTCCCTTTTGGATTATTGTGATGATTAAACGAATTATAATAATTTAATTAACTAATGATACTATTAAGTGCTTAGAAAAGTACTTGGCATTAAAAAAATATAATTGTTAGGTAGAATTATTCTATTACAACAGATATCTGAATTAAAGATGAGAAGTATAGACAAGCATTCTGGTGTTTGTTATCCAAGACATTTAACACCTCGTTTTGTTTAAAAATTCTTACCCTATGATTTCATTATATTATTGTTTTTCTCAAAAAAATTTTAATAATTTATGGGCTGGCAGGTGGTATAGTGGTTAAGGGTGCTGGACTCCCACATAGCTGACCGTGGTTCGAGTCCTGGACCTGGCAGTTTGCTTTCTCACTCCCCCCCCCCAACTCTGTCCCTCTCTGATCAAATTAAAATAAATAAATAAAGTTAAATAAAATAATTCTTAAAAAAATTAAAAAAAATGTATTTACCAGTGATCATATGGAGTTTATCTACTGGAGTGGAAGAACACTAAAAAAAAAAGAAACATTAGAAGACAGTCATATTTTTCAAGTATCTCACTGGGATATAACATGTATGTAAAATCTTGTTCTTATTTACATGAACTTATGTGACTCAGTCTCTTCTTCACATTGTAAGCTCTGAGGTTAAAAGAGTCTGGCTTCCCCTACTAAGCCAACTCCTCACAGCCTTTAATACAATATTTATAATCCAGTAATTGTGATTTCCTGGCTAATAGGCCTCTGCTCAGTCTTTACAGAATCTTGAGAAATATGTTTGACTTGTTCACCAGTTGGTATGGGTAAGCTGGGGGCTTATTTAGTTTGACTTTATTTAGTTATTACTTCCATCATTTTCCTTTTCCCTCTGGTTTTCACACCTGAGCTTACTGACTTTCGTATTTGATATTCCTACGCCTGGTTGTTGACTCTCTGACCCTGAGAAAAATAACACCTATGACTTCATGGACTTCCTATGAGGACCAAATAAAATGCTGGAAAGTAGACAAGGGAAGTTTTACAAATAAATATAATTTTTATAAAGCTGATTAGTGTGAAAGAGAATATAGGCTATTTAGTTATGAAATAGTATATAAATATACTATTCATAAACTAGGGCATAGAAATGTTAGCCATTCCATAATATTTAATAATAATTAAAAACCATTTTTATTAGAACCATAATCATTAGTAGTAATCATGAAAAGCAACAGGTAATCGAAAAGCAATTTTATTGTTCAGTAGGCCAGACATGGACAATTAGATGAAAGCACTTAGGTGTGCATGATAAAGTCACATGCACACTCAGTTACCCTCACAGCGAGCATTATCAAGGCAGGCGTGTAGACTCTGAAAACAGCTTACAGAGCTTGAATCTGCATCTGGCTCTCCTACTTAGTAGAGATCTGAATCTGGCTCTTCTGTGTAAGATGTAGATGATAAAAACAAGAGTCCTGGGGCCTGTAGGTGGCACGCTGGTTAAGGGCGCTGGACTCTTAAATTGCCATGGTTCAAGTCCTGGCAGCTTGCTTTCTCACTTTCTCGCTCTCTTTCTCTCTCTGTCCCTCTCTGATCAAATTAAAATAAATAAATAAATAAAGCTAATTCCTTAAAAAACAAAACAAAAAAAAGGGAGTCCTCCCTTTTGGATTATTGTGATGATTAAACGAATTATAATAATTTAATTAACTAATGATACTATTAAGTGCTTAGAAAAGTACTTGGCATTAAAAAAATATAATTGTTAGGTAGAATTATTCTATTACAACAGATATCTGAATTAAAGATGAGAAGTATAGACAAGCATTCTGGTGTTTGTTATCCAAGACATTTAACACCAGGCTGTTTTTGAATATGGTAGGAAGCATTGCCACTCAGTTCCCACCCTGACCAAGCTTTTCTGAAGATGACCTCAGATTCAGCTGAAAGACGGGATAGGAGTACCAAATAGTAGACTGATGTAATAATGGATGTTGTCCAAGATGAACTCAAGCTGGATAACCTGACATGGTCAGATGGGCAAAGGCTAGGAACTGGCTGTAAGTCCTGGGTCCTTATCCCAGCTCTCACCCAGGCCAGCTGTGTGTTTTACTTTCCCATACTGGGAGGCTGTGTTGCTGAGGCTGTGATGTGAGACAGTGCGTGAACAGTGCTGAGCACAGTGCGTGGCAGTAGGGCATGCTGTGTGGATGTCAGTTTCTGTTCAGTTGGCCAACTACATACACATGGTTCTGTTTTGTTTCGACTCTCTGGCTTTGCTTTAATGACTTGGAAGAAACTGCAGATTTGTATTCTTTTTTGCAAATATTTTAGCACTTAGACATTGTCATTCACACAGTTGTTACATCCGTAACAAAGCAAGCCTGAGCCCTGCTAGAGCAGAGTTTGGATTCTAGAGAAATAGCCTATTTCCACTCTGCCTGATCTGCCATATTTCAGTTGTTAATTGGGGATGGAAATGTTTCCAAGTTTTCTTCTTCCCTAGGTATTGATCTGTTGGGTGAACATAAAGCCTTAACCTCTTAAGCTTTATCACCATGCTTTCTCTGCCTTATCAATTCAAATGGATTTAGCATGCATTATCAGTATTTAGATCTTGATTTTCTTTCTACTTCTTTCTCCTTTAAAGCAATCTGTCTAGCTGAAAACCTCTTGTTAGAAGAGATTATATGATTGTTTTTTGGTTTTATAATCTGTTTGAAGAAGAAGTGGCTGCACACTTGAGGATTTAAAATGATGTCTCAACAGGAAACAGCTTCTCTGTTGAAAACTGATTTCTCACAGAGCTGTTTTTTCTTTCTTTTATAAAAAAAAATTTCAAATTCGATCACATTGCTGCCAGGACATTTCGTTTTATTTAAATGCAACAACACAAACATCACTAATCTGGTTTCCCCAAATTCATTTGCGTACGCCCTGTCAACAATGGTTTTATCAGCCATCAAGATCTAATTGAAATGGCAGTGCGGTATGTAGTCATCCAATAATTATAAAATGAACAGACTGAAAATTCAGATGCATTTGAACAAAAGCCATCAAAGTCACATAAACAGGAGAAAAGGTAATTAAAGAGTGTTCTCTGTTTAGCTTTTCAATGTTACAGGTTTATTTAAATGCAGCTCTAGCAGGAGACCAGAGGTGGATTGACTGGCCAAATTTGTTGGCCTTTGCTATTCTGAAATGTGCTCCATTTAAAATGCGGTAAAGAAATTTAAAAGCACAGTAATCATGGCACCTCAAAAGCACACTTTAATTTTTCTTCCCAGAACTTCTGTGATAATATGCACATGTGACCGTTAATAATAGATGTCAGAAAGCACTGTCCTTTATCATCTAAACACCAGATCTTTACAGGCTTGGGCAAATAAAACAGATCTTAAAGTCTGGTTCCTGACTTTAAGATTGTGACGTCAAAAGGTCGCTCAGCATAGCCTGCAACCTCCACTTGGGTAATTCTGCTGCAGAAAAGGAAGCTGTCTAACTCTCAGTGGCTGTAATGCATGAATGCAATAACAGATTCAAACTTTTGAAAGAGAGGTAACAAAGCCTTAAGAATAAGCCTTGGTCATGAATGTATATATAGTCATGGGGCTGGTTGGCATAGCAACTATTTCTGAGAAACTTGGTGCTGCTTAAGTAAACAGCTGAAGCACAGAGCGTGCCTCAGCTAAGCTGGGTCCATCTGTAGTATCAGTGTGTGAGGATCAGAACAGGAACATGTTCTCCAGTGAGTCCATGGTATTTTGGTATCTGCTCCTAATAATGCTATTGTTCTCGGCACTCCATGGAAGCTTCTGGTTCACTCTGTTTTTCGTCTGGCCATTTTGATAAACAAGCCCAACATAGGTAAATATGACTAAGTTGGTTTTGAAAATAACTAAAAAAGATCTAAGTTCAATATCTTTCATCTGTTATTTGTGAAGAATTTTCAAGGAAAACAAATCAGTGATCCAACGGCAACTTATTATGATGATCTAACAGGAACAATTATTGCTGAAATTTTCATTTCAACGTTCAGCACACCAAGTACTTACAAGAGTTTTGGAATCAGACAGTTAGCCATCGTTTCTGGCTCACCATAAAAAGCAGTGTGACTTTTGCCCATATTACTGACCCACTGGGCATGTTGCTGGTTCTCCCTACAACTGTTATCTCATAAGGTAAAATAAGGATAGTAATAAATGCCTTGTGGGTATTTGAAGATTGAAGATGATTGTGTATTTAAAATGCTAAGTGTTGTACTTAAGAAATGGTAGTGCTAATAGACCTTGTTGTGTTTCTGCTCAGTGGCTACTTTAGAACTAGTATGCTTGATGACCATCCCTTTTCTTTATTTCTTTGTAAAAGTTTTGGCATGTGCACTTGCCAGAAAGAGAGAGAGACAGAGACAGTGAGAGGGAAACTAAGATATCATCTCCAGGGGGGATGGCCATACTACAATCCCTTCTCCTCTATTCTCCAGGGTTTAGGCATGCATGCACATGTGCCCAGCATTGAGTTTCAAGCCACTGGGTTCAGGACTCGAACTGTAGTCGGTCCATGTGGGAGTCCAGCAATGTAACTGCTACACCATTGGCTGGTCGTCATGTCCATCCCTATTCATATGATTCAGCAATAAACCCTAGCTTGTCTAATTCAAGTGTGGTCTAATTTCTTCCCTTTTTCCTTTCTCCCAAACTATCTCAACTGTCTCTGGTGTTGACAGTAACTGTCCAGAGTACAGATGTTCGGTATATACTAAGTGGGGACAGACGATGCCTCTCCTTCATACTCTGACTTGCTTCACTTAGCAGTAAACCTTCCATATTTGTCCACTTTCTATCAAATACCAGGGTATCTTTTTTTTTTAAATTGTTGAGTAATATATCATAGTATATATGCCACACTTTTTAAATCCATTCATCTGTTCTTGGGCATTTGGTTTGATTCCATGTCTTAGCAATTGTGAATAATGCTGCCATAAATATGTATGTGCAAGTGTTTCTCAGACTGTGTTTTCCTGTTCTTTGGGTAGATACCAAGGAATGGAATTATTGGGTCACATGGGACTTCTATTTGCAGGTCTTTGAAAAACCTACATATTGACCTCCAAAGTGGCTGTACTAATTTACATTCCTACCAGCAGTGTAGGTGAGTTCACTTTTCACTGTAGCCTCACCAGTACTTATTGTTATTAATTTACTTCTTTATTTTTAGAAAGCTTTTTGCTCTAGGGTGTATGCGCTTCTCAGAGAGACAGAGAGAGATATATAGAGATAAAGTGAGAAATCAACCCCTAAGGGGATGGGCATGCCATAATCCCCTCTCCACTCTGCTCTTGTGATTTTTGGGCACTCCTGCACATGTGTCTGGCATGAGTTTCAAACCTCCAGGTCTAGGACTCAAACCACAGGGGAGTCCAGCACATTTCAACTACTATGGCATCTGCTGGTCCTCTTTCTTTAGTTTTTTATTATTAGTCATTCTGACTGGGATTAAGTGATATCTCATTGTGGTTTTGATTTGCATTTCCCTCACAATAAGGAATGCTGACCATTCCTTTTCACATGTTTTTTGGGTGTTCATATGTCTTCCTTGGGGAGTTGTCTCTTCAGCTCATTTGCCCATCTTTTAATTGGATTTATTTTATTTTATTTATTTATTTATTTTCAGAGAAACAGCTTGAGTTCCTTGTATATGTTGGTTACCAGTTTTTTATCCAAAGAAGAGTTTGCAAATATTTTCCCACCTCAGAAGTATTTCTTCATTCTAATGATTATTTCTCTGGCTGTACAGAAGCTTTTTAACCTGATATAATCCTATTTTTCTATTTTTGTGATTATTGCCTGTGCTTTGGGGGTCTTATTTTAAAGTTCTTTGCCTACTCTGATGTTTCAAAGAGTTTCCCCTGTGTTTTCCACCAGTAGTTTTATTTGAGGTTTTATGGTTAGATCTTTGATCCATTTTGAATTAATTTTTGTTAATGGTGATAGATAGGGGTTCATTTTCATTTTTCTGCTGGCGAATACCCATAGTTCACAGCACCATTTGTTGAAGAGATTTTCTTTCCCCTACTGAATTGTGCCCTTTGTCAAAAATCAGTTAGCTGGGGACCAGCAGTTAGCATAATGGCTATGTTGCTGGACTCCCATGTAGCCAACTGTGGTTCGAGTACTGGACCTGGTGGCTTAAAACCCATGCTGGGCGCGTGTGTGTGCGTGCCCAAGATCCCGAGAGGAGAATAGAGGAGAAAGGATTGCGGCGTGGCCATCCCCCCTGAGGGGTGATTTCTTGTTTTCTGTCTCTCTGTCTCTCTCTGTCTTTCTGGTGAGCGCACGCTACCCTACAGCAAAAACCTCTCAACAACAACAGCAAAATCAGTTGGCTGGGGACCAGCAGATGGTGTAATGGTTGTGTCGCTGGATTCCCACAAGGCCAACTACAGTTTGAGTCCTGGACCCAGTGGCATAAAACTCATGCTGGACACATGTGCGTGTGTGCCCAAAGTCCCAAGAGGAGAATGAAGGAGAAGGGATTGCAATGTGGCCATCCCTTTCAGGGTGTGATCTTTTGCTTTCTGTCTCTCTGTCTCTGTCTCTCTGGCAAGCACTCATACCCTAGAGCAAAAATCCCTCTAAAAAAATCAGTTGGCTATATGTTTTGGTGTTTATTTCTGGGACCTCTTTTATGTTCTATGGGTATACATGCCTGTTTTTGTGCAGTACTCTGTTGTTTTGATTATCGCTTCTTTGAAATATATTTTGGGATCAGGGAGTGAGATGCTACCTTTTGCTCAGTATTGCTTTGGTGATACAGGGTCTTGTCTGATTCCAGAAAAATTTTGGGATTGGTTTTTCTTAATCTGTGAAGAATATTTCTAGACCTTTATAAGTAACCTGATGTTTCTCTCTTGCCAATTTTAGTATCTTGTCTTTATCTGTAGATTTGGCCAGTCTGGCTATGATGTGCCTTGGAGAAGATCTTTTTGAGTTGATTCTATTAGGGATTCTTTGTATTTCTTGGTCTGGATATTTGAATACCTCTCTAGATTTGGAAAGTTTTCTCTCAAGATTTCATGGAATAGATTTTCCGTGCCCTAATTAGTTTCCTCACTTTCTGGGATATCAATTATCTGGATGTGTTTCAATGCTTAATGCTGTCTAGTATTTCTTGTATAGTATTCTCATTATTTTTTGTGTTATTTTCTGTTTTTTCTTTTGTTTGTTTTTTTTCTGTTTTTTTCTAGATCAGAGGTTTTGCCTTCCACATCTGAGACTCGATTTTCTGCATGAACTAATCTGCTTTTAATACTTTCGAGAGGGGTTTTGATTTCCTGAAAGGCAGCTTTCATCTCTAGTAACTCCGTTTGATTCTTTTTTATGGTGTGAATTTCCTTTCAGATGATGGAAGAACTTCAATACCTTCTGGAACTCATTGTCCCTTTTCTCCTGCATCTTCTGGAGATCATTATCTCTCAGGACTTGGATCTCGTTTAGTTTTGTCACTATGAATATTCTGAATTCTCTATCAGACATTTGCATGAGTTCTACTGTACTATCTGTGGATGATGAGGGATTCTTCTTTTCCCTTAGGGGATAGAGAATATTTTCTTGGTTTCTCATTTTTCTTGTGCCTCTGCTATGGTTTCTGGTCATTCTGTTAGAAAATTTCTCCTCACTTGTCTGAGTATTTTGGAAGTCTAGAAGATGAGGTTTAGATCATAGCTTCCCTTAATAGGCCAGGACACACCTCATCTTTAAAATGACTTCTTGTCTGAATATGTCAGGAGTCTAGAAGATGAAGTTTAGAGCATAGCTTCCCTGAGAATTTTTGGATCTCTATTCCTCAGAGATATTTGTCTGTAGTCAGCTGTATTTTTTATTTTTTTTGTTATATCCTTATCTATTTTAGAAATGGGGGTCATGAAGGCTTCACAGAGTGAATTTAAGAGGATTCTTTCCTTTTGAAACTTTAGAAATAGTTTGAGTAGAATGGGGATTAGTTCTTCTTTAAAAGTTTTGTAAGATTTAGAAGTGAAGCCATCTGGACCTGGGCTTTTCTTTGTAGGGAAGCTATTTGTCAATGGTTCAATCTCATTGTTATGGTCTATTGAGGTTTTCCATATCTTCCTGATTCAATCTTGGTAGATTACATGTGTCTAGCAATTTGTCCATCTCATCCAGGTTTTCTTGTTTGTTGGAGTATAGTCATTTATAGTATTCTTTGATAATCTTTTGTATTTTTGTTGTATCTGTTATACTATTGCCTGTTTCTTTGCTTACTAGATTTTTCTGGCTCCTTTCTCTGTTCTTTTTAAAAACTATTAAATTGTATTTATTATTATTTAATTTGCTATAGGGCACACATACTTGACAGACAAGAGAGAGATAGAGATAGAGATAGAGATAGAGATAGAGATAGAGAGAGAGAGAGAGAGAGAGAGAGAGAGAGAGAATGAGAAAGTAAGCTGCCAGTTCCAGTACTTGAACCATGGCTGGCCTTGTGGGAGTTCAGTGCCTTAGCTACCACACCACCTCTGGCCTCTCTCTGTCCTTACTAATTAGTTTAGTTAATAGTGTATTAATTTTACCTCTCAAAGAACAAAAATTTGGTTTCATTTATTTTCTGTATAGTTTGTTTATTCTCTGTTTCATTTATTTCTGTTCCAAGTTTTTTTATTTTTTTTCTGCTGGTATTATTTGTTGTTATTTTTCTAGTTCCCTGAGATGGGTTGATAGGTTGTCTATTTGCCACCTCTCAGCTTTTTTTTTTCTTGTGACAAGTAATTGCTATGTATTTCCCTCTTATGTCTACTTTTCCTGTGTCCTGTAGGTTGTGAAATCTCATGTGCTCATTATCATTGTTTTCAATGAATTTCTTGATTTCCAATTTAATTTCTTCAGTGATTGTGAAATCATTCAGTAATAGATTGTTTAGTTTCCATGTGTTTGTGTAATTTTGTGATTTTTGTCTGCAGTTAATTTCCAGTTTAATTCCACTGTGGTCAGAGATATTGGATGTAGTTTCTGTAACTTTGAATCTATAAAGGTTTTTGTTTTGTACCCTATCATGTGGTCAGTCTTTGAAAATGTCCCATGTAGGAGTGAGAAAAATGTATATTTTGGGGTTTTTGGGTGGAAAGTTCTAGAGATGTCTGTCAAGTTGTTTGGTTTATGGTGTCTTTTAGATCCTGTATCTCTTTGCTTATTTTTTTTTGTCTAAATGATCAGTCAAAAAAAGACTGGGATATTGAGAATCCCCTATAGTTATTGTGTCCCCTGCAGTTTATTTCTCCCTTTAGGTCTAACATCTTTCTTTCACATATTTGGGTGCTTCAGTGTTGGGTGTATAGATATTTAAAAGTTTTATATCTTCATAGTGAATTAACCCTATGTAATGTCCTCCTCTGTTTCTTACAGATTTTGTCTTACAGTTTATTTCGTCTGATATCAGTATCACAAACTCCAGCCTTCTTTTGATTTTCATTGGCATGGAATATCTTTTTTCAGTCCTTCACTTTCAGTCTATGGATATCTTTATCCATAAGAAGTGTTTCTTGTAGGCGGCATATAGAGGGTTTCTGTTCTTTTTAATTTTTTTCCCTTTCCTTTCTTTTGTGTTTTTATTCATTCGACCAATCTGTGTCTTTTAATTGGAGAGTTTAATCCATTAACATTTAGCATTATTATCAATATTTGCCAACTTGTCCCTATCATTTTTTTAGTCATTTTCTTTTTTTTTCTCTCTTATTTCTGTTTGTCTCTCTTTAATTTTCTTGATATATTCAATAGTACTCCTTTCAGTACTTCTTGGAATGTTTGGTAAATTCTTTCAGTTTTTGTTTGTATGAGAATGATTTTATTTGTTCTTCTCAATTGAAAAATAATCTTTAGGGTATAGTATTCTTGGTTGAAATTGTTTTTCTCTTAGTGTTTTGAGTATGTCTTCTCATTTTTTTCTTGTTTACCTTGTTTTGGTTGAAAGGTCTGATGTTAGTCTGATAAGAAAACATTTAAAAGTATCTTGAATATTTCTCTCTTGCCATTTTGAGAATCTTGTCTTTGTCTTTGATTGACCATTCTGGTTAGTATATGCCATGGAGAGGATCTTCTAATATTGATTCTATTTGAGGTTCTTTGTATTTCTTGGGTCTGGATATCTTTTTTTTTTTGAGAAGTTTTTGCTATAGGACGTGTGTGCTTGCCTGACAAACAGAGAGAGACAAAGAGTAAGAAAGTGAGAAATCACCCACCAGGAGGGATGGTCATGCCTCAAACCTTTTTCCTCCACTCTCCTCTCGGGATCTTGGGCACACCTGCACACATGCCCGGTGTGAGTTTAAGCCACCAGGTTCGGAACTCAAACCACGATTGACTACATGGGAGTCCAGCGACGTAGCTGTTATGCCATCTGCTAGTCCTGGGTCTGGATATCTCAATGTTTCTCTATATTTGGAAAATTTTCTGAAAGTATTTCATGGAATAGATCTTTTATGCTCTTGTCTTTCTTTGCCTTACAGAATACTTATTATTTGGATATTTGGGTATTTGATGATGTCTGGTATTTCCCATATGTCGTCCTTATTTCTTTTTACTTTTTTGGTTATTTTTTCATTCTTTTTGGTGGTTTTACTAAGTCATAGATTTTGTCTTCCAGATCAGAGATTCTGTCTTCTGTATAGTCCAATATGTTAATACTTTTGAAGAAGGTCTTGATTTCTTGTACTACAGTCTTCATCTTTAGAAGTTCTGTTTGATTCTTTCTTATGCTGCCTTTGTCCTCCTTCAAGTCATTGAAAGACTGCCTGATCTCAGTCACAGTGTGTATTCTGAATTCTTTTTCTGTCATTTCTGCAAATTCTTTTGTGCCATCTATTATTGGATAATTATTCTCTTCCCTTGAAGGAGAGATATTTCCTTGTTTTCTCATATTTTTTGTTATTCTATGTTGATTTTTAGTCATCTAATGAATTATAAACTTCCTCTTACTTTTTTAGTGTTGATTCTGTAATGTTGGAGTGGGGGAGGAGAGGACCTCTACTTCTCAGACATGTTCTTGGGAAAGGGATTTGTTTTCTAATCAGAGGAGGCTATTTGTAGCCAGGTTTATGAGTTGGTTTCTTTCCAGTCTCTTGGGGCAAGATTAATGTGGAGCTGAACTGGAGAGATTCAACTGGAGGAGGAAGCAAGGTTCTCATGCCCTGTGCTACATATCCCATGGCTCAGAAAGCTACAAAATCTCAAATACTCTGGTCAGTGGGACCAGCAGATGACATAATGGTACATTGCTGGAATCTCACATAATTGACAGTGGTTTGAGTCCCAGACCTGGGGGCTTAAAGCACACCAGATGCATGTGCCTGTGTGCCCAAAATCCCAAGAGGAGAATGGAAGAGAAGGGACTGCAGCATGGCCATACACCCTGGGGGGTGATTTCTTGCATTCTATCTTGCTGTCTCTCTAGCAAGTGCACATGCTCTATTGAAAAAATATCTATTAAAAAATAATTACTCCTGTGTGGAAGGCAACTAGTGGTCTGAGGCACCTCCCTGCTTCAGTTGGTTACACTCTCTGCTGCTGGTCCCAAGCTCCATGGTGCAGGTTTGGGAGGCTAATGGCTGTGGGAAGGATGTGGGTGGGGCCAGTCCAGGATGTACTTGGAGCAGTTAGAAAGCAGCAAGAAGGTTGCTGCATCCCCTGCCTCAGTTGGTTGCATGATTTGGGCTTGCAGTCTAATTCCTTTCACCAGTGACTGATTTATAGTAAATGTGTAATACACCCTGGCCAGTGAGACAGAAGAGGTCTTGCTAGACAAAGTAGAATAAAAGATTAGATGTGTTTGGGGTAGGGTACTAAGAACCTTCTGGTAATTTTAAGGTAACAGAGTGTATAAGAAAACATATTATGAGAGTTTTTATGCATTCATAACCGAACACTAAATATTTGGGATTTGTGAGTAGTAATCAGAAGTTTCTGATTGCTGAGCTTCATTATGTCCCAGACCTGGGGGCTTAAAGCACACCAGATGCATGTGCCTGTGTGCCCAAAATCCCAAGAGGAGAATGGAAGAGAAGGGACTGCAGCATGGCCATACACCCTGGGGGGTGATTTCTTGCATTCTATCTTGCTGTCTCTCTAGCAAGTGCACATGCTCTATTGAAAAAATATCTATTAAAAAATAATTACTCCTGTGTGGAAGGCAACTAGTGGTCTGAGGCACCTCCCTGCTTCAGTTGGTTACACTCTCTGCTGCTGGTCCCAAGCTCCATGGTGCAGGTTTGGGAGGCTAATGGCTGTGGGAAGGATGTGGGTGGGGCCAGTCCAGGATGTACTTGGAGCAGTTAGAAAGCAGCAAGAAGGTTGCTGCATCCCCTGCCTCAGTTGGTTGCATGATTTGGGCTTGCAGTCTAATTCCTTTCACCAGTGACTGATTTATAGTAAATGTGTAATACACCCTGGCCAGTGAGACAGAAGAGGTCTTGCTAGACAAAGTAGAATAAAAGATTAGATGTGTTTGGGGTAGGGTACTAAGAACCTTCTGGTAATTTTAAGGTAACAGAGTGTATAAGAAAACATATTATGAGAGTTTTTATGCATTCATAACCGAACACTAAATATTTGGGATTTGTGAGTAGTAATCAGAAGTTTCTGATTGCTGAGCTTCATTATACATGTATGAATGTGTGTATATTTATATGATATTATTCTAGAACTGGACTATGTAGGCTGTTGGATTTAAAAAGTATTAGTCAGTTAAAAATATGCATTATAATGCTTTGAAAGCTATGCAGTGGAATATTTAACCTTTGTCTTACTTCTGTGGATAAAAGATGCTAGGCATCTTCAAAACGTTTACAGAAAATGCACATTATGAAAAAATGGATTTTAATTTTTTTCAGCAAAATAAACTTGTACTTTAATTCCATTTTCCTCTAACTCTTTAAAATTTTCTCATATAAGAAGACAATTCTGTCTCTTGGAAACTTTTGTGTTCTTCCTAGAAAGCTCTTCAGACACACGAGAGAACTTAAGTAAGGGCGATAACCGATTGGTCCCTTTCTTCCTTGAGGAGCCTGCTCCAGACCACCATTTCTGATGAGGAAAGAAACTTTAATGAAAAAGAATCAGTGCTGAGGCCAATTTGAACCTCTCTTATTGACATCAAAAGCCGCAATCCCTTCTCCTCCATTCTCCTCTCGGGATCTTGGGCACGCACGCACACGCGCCCGGCGTGAGTTTTAAGCCACCGGGTCCAGGACGCGAACCGCGCAGACCACCATTTCTGATGAGGAAAGAAACTTTAATGAAAAAGAATCAGTGCTGAGGCCAATTTGAACCTCTCTTATTGACATCAAAAGGACTGTGCTTCCCAAGAAACATGAACAGAGAAATGAGAACTTCTGAATGCCTGAAAAAGAATTCTGAATGTTTTATATTCAGACTCCAAAGTCTTGATCTCCCTTATAGATCTTTGCCCAAAAAGTAGTCCAGAATGATTTATTTTTATCTTGTTTTTACACTGGATAATTTAAAAATTTTGTGTTTCTAAGAATTTGGAGTGTTTTCATGAATCATATATATATATTTTGAGGATTATAAGATTTTTCTTACTCTGTAAAACTCAGGACTTTACAAAGAAGAATGAGATAACAAAGAATGAAACCTAGTGCCTGTGAACTGCAAGTTCCTCTCCTTGGGAGTTTCATGGAATAATCTGCCACTAATATGATGCATGATATTGTCTTGGCAGTTTATTATTTTGAGGCAATAGAACATAACACATTGGAAGCAGCTATCTTGATCTATTATATCAAGAATTCACAATTTATAGCCCTGTCTCTTTAGTAGTAAATAGACACTCCCTGAAAGCTGGAAGACTTGCATGTATCTGCAGTGATAAGAACATGGTCTTTAAAAAATCTTGAAGTCATTCTATTGGTATAGTATCTGTGATTAGGGTGAAAATTCTTTTGTTTTCAACTTTATATTTACATAAATATATGAAGTATGTATATTCATTAGCTATGGTGTACAAAGACCCTGTGAAGTAAATTATGTAAATTCCTAATTCACAGATGAGGTGTCCAAGGTACAGAGGAAGTTAGATAACTTGCCTTAAATCACATAGCAAAGAAGTGGCAGAAGGATTCACCCCACGTTTTTTGATGAACTGTACTGATTTTTTTTTTTTTTCACAGTTGCTTCTCTGTGCATTTGTGATGTGGCTTAGGGCTAGAACGTTTATTCATAACAACTTCTAATTTATTGAAGATATTTCTAATTTATTGAAGATATTTCTTTTTTTAAAGAATTATTTTATTTACCTTTCTTTATTTGCTTATTTTAAAATTTGACCAGAGAGAGATAGAGCAAGGGCAAGAGAGAGAAAAAGAGTGAAAGCAAACAGCCAGGTCTGAAATTCAAACCATAGTCGGCCATGTGGGAGTCTAGCACCCTTAACCACCATACCACCTTTTGTCCTGAAGATGCTTCAATACCTAGGTTTCAGGTCATGACTAAAGGTTGGTGAGTGCTCCTTCTCAAGCAAGGTTAAGTCTACACCCTAACCATTCCACTAATTGACCTCCCACACTCTCACTCTATTGTGTACCTGTTCTAGTCATCCTATGACCAAATACTTGACAATCAGGGTCACCTTGCTGCCCTCAAGCTGAGATCATGGGCTTATTCAAATTAGAAAGTACTCAGAAGCTTGTGAAATTTAGATAACCCTACCTTCAGCCTTTAAACCTTTCTTATTTCCAGGTTGCTGTGCTTTTTGGCACACCTTTATGTGGCCCCGCTTGGCAACCTTTTCTCTTTTGGAGTTCTACCTAATAAAGAGCTCTGCCTTTCATCTTTCAGTTTCATTGTATTGTGTCTCACCCTTAAAAGAATCTTTAAATCTTATGCAATATCACTTTGAAGTTTATGTTTGTGTCTAACCTCTTCTGTTGAACTATGGTTTAACTGAAAAAGCTTTGGATAGGGAGATGGGTAACTGGTCTTCCACCATAGGCTTAAGCAGGTTTATTTAATATCTCCAGATCTTAATTGAGTTACCTGTAAAATAAGCAGTGACTATAAATGCAGTGGTTCTTGTTCTAAGTTAAAAATCTATCATTTGTGACATAAAATAATTTTGTGATAGTGACAAAGTACAGGAGTGCCTGAGAACAAATTGAAGAAAGAATGTTCTTTCTGGAAGAGCAATGCCTAGCTTCTATAACTATGAGTCTTTTAATTTGGCTTATCCACATATAAGTCATGATAACGTGATAAAGGAAATCATGAGGGAATCTTTTTGTCAAAATGATTCTTTTCAAAAAGCACACAAAAGTAGATTCTAGCTAATAAAACAACCCTTATTGTTGTGTGGGTAGCACATCAGTTTAGCATCAGAAACATGCAATAGGATTCTGAAAATCTACTTTCCTGAATGTAACCTATGAATTCTGAGGTAGTTTGTTAAAGTTCTTTTGAGATCATGCATGTGTATGTATGTTTTTTTTTTCCCTCTCTCTCTCTCTCTCTCCGTTTTTTTTTTTTTTTTTTTCTGGTTCAGGAACTTCAGAGGCTGCTGAGGCTGCAGATTTTGGTGTCATTGACCCGTCTTCCTCTTTGGCAGCTGATGAATCCTTGGGGAGAAGTGTCTGCAACTCTGATGAAGAGCTAGAAATAGACCTTTTGTGTATGGCAACCCCTAGATACCTGATTTTTCTAAAAGATAGGCTCTTGATCAGGCAAGCAGGAGCTTAATGATTTATGCCTTTATGCCTAACTCCTGATAAAGTTAGACTACATCCTAAAGTGTGCATAGGAGGAAAAGCTATTACTGCACTCGGCTTGTTGGTTATAAATTGTACAAAAAAAGGAAAGAAAGAAAAGAAAAGAGATGTAGGCTATTAAATAGCTTGTATTTGAAATGGTTTCCAAATTTTAGCAATCCAGGGATAATGACAATACTAGAATAGGGAGTCTTAATGCACTTGGATAGACTTCTTTGTCTTCCCACCAGGCTTTCTCTTTATTCAGGTTTAAGGTCAGATTTTTATGCACTATGTATTTTAGAATTAGAATGAATAAAAAAATAACATTCACTGGGGTTTGAGAGAAGCATGGAAAAAATTTTTTTAACCTCCTACCACCCATTTTCTAAAGACAAATGATTGTGTTTTAATAAACCAATAAGAGTTGGGTTTAGTATCCCTCCCTGTGGTTAGAGATAGAATTCACAGTCTAGGTTATAATTTCCCATCATTCTGGAGTGCCTTAGATGTTCTGCTAGTTTAGTAATTGGTTAGTTTTCTCATTGCAGATTTTGTAAAATACTTTCTTTTCTCTGTCTATAGCAATTCTACTTGTCCTTGAAGGCTTAGTATAGACAAAGAGCCATCTACTTCAATGGAATTTTATCATTTAATTTATAGGTCTTAATACCTAGGACAGAGATGGAAACATAATTTCCCAGCTAATTTTCAGTGTTTAGTACTATGAAGTAGTTTTAGTTACCTATTGCTGTGTAACAAATTATCCCCAAATTTAGCAGCTTGAAACAACACTTATTATATAATCTCTTATAATTCCTGAGGGGCAGGAAACAGAGAACAGCTTAGCTGGATGACTCTGGCTCACCATCTCTTGCAAGGTTGCAGTCAAGCTGCTGTCAACAGCTGCAGTCATATCAAGCCTGACTGGGGCTAGAGAATCTACTTCTGCGCTCAGTCATGTGGTTGTTAGTGGGTCTCAGTTCCCTGCTGGCTGCTGTCCAGAGACTTCCCTTCCTCACCATGTGTGCTTCTCTGGGGGCTGTCGGAAGGTCCTCAGGGCACAGCAGCTAGCTTCCCTCAGTGGGAGCGATCTAAGAGAGAGGTCCAAGATCAAAGCTGCAATATTTTTTAACTTCCTAACGTCCTCTGGAAAATGACAAACTCCTGCTTCTGCTGTGCTATTAATCTCACGGACTAACCCTGGCATGACGTGGGAGGGGACCACACTGTAAGGATACAGGACGTGGAGACCAGAGGGGTCATGTTGGAGGATGATAAACACAGAAGTGTGTCACATATTGGAGCAGTGGTGACTCAGGTGTGATGCAGCAGTGATGCAACTAGACCCACATGAATAAGTCCTGGGTTCACGTCCTGGGACTCTCCCTGCATAAGCCAAGCATACGTGCATATGTGCCTACAATTCAGGCTGTCTGAGAATGGGGTAGATCATAATGTGAAAGAACTCTGTCACTGATGACTTTCTCTTACATAGAAAAAATAAGAAAGGAAGAAAGAAGACAAGAAAGAAAAGAAGGAAGGGAAGAAGGAAGGAAGGAGAATATTATGTATATTAATTTCTTCTGAAAGTTGAAAAAGATAGAGGAAAACCATGTGCTTGTTTCTTTCACTTTCTTTCTTCTCTTTCTCTTTTATTCTTTTCTTTTCTTTCTTTTTCTTCCATGCTCCACATGCTTGCCATATAAAGATTTCTCAATGAATATTTTCAGATATTCAAAACCTGCTAGTTTTTCTAGGATGTTTTCTTCCTAAAGAAGAGTAGTCAACTACAAGTATTCAGGACAAACTTCCTTATACTGGATATTGCAGTGGATGCTAATTCAGGTGCTGTTAAGCCAGTCTTTTTCCATGAAAGTGCCGCACTATGTCACCTTCTCTACATTTCTAAGTCTAACACTCTAAATAGAGCAAGTACTTAAATTTCAGTGGCAGTTTCTCAATGTACTTTCCCTTTGTCCAGATTCTCTTCATCCTATATCTCACTTTCATCATGTTACTTATGCTTAATGACTCATTAATAGAATAAAGTTCAATCTCCTTGACATTTCAAAAGCAGAATTTATCTATGTAAGTCTCTATTTCATTGTCTCCATACGAGTTCTTTCCTTCAACCTGGAAGTATTCTCTTTGTTTCCCAAATATACATGCAACTTTTTTAACTTAGTTTTTCCTTGTCGCTCTTTTCTCTTCTGGGAATTTTCTGGTATATATTATTTGTATTTCCAAGTTCTTGTTGAGTCAACCTTTCCAGTATTTTCTTATGTTCACCATCTCTCTTTTAGTTAAACTCTTCTGTATACTTTAGTGGATTATTATTTTTAAAATGTTATCTTCTCTCTGCTCCAATTCACCTTTAATATTGGGCCTTTTTTTTTTTTTTAACCAGTCTAACCAATCCTATAATTTTGCTTAAAACAAACAAAACTTTTAGAAGATTTGGTGCTTAGTAAGAGTTCAGTAATTACCTGCACAAATAAAAGATAAAAGATTCAGGTAAAGTCCTGCTTTCCGATCCCATGAAGTCTTCCTATAATTCTGCCTCTGACTTTGATCTTTCCCTTTCTTGTTAAAGTTTTGTGGTATTTATTGTCTGGGCCACTCATTGGATGTTCTGTAATAAGCTTATTCCAACTATCACTTACATCTGCTCCTATCATTCATTCATTTATTTGGCATCTTTCTTGACTTATATTTCACACCCCATGCTGGTTCTTAGAGGATACAATGTTTAGAAAAAATAGACAGTTTTCTGCACTCATATCCCATACAGTTTATTTGCAGATAATAATTAATAATTACACAAAGAAGATATGATTAGAGTGAGAAAAGTGTTCTAAAGGAAGGGCCCATGATTAAATGAAGGCATGTAACACATGAACTAGCCCTAGACTCAGAATGTAGAGAGGGAACCAGCAGTTAGTGTAATGGCTATGTCGCTGGACTCCCACGTAGTCAACTGCAGTTTGTGTCCCGGACTCGGAGGCTTAAAGCTGACGCTGGGCGCGTGTGCGTGCGTGCCCAAGATCCTGAGAGGAGAACAGAGGAGAAGGGATTGCGGCGTGATCATCCCCCCTGGAGGGTGATTTCTCGCTTTCTGTCTCTGTGTCTCTCTCTGTCTGTCTGGCGAGAGCACACACACACCCTATAGCGAAAACCTCTCCAAAAAAAAAAAAGAAAAAAAAAAAACGCAGAGAGACTCCTCTGAAGAAATAATCTTTGAGGCTGAGATCTCAAGAATGATTAGAAACCACATACACACCAAAGAGGTTTAGGGTTTATGAGTGAGGGTACAAGAAAGTGTTTTAAGCAATGACATTCTCAATGACCCTGTGGTAGAACAAAGATTTAAAAGCAGGCCAAGGTGATTAGACCGAGGAACAGAAAAAGGACACTAATGGAAAAATTGGTGAAATCTGAATAATGTGCCACATTTGGGTACTAGTAATGTACTAATGTTGGTTTCTAAATATTGACAAACTTATCATAGTAATGGAAAATGATAATATCACAGGAAACTGAAAACAGGTGAGAGGTATATGGGAAATTTCTACCACCTATGCAACTTTTCTATAAATTGGAAATTAATCCAAATTAAGAGATTATTATTTTTTTAAATAAAATAAAACCAGAATTAAGGAAACTCTATGTTTTTTCTTTTTTTTGAGAGATTTTCACTGTAGGGCGCGTGCGCTCGCCAGACAGACAGAGACATAGAGACAGAAAGCGAGAAATCACCCCCCGGGGGGATGGTCACGCCGCAATCCCTTCTCCTCCATTCTCCTCTCGGGATCTTGGGCACGCACGCACACGCACCCGGCGTGAGTTTTAAGCCACCGGGTCCGGGACACGAACCGCGGTCGACTACGTGGGAGTCCAGCGACATAGCCATTACGCTAACTGCTGGTTCCCAGGAAACTCTGTGTTTAAAGAAAGAATGGCTCCAGACCAGGCTATATAGTAAGACCAGGACAAGACTTCCAGTGACTTTGTACACTACTTTAGGAATGTTGATTTTTGCATATGGAAGGCTGTGGTGATTTTAAATAATTAATGAAACAGCAGAGCTGTACTGGAAAATATCACCGGCCTGGGAGAGTGTGAAGAGTGGATTGCAGATGTTCCCGGACAGGTATAGGTGGCAAAATCAGACTCTCTTGCAGTTTCTAGGCTAGAAATGAGTTGCATTAAGAGGGAGACAGACTTTTTCTTATTTATATATATATATATATATATATAAATAAATAAATAAATAAATAAATAAATAAATATATTTCTGCTATGCTCTAGGGAGCATGTGTTTGCCAGAAAGACAGAGAGAGACAGAGAGATAGAAAGCAAGAAATGACCCCCCAGGGCGGATGGCCACACTACAATCCCTTCTCCTCCATTTTCCTCTTAGAATCTTGGGCACACATGCACATGTGCCTAGCATGAGTTTAAGCCACTGGGTCTGGGACTCGAACCAAAGTCGACTACATGGGAGTCCAGCGATATAGCCATTATACCAACTGCTGGTCCCAGCAAGATATATGTTTTTAGACTGTATTTACATTTTATTTCTCGTTAATGTCTATGATAGAATTATGCAAGTAATAATTATATGATATACATTCCTTGAATAAATAAATGAATAGATAAGTAGATGAATTAATTAGAAAAATAGATCAGGTTTAGTAACTCTTGGAGTCACCAGCTCGTGGGCAGTATCATGGTGGCCCTCCCACAACTTTAGGACTGGGCCAATGACGTAAGGTACAATGAATAGACCTTCCCTCATAGTTTTCTTCTTGCTGTCAGGGACCTTTATCCTTATTTCATTTTTGTATGGGCATTACAAAATGCCCAAATGTTCCTTCCAAGATTAGGAAAGAACACTGAGTGGAAAAACAGAGGCTCAAGAAGTACTTTGAAAGAAAACTTGACAGTGTTCAATACCTAGAAACAGCAGAACATTAAAGTGCAGTGAGCCATCTGCACAACAGCTTCTTCTTTAGAGTAAATCCATACCGTATATCATTTGCATCTTGTACTTTGGCAACAGAAGTAAACTTAGCTTTCTTAGAGGCATCTGTGATGAGAGGTTCTTCACCTCCTGGGAGAAAATGTTCTATTATAATTTCCCAGTGGATAGGGACACCGGGTGAAAGGCTACAGAATGAGTATGAGAAAGGAGCAAAACCAAGAATTCTGTCTGGCTTGTTCAGTTGAGCTCCAACAATGAGACTTCATTTGAGACCTGCAGGTCTGTGTTTTCTGCAAGCCTTTCTAGTTCAAAAAGACAAACGCAAGTCTTTTTCTTTCTTTCTTTTTTTTTGTAGAGGTTTTTGCTATAGGGCACGTGCGCTCGCCAGACAGACAGAGACAGAAAGCAAGAAATCCCCCCCAGGGGGGATGGTCACACCGCAATCCCTTCTCCTCCATTCTCTTCTCGGGATCTTGGGCACGCACGCACACGCGCTGGGCATGAGTTTTAAGCCACCGGGTTCGGGACATGAACCGTGGTCGACTACATGGGAGTCCAGTGACATAGCCATTATGCTAACTGCTGGTCCCAAACGCAAGTCTTTTAAGAAGTATCTCTTTGAACTAATTAGCATGGAGATCAAGTGGAGACTGCTGTCTTTTTTTTTCCCACAAAGAATTACTTATTTAATTTTTATTCATTATTATTATTTTTAATTTGACTACAGAGAGATAGAGAGAAAGAGGGAAAGTGAGAAAACAAACCATCAGGACTGGGACTCAAACCACAGTTGGTCATGTGGGAGTCCAGCCACCCAATTACCATGCCACTTGCCAGTCCCAAGACTGCTGGTTTGCTTTAAATTTAGAGGAAGAAGAAAATAAGAATGATTAATATCCCAAGATTAATTCACCAAGGAGATCCAAAGATACCAGTTTCTCTGCTGGAGTTTTTATCCTAACATTTATGCTTGGTGTTTAGACAGAGTTATCGCTACCCATGTTTGTTTTCTAACACATGACCAATTTTAGCCAATGGGGTTTATATCATGGATCTCAGAGCTTAATCTTTTGCCTTTCTTGTCTCCTCTCCTTCCCAGACATGCATTCATTTGACTGGCAGCCTGGAAAATTGAAAAATGCCACAGGGGTTATTAAGGTGGAAATCATTTCTGCTCTTTGAAGCTCTGCAAGCTAGTTATTGCTGCACCTATAATATCTAGGCATCAGAATAGCTTGCATTGTTCTTAGCTTGCCTGACATAGGCCCGAATCAACGGAAACACCCAGATAGAATGAAGGGGTCTCAAGATGTCATTTCTCCACTCTGAAATATATCCCTTTAGTCGATTAAAACAGAGTCCCTGAAGTTATTAGAATGTATTCCTTGTCTTTGTGCACACACATTTGATTTACTTTTGTTCTTATTAAAAGGATAAGCCTAGAGAAAAGGAGAAAAGAGAATCTTCTATAATCCATATTTTAATAATTGCCTGAGTGCACATTTACTCTACAGAGACTTTCCTGTTTCCATAACTATTTACTTGGCTCTTTTATGAAATGTGTATTACTTACCTGGCCTGGTAGACCATGACACAGCTTTTGGCCTATCATGTAATCCTGTATTTGGCTCCCTCTGGGCCATTATGGCATGTTGAGTCTGTCTATAGGATGAAGATATTATTTTAATGGCTCCTTTTCACAATAATAGCTTCATCTTATATAAATTGTATTGAGTCATTATGATGTTAATATATAAATATTAAGAAAGTCATTGGAGAAAAAAGTTACTATGTAATTGAGATAGCCTGTTTTCCAATGTTAATACATTCTTCATTAATTTTTTCTCTGTAAAAATACAGAGGAAATTTAATCCACATAAAAACATACATTTTTAAAAGCAGAGTTATTTTATACCCCTTCAATAACAGGAAAGAATACCATGCCCCCTCAACATGAAAAAGCTCTATGTATCATTTAAAAAAGACAAAGAAAAGAAAACACCCCAAAGCTAAAATACCCTGTGGTAAAAGGGAAACTTCAGAGAGATACTTCAGGAGAGAGAAATTGTTTATTTCTATTTAGCTTTAGGGAAATAATTTTTTTTTTTTACCATGTTGCCTCAGGCAAAAGATTCAAAATTAGCAGTAATGCCTGCTTTTGATGAAGAAAAGGAGAATGGAAAATAACCTACAATAACACAAAATCATAATCATGAAAGGGAACTCAAATTCATGTACTGCTTCAAAAATTCCATGCATATTGCCTACTATTTTGTTGTATCAATCAGGGTCCTGGCAGAAAACAGAATTCATTCCAGATGGTCAAATGAGACTTTAATAAAAAGAACATTAAGGGTGTGTGCTAGAATCAAACAGGGGAACGCACAAAGGATGGTGAGGTGTTCCACCCAGGAAATTAAACTCTGAAATCTATGATATAAACTCCGTTGACTAAAATCGGTCACGTGTTAGTCAGCAAACATGGATAGAGATAGCCCTATCTAAACAATGCAAATGTTAGGGTAACATGAACGCAGAAAGTTGTTACCACAGCTACGGTTGAGGGATGAGGGAAGGAAATCCACTCACTGGAGCCCAGTGAGTGCTGGGACTGTCCAAGGAGAGCTGCTCGGAGATGCTCGGAGATGGAATGGGTGGAGAGGAAAGACTCCTTCCACTGTCCTTCTCCTGCTCATACATCTGTTGGTCAAGCACCCTCAGAAAACAGCCAGCAAAGGGGCCCAAGAGATATCATCTGCAGGGGTTACTTGCTGAGCATCAAAGTACGGCAGATAAAGGAAGGAAGGGGATTAAAATATGGAAAATACCCAGAACAGTTGGTTTCCATGTCACTAAAAAGTTATCATTGATATGTAACACATTAAATCACAAGAGTTGCAGTTTTTAACCCTTTGTGAGAAAGAAGCTGGAAATTTGATATGCTATTCCACATAGGGTGAATGTTCTAGTTTGTTCTGTCACTAATAACAGAAAATGTAGGAATCTTGGTAATTTAAGAGACTAGAGATTTATTCAGCTCACAGTTTGGAGGTCTGAGTTCCGAGGTCCAGAGGATGCTGGACCTGGTGAGGATCTTCTGGCTAAATCACCACATGAGAGAGAGCAGGTGCTTGAGTAGAGCAGAGCAGAGCAGAGCAGAGCAGAGCAGAGCCGAGCCAAGCCTGGTCTGTATTCTGTGTGTATGGGTTCTGGTATCATTCCCTCTCCTTACAAACCCACCAGGAATCAATCATGGGGACCCCACTTTAATCACTTAATCATTTCCAGAGGTCATACCTTTCAATAGCAAAGTACTAAGTTTCCTCTTGATACCAAGTTCTAATACATTAATTTTTGGTGGACACTGAAATCATAGCAATGTGAATGTGGGGATGACTATTGGCAGGTTTTCTCAGCAAACTGTTCTTTGCCTAAATGTCTACAATTCCTGTAGGAATTAACAGTTTCCAAAGGACTTTCAACAGACTGTATCTCATTGAAACTCAACTAATATACTAAGAGAAGTTATTATTTATTTATTTTATAGATGAAGATACTGTGACCTGAAAGCCTAAAATGACTTTTGCCAATATCCTAAGCCAGAATTAGCAGCATTATGATGCAAACCTAGGTCTTCTAACACCATCTCCCAGGTTCTTTACCTTGTACAGCTCTGCCTTTTTAAAAATAAGAATGCCATAACATTTTGATAGCAGATATTCTGAAAAAAGGACCCAACTCCGTGTACCTTGCAGAAAACTGAATTTTTGAGAAAAATAGTGTCTATATAAGGCAAACTCAGTTTCAGAAAGCAATGGAAAGTCCAAAGCATCAAGCACAGTGGGATGAAATGATGCAGGGAGAGATGCAAGGAGATTTGGGAGCAGAAACTAGAAATATACCTCAAGGAAATGATAGGAAATTAAGAAAGTGCATCATTCCTGAGAATGGTTGACAAGGGGACATTAAGATATAAAGCAAGGTTTCTCAAGAGTTAAGCAGGAGACCCTATTTCTCAAAGTATTGGTCATAGACTACTTGCATCAGAATCACCTGGGCTATTTATTGAAATGGTCAATATTGGATTGCTCTGATTTACAGATTTGAAATCTGTATATGATCTCTGCAGTTTGACATTATGACATGTACTCTCCTTTAGGTCTCTCTCCCTGTTCCCAATCCCCAACACACACACACACACACACACTTGAACTGCTGACAGAGAGCACATTTGGGCAGCTTGAATAAAAAGAGTATTGTTACAGAACTGTAAATATTGGGATGTTGGGAAAGTCATGATACATTTTATGAAGTAAAACATGGCAAAATAGGTCATGACTTTCTAGACACCCTAATATTTGGGCATAGTTCAGCTCTCTTTTTAGTATGGTGAACACAAGCTCTGATACCCATCTATCATTCTAATGTCTGTTTCTTTGCTTCAATCATACCTTTTGAATAATCTTTTCAAAATGTATTTTCTAATTTTATGCTTTAATAAACAAGGTATTAAACACAAATTGACTTTTCAGATTCTTATAGAGCCTTGAATTAAATATTTTAAACATCAATTATGGTAAACATTAAAGATGTAAATGTAGTGAGTTGGGAAATTGGGTGGGAACTGTATGGATGCTAAGGTTACCTTTAAAAAGGAATTCTTAATTCCAGCTGTATTCTTGCTATTTAATCTCATTTTCATAAAAGTAGTGTGAAGAAGGAGTGACTGCAAGACTTCTAAGGTGAGATAATACGGCTGCTGCCGCCTTTTTTTTTGTGCAAAATTAATTACCAAGAGATGAAGTCATCTACAAGATGTTTTCTAATCAACACTAAAAGCTTCTTTTCTGTTTTTATCATTATCCTTTTGCAGCATTCAAAACATTATGTATTGTTTCAGCATCAATAACACAATATCTCACTTCAACTTCCTTTCATCTTGCTTTAACACTCAAGTTTTCTAGTTCCAGAGACCCAGGGTAGCAGTTTTCATGGTAAGGAGCAAAATGTTGATTTTCATTATTTTCACTGAAGAATTTTGTTGGTCATTTGGATCTTCGTTCTGTAGAATATGGATATTCTACTTCCTAAACTGTCATTCCTAATCCATTGTCTTTTTCCAGCTGGAGCCTCAAAGTCTAAATCATCACTCAAGCCAATAGCATTTTTTTTAGAGGTTTTTACTATAGGGTGCGTGCGCTCGCTAGAAAGACAGAGACAGAGAGATAGAAAGTGAGAAATCACTTCCTTAGGTGGGATGCAAATAGCATTTTAAATACCATTTATTAACAGTTTAGAAACAGTGACTGAGACTGTAATTTACCTAACTTTTAGGCCATGTCTACAGATTGGCTTTGCTGATTTAGAGAGAGACACATACTCTGTATCTATTATAGTAATCTTAATTTGGGTTTGAGGTGATTATAGAATTTTCCTTTATTTATTGCAACTCAAAATGGCAAATGTATTGTATATTTTCTCTGAATAAAAGTGAAATTACTGGGGCCAGCAGGTGGCATGGTGGTTAAGGTGTTGGAATTCCCACATGGCTGACCATGGTTCGAGTCCTGGACCTGGTGGTTTGCTTTCTCACTCTCCATCTCTTTCTCTCTCTGTCTTTGGCAAAATTCATGTGGAAAATAGTAATAACAATAATAAATAAATAAATAAGTAAATAGATAATTCTTTTAAAAAAAGTGACATTATTGGTCAGTCACAACAGTAGTACCTATTGTTTGATCCCCCTCCAATCCAATAGGCCACATTTTAGGCTAGATCTGTAAACTTTGTATTGTATTTCTAGTAATGGATTTAGGTTGACTCATTTGTATTAGGTTGTTGAAAAAGTCAGGACCTGTTTTTTTCTGTTTTTCCATGCAAAAATGCATCATGACTTTGCTGAAAACCCAATATAAGAGAGAGTCCCTCTTGGATTAACATATGCCGTTTTGGTTTGACTGGCGTGGGTTGGAGCTATACTCTGTAGTCATAGAACTAAGTCGAAATAAACAACTTATTCCAGAATTAACTAAAGAATTTGCTCTTACTTATGACACGTTCTGTTCCACCCGTAGTAACCTAATGGCTATTTATTTATTTTTTTGGAGAGGTTTTTGCTATAGGGTGCATGCACTCACCAGAAAGACAGAGAGACAGAAAGCAAGAAGTCACCCTCTGGGCATATGGCCACACTGCAATCCCTTCTCCTCCCTTCTCCTCTCAGGATCTTGGGCACACAAGCACATGTGCCCAGTGTGAGTTTAAGCCACTGAGTACGGGACTTGAACTGTGATCGACTATATGGGAGTCCTGCGACATAGCCATTACGCCAACTGCTGGTCCCCCTAATGGTTATTTTAAAAATTAAAGTTCTTATCTTTGTGGACTTTTTCAGAAAATTCAACAATCATCTTTTCAAATGTCCACTATTTTCATACAGGACTTATTTTGTAAGATACAGAAGAAATATAAGCTTTATGTATTTTATATGATGTTAACACTGAGTAGTCTCTGTAGTAATTTTCCTATAAATTCTTATCAGAGCAACTTACGTAGAACAATTGGTAAGTGAAAATTAAATGTGCTCACCTTTTTTGGAGCAGTGTGTTCACAAAGCCAAATAATCGATTTTATTGAATTTCTCCTTTTTGAACTGACCAGTTGTTTTGTTTCCCTGTATTTCACCTCAGCATGTACCCCGGAGAGTGCTCTATAAACTGAGAAATCTTAACAGGTGTTACTCCTATATTAAGCCATTATATTTAAGATAACACCTTTGTAAGGCCTGACACTGACTTGGATATTATTAATTCTTGCACTGGTATGAAAAAAGCATTCAGCTATTCTTTAAAGGTTTAATTACCTACATGCATGGGTGTATGTCGTTTCCCACACCCAATTTTCTTTGCCTTCTGTTATGCTATTACAGGAAAGCAGATGTTTATTATAAATTATATTTAAAAAAATATGTGACTAAGTAAAGATATGGGGTTGAATGATTTTTTCGGAACTTCTGCCTAAAACGTTAAACTATACTAATATCAACTCTGCAGAATCTGTTTAAAAATAGGAGCAACTGGGGTGTAGTTTTTCATGACTGAATGCTAAAGCTTTCATACTGAAAGAAAGCCGTGAGATAGGAACAGCAGAAAAACTCCGAATGGATCGTATCTAAAAAAGTCAAAAGACAGGCAAAAGCTATAAAAACTTCTCGTCATATTCATTTCTTTCTACCTGTACTCCAAGGGTACTGTACACCATTTATGTTCTTTCAAAACTGTTGGGTAAAAATTTATTTTCAAACTATTAAAGTTTTATCTATTTTAAAAAATGATTATTTCCAAACTATTTTTTTTCTTTATTCATGGTAGTAGAGTGTATGTGTGGACACGGCTGAGAGAGAAAAAGAGAGAGGGAGAGGATCGCCCTCCACAGCATCTGGTGGAGATAATCCCCTCCATCCAGCCCTCCAGGCCATTAGGTCTTGAGACTTATGTGCATGCCTGGTGTGTTTCAGGCCAACTGGGCCACCGGTAGAATTGCATTCGCCATGTGAATTTCAGTGCTGCAGTCTGGCACGTTACCACTTCTGTGACCATGGCCAGGCCAAGTTTTCTATTTTACAGATAGAAAATGTATATTCTTTTATTTATTTTTTTCCCTTTTTTCCCTGTTCTTACATTTAATCATTGTACATCTCTATAGCATACCAAATAAATCTCCCTAGCATGAATTCTTAATTGCTCTTATCCAAAAATAATAGTGCACTATTGCACAGAACAACAAAAAACTGCAGGTTCTCATCCCCTTAGTTGACAGTCATTGCTATTTTCCTTCTGTTCATCATTTGCCATTTTGGCACTTTTCCTTCTACATTGATATGAAACAGAAACTGAAGCTCTTATTTATTTATTTATTTTCTCGTGGTTTAAAACATGCACGGGTCTCTACATTCTAAATGTTTTTAAAAATATTTATTTTATTTCATATAGTATCTTCATTATTGTTAATTTAATTTGACCAGAGAGAGACAGAGAGAGAAAGGAGAAGTAGGAAAGCAAGTCTCCAGCTCTGACACTTGAACCATGTCGACCATATGGGAGTCCAGCACCTTAACCACCACGTCACCTGCTGGCCCCTCTACATTCTAAATTAAAGGTTTCTAACTCAGGATGATTTTGTTTTATTCCCTCCCTCCCTGCCCCAACATTTGGCAATGCCTGGAGATTTATTTTACTTAAACTTTTTAAAAGAAGAATTATTTTATCTTATTTATTATTATTACATTTTAACATGACCAGAGAAAGACAGAGAGAAAGAGAGGGAAAGTGATTAAGCAAGCTTTCAGGTCTGGGACTGAAGCCATAGTCAGCCATGTGGGAGTCCATTGCCTTAACCACCAAACCATTTGTTGGTCCCCTAATTTATTTTACTTTTAATTACTAGAGGGCCTGTATGCTCACCAGAAAGAGACAGAGAGAGAAAGCACCATCCAACAGAGTGTGGCCACATCACAATCCCTTCTCTTCTATCTCTCCATCTCTTCAAGACCTTGGGCATTCATGCATACATACTTGGTGTGGCCCCAAGATGCAAATGCCCTATCTCTAGTTGTGTGTACCCCAGAAAGCTCTATAAAAACTGAGAAATAGTCCATTATATTTAAGATAACACTCTTTTATTTTTTTAGAGAAATTTTTGCTCTAGGGTGTGTGTGCTCACTGGAGAGAACACTGGAGAGAAGGGGGGGGAGAGCAAGAGAGCGAGAAATCATCTTCTAGAGAGTATGGGCACACCACAATCCCTTCTCCAGTCTCCTCTCAGGATTTTAGGTACGCATGCCCATGTGCCCAGAGTGAGTTTTAAGCTGCTGAGACTGGGACTTGAACCACAGTTAACTACGTGGGAATCCAGCAATGTAACTGTTATAACATCTACTGGTTCCAAGATAACACTTTGATAAGGCCTGACACTGACTTGAGTATTATTAATTCTTGGACTGGTATAAAAAAAAAAACATTCAGCTATTCTTTAAAGGTTTAATTATTTACATGCACAGGTGTATGTCATTTCTCACACCCAACAGAAAGCTTGACATGACAAGAAACTGAAGCTGTTCCTTCCCTTTCTTGTGGTTAAAACATACACAGGTCTGCATGTGTAGGAGACATACAGAGATGGGATCCAGCCCCCTTATCCATAAAGCCTCGGGGCTGATCTCAGAGATAGTTTTGACTGCAATGGTTTGAGAGCTGGAGGGGGAACATCTAGTAGATGGAGGGTAGGGATGCTATTAAATGTTTTTTTTTTTTTTTTGGAGAGGTTTTTCGCTATAGGGTGCGTGCACTCGCCAGGCAGAGAGAGAGAGACATAGAGACAGAAAGCGAGAAATCACCCCCAGGGGGGATGGTCACACCGCAATCCCTTCTCCTCCATTCTCCTCTCGGGATCTTGGGCACGCACGCACACATGCCCGGCATGAGTTTTAAGCCACCGGGTCCGGGACGCAAACCATGGTCAACTACGTGGGAGTCCAGCGACATAGCCATTACGCTAACTGCTGGTTCCCGCTATTAAATGTTTTATAAATGCACAGGACAGTCCCTATAACAAAGAATTACTTGGTTTCAAATGTTAACAGTGCGGGGTTGAAAAACTCTTTCCAAACACAGCTTTCTCATAAGCCTTGATTGACCCTTCAATCTATTCTCAATCTGGCTCATCTCTGGCTTTCCACTACAGAACTTCCATTGCTTCTTCATCCATTTCCTAGTTGCCATTAGTAATGTTTCTCCATTCCACTACTGGAAGTATGGTAGCCTTTGGAAATTCAAAGAACTTTAAAACTTATTTCTAAAACTCACTTTCTTTAATTCTGGTGCACTTAATCACAGTATGCTTTTTTTCTTTCTTTTTTTGTTTCTTTTCTTACTGACATTCTTCATGATTCCCTTGCCATTCCATCGTCTTCTTCTTTCTTTTTTTTTCATCATTAAACTTTGTTTTAATTGGTCCCCAAATTCAGTGACATTAAAAAGTACTGATTTTAAAAACTGCCTTACATACTGGGAGTGAAACAACTAATTGCTGGTATTAACAAAATGGATTCTATTGGGCCACCCTACAGTCAGAAGAGACATGAGGAAATTGTTAAAGGAGTCAGCACCTACATTAAGAAAATTGGCTACAATCCTGACACAGTAGCATTTGGACCAATTTCTGGTTGGAATGGTGACAACATGCTGAAGCCAAGTGTTAACATGTCATTCCATCTTTATGTTCTTTTGTGTCTCTCTCATTTTCCCATTGTTTAAACAGTTTTAATCTTTGATATCCTCTCTACTTCATTCTGGATGTGCTCAAACACTTCTGATTCTAATATTAGTTTGAGCTTTCGGTAAGGCAGTGCTGAGCCCTGAGTCCAGTTCTTGGCTGGTGTGGGTCACTGACTCTTTCCTCTGTCATACTTCGGTTGCACCTTGGGAGTGTCCTGTCTCGGGCATTTGTAGTGTTGTCATGTGGAGACTATACTGCTGAGAGAAGGCCCACTAATACTGGCTCCCCTTCATATGTGTCAGGCATTGTGCTAGTTGGTTTTTACACATTATTTTTACTGGATAGATGTTATTTAACCCTGCTATTCGTAAAAGGAAAAGGAGACTCAGAGAATTTCAGCAATTCATCTGAAGACATTGACTGGACTCTTTAAAGCCTTACTCTTTCCACTGGATTATGTTGCCTCTGAATGCTGCATGGAGTTTGAGACATTCCAACACATCTAGGTCTACCCTAGAGCTTGACGACTGTACACTGTGGAAAGTCTTTGGATGGTCAAAATGGCTTGAATCAAAATGACTTGGTGTTCTCAAAGCTGGAAAGTACTTCATTTTGCTTCTTATTCTTTCTTTCTGTCCCTCTCTGCCAGAGCAGGATAGGTTTCATTCACTTATTCATCTTTGACAATAATGAAGTCCTTGGCGAGTTGCTTAGAATTCCAGATCAGTGTTATGCCCACAGGTTCTGCAGTCTGACTGGCCTAGTTTGGCATCACACAGCTCCTCTATGATGTGTTCCTTCTCTAACTTCTCTTTAAAAAAATATTTTAGGTTTTTGCCATAGGACATGTGTGCTCCTCAGAGAGACAGAGACAGTGAGAGGAAAAGTGAGAAATCACCTGCTGCGGGGATGGCCACATTAAAAATCCCTTCTCCTCCATTCTCTCAGGATTTTGGGCATGCACACATACTCCTCCATGATTTTCAAGCCATGTGTCTAGGACTTGAATCGTGGTTGGCCATGAGGGAGTCCAGCTCCCTAACCACTATGGCACATGCTGGCCCCCTAACTTTATTTCTTTATTCCTCAGACTGTTTGCCTTTTATATCAGAATAGAGACAACTCAAATCACAGAGTTGTGGGGAAGCTTATAAGATTCCCCTGACATGCAGTAAGCAGAGGCTACCTGTGAACCTCCATTTCTACTTTATTCAAGGTAACAGGGACAAGGTAACAGAGTATCCAGCAGGGTGTGCCTGAGAATAAATAAAACATCCACAGACAAGACAAAGTGCCTGCACGCTCCATAAAACAGGTGTTACTTGTTTGATAACAGACCAGAGAAGAGATAGGGTGAAATGTGGAAAATCTGTGGGAGATTTTTTAAGCAGATATATTCTACTCTTCTTATAACCCATTTTTGTAGTTTTGCTCTGGTGAAAGTGGTTTCTATTTCCTTGCTTAACCTGTGTCAGAAAATTCCTGTGTGCAGCATGGTAAATTACTGCCATATCCTGTTTCAGAGGTGGCTGCTCTTCTGTCACGGGTAGAAATTTTCCAGTGCATAAAAGTGTGAAAGTTTATTACAAGGGTGTGAATGTTTTTGTAAACAAGATATTCTAGATGTTATTTCTGCCCACAATTTACTTTTGTGCTTTTTGTGTGGGGCTGCGTGTATGTGTCTACGCTTTGGGAAATCTTTCAAAATACTATTCAGATTGCTTAAATCCCTCCAGTTCATGTCACCCTCACCTAGATTTCCTCACACACTTGTCCAACTGCGGCAGACTCAGTCTCTCGGCAGACCATTAGGTATCTCCAACCTCATTCTGCCAGCCGTTCTGGAGGATGGAAAACTCAGGGCACACCTTATCAGAAGACTCCTCGTGTGGCCATGAGCAATAGTTCTGGCCAGTGAAATATAAGAAGCCTAGAGCCAAAGTGGGAATGCTGAAAAGGCTTTCATTTTTTTTTAACAAAAAAAGAGTCATTTTTTTTTTCTTTCATTCTCCTTTTGTCCTCCCCCCTCCCTTCTTCCTTCTTTTTGGAGAGGTTTTTTTTTTTTTTTGCTATAGGGTGCGTGTGCTTGCCAGACAGACAGAGAGAGACATAGAGAAAGAAAGCGAGAAATCACCTCCCAGGGGAGATGGTCACGCCGCAATCCCTTCTCCTCCATTCCCCTGTCAGGATTTTGGGCACGCACACACATGTGCCCGGCGTGAGTTTTAAGCCACCGGGTCCGGGACGCGAACCATGGTCAACTACGTGGGAGTCCAGCAACATAACCATTACACTAACTGCTGGTTCCCCTTCCTTCTTTTTTTCTTTCACTTTTTTTTTTAACCTTGAATGGAGTTATGATGATTGGTTCTTGGGCAGCCATCTTGCGTGGTTAAGAGGGAGGGCCAAGAAAATCATGCTAATTTCTGCTCTTTTGAGACAGCAGAACTAGTATGCATGACTGATCACCAGACTTCTTGTTACGTGACAGAAATTCCTAATGTTTTGAATTGCCATCAGTCACATTTTTCTGTTACTTGTGGGTGATTACATTCCAATGTGGTACCTATGAATAACATATTTTGTTCACCTGTAAATTTACATAGATATCCTCTATTTCTTAAAAAAAAGCTTTCTTTCTTTCTATCATGAGTTACAGAGGGAGAGAAAGAGGGGAAGGAGAGACAGAGAAACACATTTAATAGGGTCTCCTTCCACAATCTCCCGACCTCCCTGACCTTCCCCAGCTTTTCACCCGCAGCCAGATCTACTCTGATAATTTATCTTCTGCTACAAACCTCTTTGTTTTGAAGAAGGCATAAATGATTGAACCCGCATCCTTTTCATGGTGCTCTCTGGACACTGTCATTGGGCATTTCCTTACTTCTCAACTTCGCACTATCAATACATTGCCCTTTGCAATATTAATTCATCCTACGTATCCTCTTCCTATGTTACACTCCAGAGATATTCTTATTTTTATGTTTTGCCTTTTGTTTTTTTTCAGATAAATAGTGAGTTAAAAGTGTAATTTAAAAAATTTCCTTAAATGCATAACACAGAGCTCTCTTCTCATTAGAGACCTCAGTAGGTATTTTTTATAGATGGGCAGGCTACATGTTGAATTCTGCCAGTTGCTACTAGGCAACCAGATAGGGTGTCAGTGTGTGGTAGTGTTCACACACACAGAGCTAGGCCTAGACATACTTTCATAGTGTCACTTACTTCAACTGGGCAAGAACCAGACTTGTAACTGGCTTCCCCCCACCTTTCTTTTGCTTAGAACTGCTTTTTTTCGACAGCTCTCCACTGCAGGATTCCTTTCAGAGCTCAAGCCCTGAACGTTTATGTGGCATGTACATTAAAAGAGTTCTGTTTTTTCAAAGTACAGATCTTTTCTTCTTGATTTGGCATCTGGCTGTGGTTATTTCTATTATTAAACATCAATGATTCATATTATATAACGGTAGCTATTCAGAATGAGAGGGTATAATATAAAGTAATAAGGTACCTTCTGCTATGCATTGCTGTATGGTACCTGGATGATTTAATTTTTCTCATATTTCATTTCTGGCTGTTCCTATCATTTCCATTGACTTGCACACATAGTATTTCTGTTGCATAAAAATTTATCTTTTTTTCTTAAAGGAAAACATTGAAAAGGGCAATAGATTCCAACCCTTCGAATGTCGACTTCTTTTCTTTACACACACACTTGAAAACCCTCGTTAATTAGAAACAAAACCGTACCTCCCACATTCTTTTTGTGTCTTTGTGTCATCTCTGACAGTGATGAGAGACAAATATGTTCTCCCTCATTACTGGCACCATTCAAGCAGTAAAGCTCAAAGAGAAGAAAATGCGAACAAACGCGAGGACGAAAGAAAGCAGTTAAATGTGGTCATGGGCTAATTCGTACAATGATCCCACCTTAGACAGAGACAGGAAACACCTGACATCAATCTATTTTTTTCATATTGTCAAGAATTTCAAGTCTTAAATAGCTTTCCTATGTCATTTCTGCAGGAACTGATTTCATATCCTTGTTTCTGATTTGAAAGCGCTAAGGGAAGCAGAGACAGAGACCGCATTTTTGTTTTTTCGATTCAAAAGGAATGCAAGCTGGGAAAGACTAGTTGATTGGAATGAATCATTCCGGCATGATGGAGACGCTAACACATCTTTAAAAACTCTGAAGTTTTCTTTGTGCATTTGGCACAGGGCTATCCCACTCTTCTCCTGGCATATACAAGTATCAAAATTGAACTTCCTGATATGTCCCTTTTTGCAGTCTTCCAGTTAAATTCTGGCTTGAAAGGCAGGAAAGCTGCTGGCAGATGCATTTGATGCACAAGTGTACTATGAGATGAAAGTGTTACGGATATAGAACTGTTATCACACCCCTTACAGTCTCATTTTCACTTGTTCCTCAGCTACACACTCCCGGCTTCTCGACAATCCACTTGGTTACAGTGTGGAAATGTCTAGGTCCAAAGTCACTTTCTCATCTACTACTTCTTTCCTATCTCTATACTGCTTTGTTTTGACCTCTTTTAATGAAAGAAGCAGAATCTTTTGACTTTGGAATTCTACCTTCCACTCAATGTTCTTGTCAATAAATGGAAATATTATAGCAAGGCTTCATGAAACTGTGTTGCTGGAGAGAAAATATTGCAGGTTGGAATACACCTCTGGATTTGACATTTGATAAAAATATAAACATTTCCTAATAAATATGCATATCTACTTCTATTTTTTTTTTCAGAGGATTTTGCTATAGGACGCGTGTGCTCGCCAGACAGACAGACAGAGACAGAGAGACAGAAAACGAGAAATCACCCCCCAGGGGGGATGGCCACGCCACAATCCCTTCTCCTCCATTCTCCTCTTGGGATCTTGGGCATGCACGCACACGCGCCCGGCGTGAGTTTTAAGCCACTGGGTCCAGGACACGAACCGCAGTCGACTATGTGGGAGTCCAGCGATGTAGCCATTATGCTAACTGCTGGTCCCTATGCATATCTACTTTTACTCAATACTTTCATTCAAAGTTAAGGTATTTGTGGTCAACTCTGCCTAGGAATATCTGGGGATGGAGAAGTAGAAACAGACATAGGACATTCCAAGCCACCAATAGAACTATCAGGGCAGGGGAGCCACATCAAAACCAATTCTCTCTCTATTGTAGAATGATTACAATAATGTAGTTCTTACTTTTATTGGGCACTTATTCATGCCAGGTATTCTTCTAAGTGTTTTGCAGGCCTTGTTTCCTCTCAAGCTCATTATACCTTATACCGTATTGTCAAATTTTCTGTCAGGTATTTTAATCTCCCATTTTCTAAACAGACACTGAGGTTCAAATGATGTACTTCAAATAGCATGACCATCGGGATTTGCAGTGGTTGTGGCAGGATTTGAACCCACATAGTTTACCTTCAGATCCTCACTCTTTATCTGCAATATGAACTTTTTCTTGGAGTTATGATATGGAGTTTACCACATGAGTTTTGCTGTGGTCTGTCTTCAGTCTGAAGTCTGCTTATGATATAAACAGTGTGCTGGGCAGGGAACTCACCACCAGCCATTTGCAGACAGAACCTTTATTGAGAGCCCCATGTTATCTACTCTGCCCAAGAAGAACTCCTTGAAATGGTGTGCATTATTTTATTCACTACGGTTTTCAGTCTGCAATGTGTAATGCTGTCCTTCCTTTGCATTGATACTGCTTTTATGGTACTGTTGTACTTTATGACTCTCTAACTTAAGTTACGAAGTCCTATCTGTCTTTATACACACTTTATAGCCTAGACTAATTTCTCAAACTTACTATGTATACTAGCTTCTTGAAGGCCTTGAAAAATGCAGATGCTGGGGCCAGCAGGTGCTGTATTCGTTAAGGTGCTAGACTCCCACATGATTGACTACATTTCAAGTCCTGGACCTGGTGGCTTGAAAGTCATCAAGGTGCATGTGTGCCCAAAATCCTGAGAGAATAGAGGAGAAGGGATTGTGGCATGGCCATCTCCTCTGGGAGGTTATTTCTCATTATCTCCCTCTCTCTCTCTCTCTGTTTCTCTGGTGAGCATACACATCTTATAGCAAAAATCTCGCTCTAAAAACATGCACAAATTTTGATTTAATAGATCTAGGGTGGGGTCTGGGATTCTGCATTTCTGTCAGGCTCCTGGGTGATGCCAATGCTGTGGGCCCATAGATCGCTATCTGAGTAGCAAAATTTGAGAGCTTACAATGCTTACTGTCAACCTATGCAGATAGCAAACACACAAGGCAGGGGCTACCTATATGCCAAGGCCAGGCTTATTTATTTAACATACATTTATTGAGCTCTTATTGTATGTCAGACACAAGTACAAGAAAAAATAGACTTGCAAACTGATTCTCTCACTATCCCAATTCAGAGATGACAGAACGAATAACCTTATTTCTACTTTATGGATGGTGTAAGGACATTGATCCATGAATAGCTGGAAGCCAGTATGGTACAATGGAAGAATGGCTTTGAAGTCAGATATGCTTGTGTTTTAATCCTTCTATGATTTCATAGCCACATGACATTTATTTATGTCCAAGTTAGTTAACAAGGTTTTTCTTTCTTGTTTTTTTGAGAGAGGAATTTTTGCTATAATGCATGTGTGCTTGCCAGAGAGACACAGAGAGACAGAGAGACAGAAAGTGAGAAACCACCCCCTGGGGGGATAGTCACACTGCAATCTTTCCTCTTCCAGTCTCCTCTCGGGATTTTGGGCATGCACGCACATGCACCTGACATGAGTTTTAAGCCACTTGGTCTGGGACCCGAACCACTGTTGACTATGTGGGAGACCAGTGATGCAACTTTATGCCATCTGCAGGTCCGAGTTAACAAGGTTTAACATCTCAAGGGGTCCGACACTGGGCTAAACATGAAGAGGTAGGGGCTTTTCTGTTTTTCCAGATATTAGACAAAAACAACCATGTAAGTCAAACACTGAAGGTCAGTGTGCTAAGTGCTGAGGCAGAGCAAAAGGTAGACTGTCTAGGAAGAATAGGAAACAACATTCTAATCAAATCACAGAGTAAAGAAAATTTTGTTGTGAGTTCGTGTTATCTAAATGGATGGTGGGAAGAAGCATTACACTTGATAAAATAAGCTCTGGAGGGAAGGAAAACTGTGGTACGGAGAGAAAATATGGTGCTGTGCAAGGCAGACCCACATGGGAAGTTTGCTGGTTTGAGTCTGGAGACTTCCCGGAATGCATTGGGTGTATATGTGTCCAGCCTGCTGGCGGGGGCTGGTGGTGGATTGTGATGTTGAGACCCCGTCAGGTAGACTGTATCTCTTTCTCATGTCTCTCACTCATGGAATAAGTAAACTTTAAAAATTCGACTCTGGGGTCAGAGTTCAAGGCTTTGGACTTCCACTCAGTCTCTTATGGTTATAAATTACTGGGTAAGTTACTTAACTCTTTAAGCCTCAGTTTCCTTGTCTGTAAAATAATAATCATGGTAGCCTGTTTGTGGGGATTATATGAAATAGTCACACTGAGCACTTGGCAAAACATCTAGCATATGTGAGAACTCACCAAACAGGCATTGGTAGCAACATGTAAGCATGAAAGCCCATGTGGCATGTCTGGTTTGATATTGGTTCTACGTGGCTGGAGGGAAGAGTGAGAGCAAAGAAAATGAAGAAAGTGATCGGAAGGAATGCTCTTGGACATCTTCTTATACTAAGATAAGAGATTTGAGAAGAAAACTAGAGATGAGAGTGATGATTCGATGATGATAGGATAACATGGGGAATAACTGGGGAATACACAAGATTTGATCGGCATCGATTTCCCCACCTATCATATGAGCGTTTGTTTGAATTTAGCTTTCTGCACCTCTCTGCAAAGCTAGACAGTTTCAGAGATCTGATTTCTCTCCTTGACTTCATTATTTTATCCTATTATCTGATCCTTTTCTTCATTTTTTTTTTCTTTTTTTAGCCTGAGTTTCTGATTCCCTTTCCTGACTCCAGATGGATCCCCTGGACAAGGTTATCTGTGAACTCACTAAAAGCAAAATTTGAACTTGGAATACAGTGGGCGCTAACTAAATATTTATGGAAGTGGGGCTAGATAAAGAGTGACTATTTAATTCATTCTTGCTGAAAAATGTACATATCTTTATGCACTTTGTCTTGGCTAGCCTTTCTTAATTTTAGATCCTTGTATGACCATCTCTAATTCAACCAGACTCACATACAACCCTGTTTTGAAAATATATTTCTCTAATCCCAACATAAAACTTTTTTCTTATTGCAGTATATTATTGTCCAGTAATTACCCAGAACTTTGGCTTTTGCAAAGAACTGTACATCTCTTTTGGATTATTTCTTTATGGGCCTTACTATAGATTTTTTTTTCTTTCCTGTATGTGCATTCACACACATATATTTGTGTTTATTCAAAACATAATGAGAAAGTTTGACAAATTCTAAATTTGCTGATTTGTGTGTGTGTGTGTGTGTGTAGTCCAGTATGTTTTTGCAAAAATAAATATATCATATATTTGAACTTGATCTCAATGAAACATGGAGTTATGTTCTTTCCAGATTTTCAAAGTGACTTGTTCCCAAGGCTTCAGTTATTTGCTTGCAAAGATTTACTGGAACTTTGTTTAAATTGTGAAACAGACTTCCCTGCAGAGTGAAGTGAAGTCAGAGAAATTAGGGTACAGATTCAAAGAGTGGTTTGTGTAGAATGAGAAACCGGAAAGGAAGTGATTCTTATGTTCGGTTTATCCTTTCAGGTTGTTTGGCTGATGGCTGCTCCTGGGACAAGGTTGTTCCTATACTTCCAACCTGAATATACATCCCCTCCACCTATGGAAGAGAGATATCTCTATCTTTGCTTTCATTGCTCCTGCTAACTTAACAGCCATTCTTCTTTCCAACTTTTTCTTTGAGAAAAAATATCAAGTAAAGTTACTATTCTTTGCTGACTGCTGAAATCTTCGATCGAGTTATGCACTTATAGTTTCAAACTAGGTGTATGAATGAAAAAGGAAAAGGGATATAGAGAATTCTAAGAAAACTAAAATTAGATCTCAATATAGAAATGATTTTAATGGTTGGATAGCCTGAGTTTGCAGTAAATTACCTCCTTCCTATTGGGTTTCTAAGAGTGTCCTTTCAGCCATGGAGCTGCTCATTCAAAAACATTAAATAAGAAATTTGGACTGTTAAGGTGACAGTTTCAACTCTAGTTATTTGTTTCTTTAGTTTTATCATATTATTTTGAGTCTAATATAGTTTAACAATATCTAAGACATACATATGTTAAATGTAGTGAAATAATTTTATACCCCATCTTTAAAGAAATGTCCCAGCTGCAGTACATTTTTATTTCTACACTCTCCAATTTATTTCTTTCCATAAGCTACTCCTTAAATTAGCACTCCTTACTATATAGAAAAACAATAAAGTTCTGTTGAGTCAGCTGTGATGACAGAGTGGTGTGTGGTGTGCTTTTCCACACTGCTGGGCCCATACAGAAGAGAGGGATTTGGTTCTCATGTTGATTTTATATGCCGGGTACGTATGCCTGTGAAGGCTAGTGAGGGGGATCATGACAAGAGACCACGTTGAGGGATCATGGCTCTCTCTGTCTCTTTTTCTCTCATAAAACAAACAAATAAATAAAAGTGTTCCATTATTTTAAATACCATATAAAAGTTTATTAAAAGTAGAATTTCATAAAGAAAATGCATAGCTTTTCCTAGATTAAATGTTAGCACAGTTTATAATTTTTTTCTCCTAGGCTAAAACCCAGCTCATGTATCTGCACCTAAGGGTCTATTGAGATGCTTTGGTGCATTTGTATGTGAGTGAGTGAGTTGTGTGTGTGTGTGTGTGTGTGTGTGTGTGTCTTGTAACTAGATAATGACTTTTAATTTATGCTAAGAACATCTACCTAAACTTCTTATGTTGAAATCAGTTCGACTTCACTTGTTGGAAAACTCTAGAGTGCTTTAGTTTGGTTTAGTGTACACAGACCTTAAGAAACAAAGGCAAAGGGACACAACTGTATCAAGTCAATCCCCATTGCCCTGAGACAAGGCTCAGAGTCTGCTGCATTCTCAGCTTCACTCATGAAGGAGTGAGTAAATAAGTGTCCATTAGTGAAGTTAGAGGGAGGAGAGTCATGTTTAATTTTGTTGTAGTTTTTGCATTTTCTAAACAGTTTTTAAACTTTTCTGATAATGCACTTACTTTTCTGAATTGTAATTGCCAATGCTTATGTAAATTTTGCATGGACCTTAATTTCTCTTTTGAATACTTTCCACAGCTGGTCTTTGCCCTTCCTTTTATTATTTTACTTCACAAGGCTTAACCTCAGTACAGACAATATTCTCCCCCAAAATTGCTGTGCTGAAGTAGACTGATTATCGTTGCATAAATATCATCTCCAAATAAGATTTTTTGACTGCCCACCCGTGGAAGGCACTGAACTAGACCTTGCAATAAATGTTATTGAATAACTTCCACCTTCGTTCATAAGATTTGCACTGCTCAAAAGTAAGGCAAAAATTACCTCATATCCTATTTCTTCTGCTGTACTCTGAATATAGATTTATAGTTGGATTTCTTCTTTCTACTTTGTGATCTGGAAACTCTCATTATAAAGTAGTTGCTCTTTCCATAAACTTTTTAGATCTTCATGAGCCCTCTTTTATTACTTTTTTATGCTGATAGGCTCTGGAATCAGGGAGTCCTTACGAGGGATATCTATAAGACTATTCTTGGTCATTTTAGAAAACAAGAATTTTTCCCTCTATAAAATAAGAATTTTGAGCAAATGTGAATCATAATGCTAAAGTCCCATACATTTAATGTAAAGTTCATCACTATCTATGTATTTGGTAATGTTTCAGGTGCTTTTGATTTTAGAAATTAATATTATGAATGGCAAATGATTAGATTTTCAAATTTTAATTGCCAAATGATAATTTCATACACACACACACACACACACACACACACACACACACACATATAGGGTATACTATAATGTTTTGATATACACACATGCACACACACATTATTAAATGAGTAAATAAAGCTAACTAACATATTCATTACCTCACTTATTTGTCAGGTAGACTGTATCTCTTTCTCATGTCTCTCACTCATGGAATAAGTAAACTTTAAAAATTCGACTCTGGGGTCAGAGTTCAAGGCTTTGGACTTCCACTCAGTCTCTTACGGTTGTAAATTACTGGGTAAGTTACTTAACTCTTTAAGCCTCAGTTTCCTTGTCTGTAAAATAATAATCATGGTAGTCTGTTTGTGGGGATTATATGAAATAGTCACATGGAGCACTTGGCAAAACTTGAGAACTCACCAAACAAGCATTGGTAGCAACATGTAAGCATGAAAGCCCATGTGGCATGTCAGGTTTGATATTGGTTCTACGTGGCTGGAGTGAAGAGTGAGCAAAGAAAATGAAGAAAATGATTGGAAGGAATGCTCTTGGACATCTTCTTATACTAAGATAAGAGATTTGAGAAGAAAACTAGAGATGAGAGTGATGATTCGATGATGATAGGATAACATGGGGAATAACTGGGGAATACACAAGATTTGATCGGCATCGATTTCCCCACCTATCATATGAGCGTTTGTTTGAATTTAGCTTTCTGCACCTCTCTGCAAAGCTAGACAGTTTCAGAGATCTGATTTCTCTCCTTGACTTCATTATTTTATCCTATTATCTGATCCTTTTCTTCATTTTTTTTTTCTTTTTTTAGCCTGAGTTTCTGATTCCCTTTCCTGACTCCAGATGGATCCCCTGGACAAGGTTATCTGTGAACTCACTAAAAGCAAAATTTGAACTTGGAATACAGTGGGCGCTAACTAAATATTTATGGAAGTGGGGCTAGATAAAGAGTGACTATTTAATTCATTCTTGCTGAAAAATGTACATATCTTTATGCACTTTGTCTTGGCTAGCCTTTCTTAATTTTAGATCCTTGTATGACCATCTCTAATTCAACCAGACTCACATACAACCCTGTTTTGAAAATATATTTCTCTAATCCCAACATAAAACTTTTTTCTTATTGCAGTATATTATTGTCCAGTAATTACCCAGAACTTTGGCTTTTGCAAAGAACTGTACATCTCTTTTGGATTATTTCTTTATGGGCCTTACTATAGATTTTTTTTCTTTCCTGTATGTGCATTCACACACATATATTTGTGTTTATTCAAAACATAATGAGAAAGTTTGACAAATTCTAAATTTGCTTATTTGTGTGTGTGTGTGTGTGTAGTCCAGTATGTTTTTGCAAAAATAAATATATCATATATTTGAACTTGATCTCAATGAAACATGGAGTTATGTTCTTTCCAGATTTTCAAAGTGACTTGTTCCCAAGGCTTCAGTTATTTGCTTGCAAAGATTTACTGGAACTTTGTTTAAATTGTGAAACAGACTTCCCTGCAGAGTGAAGTGAAGTCAGAGAAATTAGGGTACAGATTCAAAGAGTGGTTTGTGTAGAATGAGAAACCGGAAAGGAAGTGATTCTTATGTTCGGTTTATCCTTTCAGGTTGTTTGGCTGATGGCTGCTCCTGGGACAAGGTTGTTCCTATACTTCCAACCTGAATATACATCCCCTCCACCTATGGAAGAGAGATATCTCTATCTTTGCTTTCATTGCTCCTGCTAACTTAACAGCCATTCTTCTTTCCAACTTTTTCTTTGAGAAAAAATATCAAGTAAAGTTACTATTCTTTGCTGACTGCTGAAATCTTCGATCGAGTTATGCACTTATAGTTTCAAACTAGGTGTATGAATGAAAAAGGAAAAGGGATATAGAGAATTCTAAGAAAACTAAAATTAGATCTCAATATAGAAATGATTTTAATGGTTGGATAGCCTGAGTTTGCAGTAAATTACCTCCTTCCTATTGGGTTTCTAAGAGTGTCCTTTCAGCCATGGAGCTGCTCATTCAAAAACATTAAATAAGAAATTTGGACTGTTAAGGTGACAGTTTCAACTCTAGTTATTTGTTTCTTTAGTTTTATCATATTATTTTGAGTCTAATATAGTTTAACAATATCTAAGACATACATATGTTAAATGTAGTGAAATAATTTTATACCCCATCTTTAAAGAAATGTCCCAGCTGCAGTACATTTTTATTTCTACACTCTCCAATTTATTTCTTTCCATAAGCTACTCCTTAAATTAGCACTCCTTACTATATAGAAAAACAATAAAGTTCTGTTGAGTCAGCTGTGATGACAGAGTGGTGTGTGGTGTGCTTTTCCACACTGCTGGGCCCATACAGAAGAGAGGGATTTGGTTCTCATGTTGATTTTATATGCCGGGTACGTATGCCTGTGAAGGCTAGTGAGGGGGATCATGACAAGAGACCACGTTGAGGGATCATGGCTCTCTCTGTCTCTTTTTCTCTCATAAAACAAACAAATAAATAAAAGTGTTCCATTATTTTAAATACCATATAAAAGTTTATTAAAAGTAGAATTTCATAAAGAAAATGCATAGCTTTTCCTAGATTAAATGTTAGCACAGTTTATAATTTTTTTCTCCTAGGCTAAAACCCAGCTCATGTATCTGCACCTAAGGGTCTATTGAGATGCTTTGGTGCATTTGTATGTGAGTGAGTGAGTTGTGTGTGTGTGTGTGTGTGTGTGTGTGTGTGTGTCTTGTAACTAGATAATGACTTTTAATTTATGCTAAGAACATCTACCTAAACTTCTTATGTTGAAATCAGTTCGACTTCACTTGTTGGAAAACTCTAGAGTGCTTTAGTTTGGTTTAGTGTACACAGACCTTAAGAAACAAAGGCAAAGGGACACAACTGTATCAAGTCAATCCCCATTGCCCTGAGACAAGGCTCAGAGTCTGCTGCATTCTCAGCTTCACTCATGAAGGAGTGAGTAAATAAGTGTCCATTAGTGAAGTTAGAGGGAGGAGAGTCATGTTTAATTTTGTTGTAGTTTTTGCATTTTCTAAACAGTTTTTAAACTTTTCTGATAATGCACTTACTTTTCTGAATTGTAATTGCCAATGCTTATGTAAATTTTGCATGGACCTTAATTTCTCTTTTGAATACTTTCCACAGCTGGTCTTTGCCCTTCCTTTTATTATTTTACTTCACAAGGCTTAACCTCAGTACAGACAATATTCTCCCCCAAAATTGCTGTGCTGAAGTAGACTGATTATCGTTGCATAAATATCATCTCCAAATAAGATTTTTTGACTGCCCACCCGTGGAAGGCACTGAACTAGACCTTGCAATAAATGTTATTGAATAACTTCCACCTTCGTTCATAAGATTTGCACTGCTCAAAAGTAAGGCAAAAATTACCTCATATCCTATTTCTTCTGCTGTACTCTGAATATAGATTTATAGTTGGATTTCTTCTTTCTACTTTGTGATCTGGAAACTCTCATTATAAAGTAGTTGCTCTTTCCATAAACTTTTTAGATCTTCATGAGCCCTCTTTTATTACTTTTTTATGCTGATAGGCTCTGGAATCAGGGAGTCCTTACGAGGGATATCTATAAGACTATTCTTGGTCATTTTAGAAAACAAGAATTTTTCCCTCTATAAAATAAGAATTTTGAGCAAATGTGAATCATAATGCTAAAGTCCCATACATTTAATGTAAAGTTCATCACTATCTATGTATTTGGTAATGTTTCAGGTGCTTTTGATTTTAGAAATTAATATTATGAATGGCAAATGATTAGATTTTCAAATTTTAATTGCCAAATGATAATTTCATACACACACACACACACACACACACACACACACACACAACTCATTTTAAACACTGTACAAACCTATGTATCCCTGACCACAAACCTGTGACACTAGGCACACCCAACTGACACCCAAAACTGAACGATTCCTAGAGAAATTTTTAAAGAGACTCACCGCTGATAATTATGCTCTTAAGTACACATGGAATGCTAAGCCATAATTAAGCCTCAAGGAACCATATCACACCTGATTTTGTACACAGTACAACACTCTGTATCCCTGAGGAGAAAACAGTGACAATAGGCACACACCGAAAGAACCCAAAACAGAAAGGTCTGTTGACAAATATTCATAGAGACCCACCATTGAGAGTCATGCTGTTAAGTACAGACTGAACGCTAACACAGAATTAAGACTCAAGGAAAAATATCACACCTGGTTTTGTAAAAAGGACAAAACCCTGTATCCCTCAGGACAGAAGAGTGGCAATATGCACCCTCCAAAAACACCCACAACTGAAAGGTCTCTTGAGAAATGTTCACAGAGACCCACCATTGAAAGTACTGGTGTTTAGTGCACACTGAACGTTTAGTGACAATTAAGCCACAAGGATCCATATCACAACACATTTTGAACAATGTACAAACCTATGTATCCCTGAACACAAACCTGTGACACTAGGCAAACCCAACTGACACCCAAAACTGAACGATTCCTAGAGAAAAATTTATACAGACTCACCGCTGATAATTATGCTGTTAAGTACACACGGAACGCTAAGCCTGTATTAACAGTCAAGGAACCATATCACACCTGATTTTTTACAAAGTACAAAACTCTGTATGTCTGAGGACAAAACAGTGACAATGACACACCCGAAAAGCACCAACAACCTAAAGGTCTGTTGAGTAATATTCATAGAAACCCACCATTGATAGGCATGCTGTTAAGTACAAATGGAACGCTAAGCCAGAATAAAGCCTCAAGGAACCATATCACACCAGATTTTGTACACAGTACAATATCTGTATCCCTGAGGACAAAACAGTGACAATAGGCCCTACCCAAAAACACATACAACAGAAACGTCTCCTTAGAAAATTTACAGAAACCTAACATTGAAATAATTGCTCTTTAGTACACACTGAACGCTTAGTTAGAATTAAGACTCAAGGACCCATATCACACACACATATAGGGTATACTATAATGTTTTGATATACACACATGCACACACACATTATTAAATGAGTAAATAAAGCTAACTAACATATTCATTACCTCACTTATTTTGGTGTGAACCATTTGAGATCTCTCTTAGCAATTTTGAAATATGTATTACATCGACTGTAGTCAATATGCTGTGCAATGGATCTCTGAAACATATTCCTCTGTCCACTTGAAACGTCAAACTCCTTCATCAACTTCTCCCTTAAGCTCCTCCCACTAGCTTCTGGTACCTGGGTCTTCATTCTGTACTTTCTAAGTTCAATGTTTTAAGATTTCACTTATGAGTGAGACTAAGTAGTATTTGTTTTTCTGTGCCTGGATTATTTCACCTAGCCTACTGTCATCCAGGTTCATCAGTGTCATCTCATATGGCACTAATTTCCTTCTTTTCCATTGCTGATTTGTCTTCCATTCTGTATATATACACACCAACTTTTCTTAATCCATTCATTCATCTATTGTGAGAATGTAGGTTCATTCCATTTCGTGGCTATTGTGAATAATGCTGCAATGAACATAAGGATGGTTTGATTTTATGTTTTTAAAGGTTTTTGCCATAGGGTATATGCACTTGCTGAGAGAGACAGAGACAGAGAAGATGGCCAACAGGGGAGATGGCCATCCTGTAATCCCTTCTCCTCCATTCTCCTCTTGGGATTTTGGGCATGTATGTACACATACCAGACATGATTTTCAAGCTGCCAGATGTAGAGATCAAACCGTGGTCAGTCATGTGGGACTCCAGCATCTTAACTACCACACTACCTGCTGGCCCCGAGGGTGTTTAGATTTTTAAAAACAGTTAAACAAATTGATTTCGAATGAAAAATATATGTAAAGGGTGGATTTGGTAACATTAATTGCTTCATGTTGAATGCCTGTGAGCATTTTAAAGGGGCAGTTAAATAGTAACTGTACTCATAAAATTGTATCTTAGAGGAGAGTGTTGCCTTTTTGCTTGTAGCTAGTATTGCATTCAGCATTGTACTGGAGGTATGGCACAGACTGAGATTCAAATCATGGCTTTATCTTGCTTTATTGTGTGACTGGGCAATTCAGCCTTTCTGACCCACAATTTCCTTACCGTTGAAATTGGAGAAGCAGTTATCTATTTAGCAGGGTGGTTGTTATGAGTATTATAGATAATTCAATGTAAAATGCCTTATACGTAGTCAGTATTAGATATATGGTAACTATTAGTATAGCTTTTAGCAGGCCTTGAGAATGTTTTCAAAAAATCATTTAGGCCTCTGAAATTATATTTGATCTGTAAATTCGATTAAATCTATCATGTGCAGAGTGATGTCCTTTCTGCTTTTCCCTTGGTACACCAATTGCCTTATATTGCTTTCCTTAACCAATTAGTTTATAGAAAATATACAATGTATAACCACAAATGAATTTTTAAAAAGCCTATATAGAAGGACTTAAACATCTAAATGAGTGCTTTAAAGTGCCCCCATAGGAAAGCTCTATATCACACCAACATTACTGCCATTGTTTAAGATCATTTTAGAGCTTCCCTTTGAAAATTGCCTTCAAAGTCAATATGCATGGCACCCAAGAAAATCGATTATATTACTTCAGAGTCACTCTTTATTGTATTGAAGAGAAAAAGTGTCACCTAGTTGACTATCTATTTAAACAAAATTTATCCAGAATTACTTTCAGATCTTGCCCTTCCCTTTCTTCTTTCTTCCCTCCCTCTGCCAACAAAAACCCACACTCACCAGAGAGAGACAGAGAGAGAGAAAGTGAGAAATCAATCCTCCCTCTCACCCCCAAGGGAATGGCCACAGGACAATCCTTTCTTCCCATTCTTCTTTTTGGATTGTGAGCATGCATGCACACATGTCCTGTGTGATTTTCAAACTGTCAGGTCCAGGATTTGAAACATGGTCGATCATGGGGGAATCCAGCACCTTTACCACCATGTCACCTCCTGGCCTCAACTTCCCCTTTCTTAATCCACTCAATTCAATTTGATTCAACAAATATTTATTAACACCTACTTTATTTTGCATTGGTGAAGAGAAAGGATAAAGATTTCTGCCAGTATAGGAGCTTACATTCTAGCATTTACTTTCCTTTGTCCTACGAGTACTCTAACTTGCCCTTGGGCAATTCCCTCCCTTTCATCCTGGCTTCATATTCTTGCTTTTTATTCTAGAACCTGCAGACATCTTACTCCAGATCTTCTCAAAACAGTACTGCCAAGGGCCACTTGACCAACCGGATGCTTTCCCCTGAGAGAATTAAACCTTGAAAGGGGTGACATGAGAGAATATAGGTTTTGTTAATTCTTATTATACCAATGCCAGGGGGAGAAACCCAGTTTTGTGTTCCTGAGACAGGAGCTGCTTGCTCTTTGATCCCATTCTGACTTCCTTTCGGTGCTGAAAATTCCCCATGTTTTTCCAATAAATTATTATTAGTAGTAGCATTTTTGCCTAGACTGGCTAGCTAGAGTTGATTTCTGCAGCTGTCATATAGATAATATGTCACCATCACTTCTGTTTTTTTTTGGAGAGATTTTTTTTCGCTATAGGGTGCGTGCGCTCGCCAGACAGAGAGAGACACAGAGACAGAAAGCAAGAAATCACCCCCCAGAGGGGATGGTCACGCTGCAATCCCTTCTCCTCCATTCTCCTCCCGGGATCTTGGCACGCATGCACACGTGCCTGGCGTGAGTTTTAAGCCACCAGGTCCGGGACGCGAACCACAGTTGACTACGTGGGAGTCCAGCGACATAGCCATTATGCCAACTGCTGGTTCCCCATCACTTCTGTTTTGATAGCAATGACAGGTTTGTGATAACAGCAGTGCTTGTACAACCATTTGAATTTACTGGATTTTGTCCTCACCGTATCAATGAAAAAAATAGTTAGAAAATGGGAAAAGAAAAATGTTGGCAGAAGTAATAAGAAATAAATCTCTTAAATGAATATGGTTGAGATAACTGTATTCAACCATATATGATTGAATTTGGCATGAAAACAATGGAGAATCATTAGACTTGGGACCAGCAGTTAGTATAATGGCTATGTCGCTGACTCCCATGTAGTCGACCGCTATTTGAGTCCTGGACCCGGTGGCTTAAACTCATGCCAGGTGCATATGCATGCATGAGTGCCCAAGATCCTGAGAGGAGAATGGAGGAGAAGGGATTGCTGCGTGGCCATCTCCCCTGGGGGGGGGGGTGATTGAAATCAATCCTCCCTCTCACCCCCAAGGGAATGGCCACAGGACAATCCTTTCTTCCCATTCTTCTTTTTGGATTGTGAGCATGCATGCACACATGTCCTGTGTGATTTTCAAACTGTCAGGTCCAGGATTTGAAACATGGTCGATCATGGGGGAATCCAGCACCTTTACCACCATGTCACCTCCTGGCCTCAACTTCCCCTTTCTTAATCCACTCAATTCAATTTGATTCAACAAATATTTATTAACACCTACTTTATTTTGCATTGGTGAAGAGAAAGGATAAAGATTTCTGCCAGTATAGGAGCTTACATTCTAGCATTTACTTTCCTTTGTCCTACGAGTACTCTAACTTGCCCTTGGGCAATTCCCTCCCTTTCATCCTGGCTTCATATTCTTGCTTTTTATTCTAGAACCTGCAGACATCTTACTCCAGATCTTCTCAAAACAGTACTGCCAAGGGCCACTTGACCAACCGGATGCTTTCCCCTGAGAGAATTAAACCTTGAAAGGGGTGACATGAGAGAATATAGGTTTTGTTAATTCTTATTATACCAATGCCAGGGGGAGAAACCCAGTTTTGTGTTCCTGAGACAGGAGCTGCTTGCTCTTTGATCCCATTCTGACTTCCTTTCGGTGCTGAAAATTCCCCATGTTTTTCCAATAAATTATTATTAGTAGTAGCATTTTTGCCTAGACTGGCTAGCTAGAGTTGATTTCTGCAGCTGTCATATAGATAATATGTCACCATCACTTCTGTTTTTTTTTGGAGAGATTTTTTTTCGCTATAGGGTGCGTGCGCTCGCCAGACAGAGAGAGACACAGAGACAGAAAGCAAGAAATCACCCCCCAGAGGGGATGGTCACGCTGCAATCCCTTCTCCTCCATTCTCCTCCCGGGATCTTGGCACGCATGCACACGTGCCTGGCGTGAGTTTTAAGCCACCAGGTCCGGGACGCGAACCACAGTTGACTACGTGGGAGTCCAGCGACATAGCCATTATGCCAACTGCTGGTTCCCCATCACTTCTGTTTTGATAGCAATGACAGGTTTGTGATAACAGCAGTGCTTGTACAACCATTTGAATTTACTGGATTTTGTCCTCACCGTATCAATGAAAAAAATAGTTAGAAAATGGGAAAAGAAAAATGTTGGCAGAAGTAATAAGAAATAAATCTCTTAAATGAATATGGTTGAGATAACTGTATTCAACCATATATGATTGAATTTGGCATGAAAACAATGGAGAATCATTAGACTTGGGACCAGCAGTTAGTATAATGGCTATGTCGCTGACTCCCATGTAGTCGACCGCTATTTGAGTCCTGGACCCGGTGGCTTAAACTCATGCCAGGTGCATATGCATGCATGAGTGCCCAAGATCCTGAGAGGAGAATGGAGGAGAAGGGATTGCTGCGTGGCCATCTCCCCTGGGGGAGGGGTGATTTCTTACTTTCTGTCTCTCTTTCTCTCTCTCTCTCTTTCTGGCAAGTACACGCACCCTATAGCAAAAACCTCTCCAAAAAAAAAAGAAAAAAGAAAAAAAAAAGAATCATTAGGCTCAATGGAATTAAGTTAATTGAGTGCATATTCAATTATGAGAAAAAATAAGAAACTCAAAGAACACATATTAAATACTTAAAATATATAATACGATGTTGTATCTCTAAGGAGAAACAAAATAGAACAAGTGTTTAAGAATAAGAAATAACTGGGGGCCAGCAGGTAGTGTGGTGGTTAGGGCCTGGACACTCCCACATGGCTTGACCATGGTTTGAATCCCAGACCTGGTGGCTTGCTTTTTTACTTTCCCTCTCTCTCTGGTCAAATTAAAATAAAGAATTAATAAATACAATTAAATAATTCTTGAAAAAAAAGAATAAGAAATAGTATGATCACTCTTTAGAAACTTTTCTATAATGCATACTTTAAAAAATTACTTTTTATTTTGTTGGCACGTATATTCTTTTCTTTAAAGCTTATTTATTTATTTCTTCAGAAGGAGAGATTCATCCTTAACAGGGTTCCCAAGCTTCAATCTTCCCTAGGCTTAACTAGCCTGGATTATGGGTATGTGTGCATCTGGCATACACAGGAAAGTCTCAGATTGCAACTTTCCCACATGGATACAGCTGTGTCACCACTGTGCCATTGTCTGACTTGACATACATTTTTTTTTTTTTGAGAGGTTTTTGCTATAGGGGGTGTGCCCTTGCCAGGAAGAGACAGAGAGAGACAGAAAGTGAGAAATTACCCCCAGGGGGGATGGTCACGCTGCAATCCCTTCTTCTCCATTCTTCTCTCAGGATATTGGGCACGCATGCACATGTGCCCGGTGTGAGTTTAAGCCACCAGGTCGGGGACTCGAACCACGGTCGACTGCATGGGAGTCCAGCGACATAGCCATTATGCCAACTGCTGATCCTGACATACATGTTTTATAGGCATTAATTATGTAATGATATCACAATACACAGTCAGAAAACTTGAATACTTAACCATAGAGAAATGACTGAATAAATTTGGATACATTTATATAATGGAATATTATATAGCCATCAAAAGTATTTCCCATGAACATGTACAGATTGGAAAGGAGTCAAAAAAGTAAACTTATCTAAAGCGAAAAGGTTACTGAAGCAGATGACTCATGAGGTTTTTAAAATAATCAAATTCAGAGAAGCAGAGAGAAGAATGGTAGCTGCCAGAGGCCTAAGGGAGGAGAAATGAAGAGTTAATATCCATCAGAAATAAAGTTTCAGTTATGCAAGGTGAATAAATTCCAGAGATCTATTATATGACATTATGCCTATAGTTTGCAATACTGTTTTGTACTATAAAAATTCAAGAGAGCACTCTAATATGAAATGTTCTTATGCCCCTGCACAAAAGAAAAACATAGATGAAAAATACAATCCCGAATTTGCTTTTAAAAATGTCTTCATATATATGAAAAAAAAAAAAAACTTGGAAAGAAAAAAATATTCCAAAACTAGATAGTGAATTTTTGGATTTTTTTTTCACATTTATGCATTTTTTTAGATAGTAAATTTATGGATTTTTCACATTTATGTGTTTTTTTCACAATTTATTATAAAAGTTATTAGTAAAAATGACAAGTCTTTTCACAGGAATGAACCCAATAAATATTGATTGAGCTAGATATTTAGAAATAAATTAGTAACATATTTAAACATAAGATTAAATAGGTTGAACAGGAAGAGACAAATAGAATTGCCATTCTACAAAATCTTGTGTTGCGTCCTTCTCATTTAAGTAACTTTTAATTGTATTTTTTTCTTTTTTCTGTGTGTTGTTCTCATGTGTTAAAAATTCGGGAATATGAGAAACTACTCAGGAAAGTGAATGAATATAGAAATAATGGCTGTAAACTACAGTTGCCTTAACTGATTTTTCTGCTCAAATATCACTATTCTGTCTTATTTTAACTCTAACCAACCTCATAATCAGTTAATCAAATCTACTCAAATTAATTCTATTTATGAAAGCAACCCAAAATTTCAGATGTCTTAAGCCATTAAAATAAGTCCTTATAAGAATAACAGCAGTGAAACTCTGCTTGTTGTAGTAATAATTTATTGCAAACTTATAGTTTCTCTATGTGAACTGACAGTTCCATTATGAAGGGCCTACTCTTCTATTACTGTTTTGACTTGAATTTATCTACCAAAGAGTTCAGTGGTCTACTATCAACAAAGTTATATGTTTCAAATAAAAAAAAAATAAAAAAAGAAATAGCTAAAATCTCCAATAGAGATTAGTGTTGCATATGCACAATATTTTCAAACACGGCTTTATGTACTTTTCCCAAATTCTTCTTAATATTATAAACTGCTGCTGCTACTGTGATTTCTTTTTTCTTTTTAAATAAATTTTTCTTTTATTATTATGATTATTTTATACATTTGATCACTATACATCATTTAGCTTGCAAAGAGGATTTACCCAACATGAAATATACCTCAGACCAGTTCAGTTGAGAATACAAAATATCATCAATTGATAATAAACTAGTGTCCCACAAATGCCTTGCCTATTTCCCCTTCTGATTTCCTTCCCTATTCTCTTTTCCTCTCCCACCCTCCTTCCACACTGTCTGCAGTGTTCATAACTATTTTCAGTGCTTTTATGTCTGCCAATCTTTCCGTATCTACCATAGAGTGCAGATAGTCTATATATATTAAGTGGAGACATACAGTATCTTTCTTTCATAGCCTGACTTCACTCAGCAATAAATCTTCCACATTTGACAACTTCTTATCAAGTGCCAGGCTCTTGTTTTTTTGTTTTGATTTATTTATTTATTTATTTATTTATTTATTTTGACTGAACAGTATTTCATAGAGTATATGAGCCACACTTTCTCAATCTGTTCATCTGTTCATGGGCATTTAGGTTGGTTCCATGTCATAGTAATCATGAATAATAACACAGTAAACATTGATGTGCAAGCACTTTTCCAACTGAGCTTTCTCCTAACCTTTGGGTATATATCTAGAAGTGGAATTGCTGGACCATATGGTAGTTATATTTGTAGGTCTTTGAGGAACCTCTGTATTGCTTTCTACAGTGGCTGGACCAATCTACATTCTCACCAACAGTGTAAGAGATTTCTCTTTCACCACAACCTTGCCAACATTTATAATTTTTTTGTATTTTTAATCTTCACCATTCTGACAGGGGTTAGGTGTTATCTCATGGTGTTTTTAATCTGCATCTCTCTTAGGATGAGAAATGTTGAGCATTTCTTCATATGCTTTTTGGCCATTCATATGTCTTTCTGAGAGAGTTTTTTGTTCAACTCATTATCCCATCTTTTAATTGGGTTAATTATTATTTTGGTAGTAAGACACTTGAGTTCCCTGTGTATTCTGGTTATCAGTCTCTTATCTGAGAGAGTTTACAAAAATATTCTCCCATTCCGAGGGTTGTCAATTCACACTGCTTACTGTGTCCTTGGCTGTTTCAAAACTTCTTAACCTGTTGTAATTCCACGTGGGAATTACATTTTGGAAATTATTCTATTTTGGGAATTATTGCCTGTGCTTTGGGATCTTATTTAAGAAGGCTTTGCCTATCCCAATGTCTCCCAGAGTTTCCCTAATGTTTTTTTTTTTTTTTTTTTGGGGGGGTTTTTCTTATAGGGCGCGTGTGCTCACCAGACAGACAGAGACAGAGAGATAGAAAGCGAGAAATCACCCCTCCAGGGGGGATGACCACGCCGCAATCCCTTCTCCTCCATTCTCCTCTCGGGATCTTGGGCATGCACGCGCACACGCCTGGCGTGAGTTCTAGGCCACTGGGTCCGGGATGCAAACCGCGGTGGACTACGTGGGAGTCCAGCGACATAGCCATTATGCTAACTGCTGGCCTCTCCCCAATGTTTTTCACCAGAAGTTTTATAGTTTGAGGCCTTAGGTTTACATCTTTGATCCATTTTGAGTTGGTTTTTGTTAATTGTGAAACATAGGGATCCAGTTTCATCTCTCTGCAGGTGGATACCCAGTTTTTCCAACAGCTACTATGATTTCAATCCAGATATGGTAATGAACAGAAAGAAATGAATGTAGTAAAATTTTCCTCTTTTTGGTCTGTACCTTCTGTAGTCTTGACTGTGACACATTGGGACATGTTGGGCAAACCCACGGTCCTCTTGTGGGTGGTAATGATCATGTCATACAACATACATCAGAGTGACTCCTACATGTGTTTTGTTAAATAGTTAAAACAACAAGAACAATAAAGGATATCAAGTATCTTCACAAGATGAGTCTCAAAATATATTCTTGAGTAACTCTTTACATGCATTATAAGATGACAAGACTTCCAAAATAACTTACAATTAATTCATACCTCTTTCAAGCCTAAATAATATCAGACAATATCTGAAAATATTGGTCTTGAAACTTCAGGTTGCATACTTTTAAATTTATTATTATTATTGGTCTTCAAAACTATATTTGACTAACCAGCAGACATTCAACCTCTTTGTTTTTTATCAGAGAAAATTACTGAATATGAGTTTGTTGATGCTATTGGGGGTAGGTTTGTGCTAGAAGAAACCAATCAGGAGTTAACTTGCTTTTAAAGAATAATATTAAATTCATTAAAGTTGGAGATTTAAAAACTTAGTTCTTTCTTTATCTTTAAGGTTTAGTTTACAAAATTTAATATTTTGTTTATAAATCTACAGTAATGTTTAAGGGTTTTCAAATAATTTGGGGAGGTCTGTTTTCAAGAATATATGCCTTTAAATTTCATTAATAGATGTAATATATTTGTATATATTAATATATAATAGATTATATATATTCTTTTTAACTGCACCATTAATGTGATTGAAAAATTAAAGAATTTAATTATTTAAAAAAATCAATATAATTCATTAAAATTACAAATGCAGAAAACTTAAAATGATCTGACATTATGTAAAAGCTAAGATTTCTACTTAAAATTGCATGGCTCAGCCTCTGTGTCACAACTGGTGGTATAACTAGTCTGTGGAGCTGGAAGCCGTAGGCCAACCATGGTTTGAGTCCCTGGCCCAGTTGGCCTGAAAACACACTAATTATGTGTATGCATGCCTGGAAACCTAATTGATCAGAAGGATGGAACATTGGGGAAAGAAGATCACGGTATGACTGAGCCCTGCAGTAGTTGCTTTTCTTTCTTTTTTGTCTCTGCCTATCTCTCTTGTATGTATGCCCTTAATTATTTAAAAAAATGAATATATTTAAATTTTGGTGATACATTTAAATTCAGAATGACAAAGATACTATTTTAATAAGCCGATTCTCTTAAATGCAATACATATTTTAAAATAGTAAATATTCACTGATTTTATAGTGCCGAAAATAATAACACAAGGGGTGTGATTCTAACCCAGAATGTTACTGGTGATGCAGGATATCTCACACTCCATTTGGCTGTCTGCCACAGTCTGAATGTTTGTGTTCCCCCAAATTCTTATGTTGAAATCCTAACTCCAAGGTGATGAAATTAAGAGATGGGAATTTGGGGATTGAGTAGGTCACAAAATGGAACCTCATGATTGGGATCAGTGTCCTTATAAAGGAAGGTCTAGAGCACTGCCTTATCCTTTACTGTGTGAGGACAAAGTGGGAAAGTGCCATCTATGAATCAGAAAATGGGACCTTGTCAGACACTAAATTTCTTGATATCTTTTTTTTTTTTTGGAGAGGTTTTTTTATAGGACACGTGCGCTCTCCAGAAAGACAGAGAGAGACAGAGAGACAGAAAGTGAGAAATCACTCCCCAGGGAGGATGGCCATGCTGCAATCCCTTCTCCTCCATTCTTCTCTCAGGATCTTGGGCATGCACACACACGTGCCCAGTCTAAGTCACCAGGTCTGGGACTCGAACAGTAGTCGACTACGTGGGAGTTCAGCGACATGGCCATTACACTAACTGCTGGTTCCTCTCTTGATACTTTGATGTTGGAATTCCTCATCTCTAAAACTGTTGAGAGGTACGTTTCTGCTGTTTATAAGCAATCTATCTTATTGTTTTTCTTTTTTTTTTTTTCTAGCCACATGGGCAAATGTTCTAGTCCCCTTATCTGCTTCCATTTGGTAGCTTTCTCCTGCTTCATTTTCTCTCTGAGAGGCATGCTCCTCATAAATCTTTCTGGGGAGCTGAAGGTGGATGGTCTGTCTTCTGTAACTGCTTCATACTGTAAAGGGGCGTTGACTCTACTTATTAGGGATCATGGAACTCTCACTCTGTCTGACCTAGGTGGGAGAGTAGGGCCAGGGACAGGTTGTTGGGATAGTCCTGAGGTGTGTCATGAAGAGGGCTATGAAGAGGGCTATCATCCGTGTTGTATGACTTGCAGTAGAATTAAGTGGAGGTCCCAAGTGGTGGATAGCCCTGTTGTACAGTTATTTGCCATTTTACAGCTTCTAAGCAAGAAGAGATAGAAGTCTCCTTGTGTATCCCCCTGGCTTAGCTCCTTATCTCCTTCAAGTCTTTGCTCAAAAGTCCTCGACCACCTCATTTTCTGCCTTTTAATCTGGATTCTCGTTAGTGACATATGTCCCCTTTTCACATGGTATATAATTTCCTTGTTAGAAGCAGAAAAATTTTCCTAGAAGTGAATTCTGAGATAAAATTGGAGTGTGTGTGGTTTACTTGGGAGGTGAGTCCAAGATACACAAATAAGGGAATGGGATTTTGGGCCAGGGGAAGGAAGATTATTACACAGATTATCTTTGTGGCTCAATTACGTCCCACTAAGAGGTGAGAAATATGGGTTATGTGTCTACCAATACCCATTCTTCCCTTTTTAAAGGTTGTTTTCAGGCCTTCAATACTCATTTCAGCCTTGCCTTGAGTGTGGGCAGAGTGCCCCTGTCACTTGTGCAGTGGGTTGCAGTTGTTCATAGTTAACAGTTTTAAAATAGTGAGTATGGAGAAAATGCCAAGAGGGCACTGGCATAATCAGTTATAGTTGTTTATAGTAGTATTTCCCCAACTAGAAGGTGAGGTCTGTGATCTACAAAGGTAGAGATTCTGTTTTTTCTTTTTCTCTTCTCTTTTATTTCTTCTCTCCTCTCCTCTCCTCCCTTCTCCTCCTCTCCTCTCCTCTCTCCTCTCCTCCTTTCCTCTCTTCGTTTCTCTCTTCTTCGCTTTGCTTTGCTTTTCGCTTTGCTTCTCTTCTCTTTTCTCTCCTCTTCTCTTCTCTCCTCTTCTCTTCCTTCCCTTCCCTTTCTCTTCTCTCATCTTCTCTTTCCCATTTTCCTTTCCTTTCTCTTTCCTTTTATCTCTTCCTTTCCCTTCTCTTTCCTTCTCCTTCCTTCCCTTCCCTTTCCTCTTTCCTTTCTCTTTTCTTTTCCTTCCCTTCCCTTCCCTTCCCTTCCCTTCCCTTCCCTTTGCCTTTCTTTTCCCCTCCTTTCCTTTCCTCTTTCCTTTCCTTTCCTTTCCTTTCCTTTCCTTTCCTTTCCTTTCCTTTCCTTTCCTCTCCTCTCCTCTCCTTCGATCTCTTTCTTTCACAGATCTCTGC
>NW_006160175.1:1061917-1073207 GCF_000334495.1 Tupaia belangeri chinensis
TCTTCTCTTCTCTTCTCTTCTCTTCTCTTCTCTTTTTTTTTTTTCTTTCTTTCTTTCTTTCTTTCTTTCTTTCTTTCTTTCTTTCTTTCTTTCTTTCTTTCTTTCTTTTTTTTTTTTTAATTAAAGCTTTTGCCATAGGGTGTGTGCATTTGCTGAAGAAGAGAGAGACAAGGACAGACAATGAGAAGAAAAGTGAGTAACCCTCCCACACACCCCAGGGAGTATAGACATGCCACAATCCCTTCTCCTCCATTCTCCTCCTAGGATTTTTGGGTACATACACACACATAGCCAGCATGCGTTTCAGGCCGCCAGGTCCAGAACTTGAACCATAGTTGGCCATGTGGGAGTCCAGTGTCCTAACCACTCTGTCACCTGCTTGCTCCTCTTTCTATTTTTTCGCTGAAAATCTACAGTGTCCAAAACAGTGCCTGGTACCTAGCAGATACTCAATAAATGCTTGAATGAAAGAATTAAATAAATAAATGAATGAATGAATAAGTGAATACATTATTATATTAAATATCCTATGTTTAATTCTGCATTTACATGGTTTGGATAATGGTTCTTTTTGGAGGTGCAATTTCATTTCTTCTCTTTTTATAGTGACTTTAACAAGTCATACTTTTGATTGTTTCTCATTTTGCTAAAGTTATAAATGATTGGAGTTTCTTGGTGAAGAAGTACTGATTTTTTGTCTGTAATATGGATAGGACAGATTGACTGTTATATACTACTGTATGTGACAAGGATTTCATAACTTAAAACCACAGGAAAAAGTATAATCCACAAGTCATAGCACCCTACAAGTCTTTCCATGATTATGTCTATGGATTTAATTTTGCATCTTTTTGGCTCATAAAATATGGAAAATGTTTTTCCTTTCAGCAGTAGAGACACCTGAACATAACAAAATTGTGTATTTTTATAATTTAGAAATCTTTTAATACTCTTTTTTAAACAGATTTTTGTTATAGGGCATGTGCACTCACAGGAGAGAGAGAGAGACAGAAAGTGAGAAATCACCAACCTCAGGGGGATAGCCAAGCTGTAATTCCTTCTCTTCCATTTTCCTCTTGAGATTTTTGGCATGCAAACATACATGCCTGGTGTGAGTTTTAAACCACTAGGCTCAGGACTTGAATCGTGGTTGACTACGTGCGAGTCCAGCAATGTAACCATTATGCCATCTGCTGGTTCCCGTATCTATATTCTTAAGAATAAAAAAGAATACAAGGGGACTTCAAAAAGTTGATGTTAAAATGAAATTAAAGTACAAGTTTATTTTGGTGAAAAAACTTAAATCTGTGCATAGTTTTTTTTTCTTTTTTTTTTTAACTGCTGCTTTGATCAAGGTGTTTATTCAAAATAAGCTGTCCAAAATGATGTAATCTTTACAGAATAAACAAATTTAAGGGTTTATGCAGCAGACTTCTTTTCTTTTGTGGTTGATTTCTTTTTTATTGGCTTCTTTTCAGTCATTGGTATCTTGGTAGCTGCAGCCTTTTTTCTGACCAAAGACTTCTTCTGTTCCTTAGCACCAGCTCTCTTGCCTTTCTTCCCTACTAAAGGTTTCTTGCCTGCAACCTCCTGCTCAAATTTGGCCTCCATTGCTGCTGGCACCTTATCCAGCTGGCCTTTGTGATTTTGCGAACTGATGGTCTTTGCATATAGGTTAAGTGTCAACATGATTCTCAGGTAATTCTGTGGACTCTTCTTCAAGACTCTGCAATGAATCTTCTTGCATGATGCTCAGAGGGCTCCTTGAATCTCTGGACTTTTCAAGATTCTGCTCAGGTCTGTGTTCATTATCTTGTGCACAGGAAGATTGTAGTTACTCTTGAGGGAAGCAGATTTCTGGCAGGGTCTGTATAGTTCATGTAACTTTCAGAAATCACTTTCAGTCCAAAGGCAGAAATGTCCCACATGCCTACCAGAAGTGAGTTTCAGAATGTTCAGCTTGCTTACATTAAACAGAGTGATTCCAGGGAAGTTTCTGAAGACCTTGAGTATACCATCGTTGTCATTAGAGATGAAGCATGGTTCCCTGTGGTGGATATGACAATGGCTTCTCATTTTGCCCTTGCCAGTGCTCATTGATAGATTTATCAGTATTATATGAGAGAATTAAAAACTACATTGGACAGTTCTTATCGTCAACAAAGTAGTTTTATTGAGAGAATTCTTTGAGAAGAAAGGGACTGACCATTTATCTATGAAATTTTACCCACAAAAATTGATAACTGAACAAATTATGAAAGAATATGATATTGTTTCAAATACCCTTAAAGGTCCCTCAATAGTGGGGAATAAGTGAATAATGGGTAGGTGGAGAACAGTTTCAGTAGCACTTGTGCTATTGTGGACATTTTCTTTTTTCTTTTTCTTTCTTCTTTTTTTTTTAAATTAAAGAATTATTTTATTTAACTTTATTTTATTTTAATTTAAAAAGATATGGGGAGAGAGAGAGAGAGAGAGAGAGAGAGAGAGAGAGAGAGAGAGAGAGAATTCAAGCCACCAGGTCTGAGATGTGAACTGTGGGAATCCAACACCCATAACCACTACATCACCTGCCCACCTGCCCCCCTTTTATTTTTTAAGAATTATCTTATTTAACTTTATTTACTTTATTTTAATTTCTTTTTAAATATTTTCTGGAGGGCATGTGTGCTAGAGAGAGAGAGAGAGAGAGAGAGAGAGAGAGAGATGATATAGTAACCCCCATGGTGGATGGTCACAATGCAGTCCCCTTCTCCATTTCTCCCTTCAGGATTTTGGGCATGCATACACATAGGATTGGTGTGGTTTTTTTTTTTTTTTTTCAAGACCACTGTGCCACTGACTGTCCCTATGGATATTTTCAAAGATGAGAGTTGAAGGACGAAGTTCTGTATCAACTCTAAGATCATGGTTTTGTCATTTGTTCCCATTATTTTGTCCACAGGTGAAATGCATCTTCAAGAGACAAATTCAGGTAAAGGGCTAAAAGAAGAAAAGCAAAATACCAGGGCATATTGAAATATCTGTAAACTATAAGGACCAAGAGAAAATTAGTTCTATCATTGTATTTTCATAAGGAACAATATGAATGCCATATCTGTTTTGCAGCTATTCTTTCTTTTTTACCATAAATATATCTTTGAATAATGTTTCTGAATGGAGTATGTTTATACAGTAAGTGATACAGCTCAGGTAATGGTCATAATAGTGACCACATTCTGAATTGCTTTTCAATTCCCTTTTCAACTGCCTATTCTTTCCAAGGGACCCAAGAGATACAAAATCTGAGGTGGTGATTTTTGTAGCCAGTTGCCCCTATTAATGAGATTAGTCTATATTAGACATAAATTAAATATTAGATTAATCTATATTAGACAGAAATGAACTATTCCCTTTGAATTCCCCTAGTGTGGTATTTCCAAAGCAATGTTATGATTCATGTAAATCATATACTATATAATAATTTAGAGGACTTAATTTAACGCTCCAGAGTCAGAATAAAATGTTTCCTAAAACCATTTGAAAATCTAAACTGTTTAGAATTTCAGAAAACTCTCCAAAGAAACTTTTCCTTAGCTTTTCATAATGTGTTCTAATGCTAATGTCGTTGAATATAAACTTTTCTTTACTCTCATTCTGATGTTCTCCTTCTGCCTCATAAGGCAGATACATTATTTCTTTAGTCATTAACTACCTTTCCTCACTGATAAATACCTAAGATGTCATCCTAGCTTATTACACTTACTTCCTTTAGATGGTATGGCATATTCCTATGTACCTGGAAGGCTGCATGGCTTGCCTATTCAGCCATGCAGCTAGCCTGCTAGAGTTCATACTCAGACTGTGGGAACTTGTAGGCACATACTTACCCTTCTGACATCTCAGTTTCTCATTTGAAAATGGAGACAGTACTTAAGATTGAGTACTAAATGAGACTTCACAGGTAAAAAATAATGAGCATTACTTGGTATATACTCAATTTTCGGTAAAATTAGCTAATTTATTTTATAAATTTGCTTTAAATAATTCATTATTATGATGATTGCCAGAGGGCACATGTACTTTCCAGAGACAGACAGAAGGAGAGAAAGCACCTCCCCCCCAAATGGGGCATAGTCACATCTCACTCTCTCCTCCTCCACTACTTCCTCCTTCAGGATCTTCTCTCCCCCTCTACTTCTTTCTCCTGTCAGGATCTTGGGCACACATGCACATGTACCTGGCATGTTTCTTTAGCTACCGAGGCCAGGACTGTTGTCATTCAGCTATGTGTGATATAGCTCCCAATGCACAATACCAACACTGTGTAAAGGGTCTGGCCCTATCTAACCTTTTTCCCAGCTTTTTAAAAACAGATAATTTATTGACTAAGTAGGCCCTAAAATTTGTAACTTCAAGCTGAATTTCCCCAAATGCTTCTTTCAATTTTGCGTTTTCAGTAATCCAACTAGATGTCACGCTGCATAAACCAGGAAATAACTAAGTGTTTAAGAAGTGTCTTCAGCATATACTTATTAACCCAAGACACTTTTGAAAGCCCGAACCCTGCTGATGATTTTGAATTTGATGACTGTGGCCTTAGACATACCATTGAATAATTGCATAACTATTTATGTACTAGGGATTTTTCTTTCTGTTTAATGTACACCATTGTTTGAAACAACTGCGATCAATTCATTGTTGAGTCTATTACCACCTTATAAAAGTGATTGATCTTTGTCATCTTTTTAGACTTTATTCATTCATGCTTTTGGTCTTACAGTAATTATAATTATGACTTGACTGAACATGACTTAGTTTGCTTGACTTCTGAAAGAAGTGTGACTTTTTAAATCTGGTGTTCGGTAGTTTTATTGTCTATTTACCTTTATCTATTTGCTTTTCTTTTATTTTCAAATAATTATTTTAACTTTATTCATTTATTTACTTATTTTAATTTGACCAGAGAGGGACATGGGGAGAGAGAGAGAGGAAAGTGAGAAAGCAAGCTGCCAGGTCCAGGACTCAAATAGCAGTCTGCCATGTGGGAACCCAGCACCCTTAATCACCATGCCACCTGCCAGCCCCGATTTATTTATTTTTTCTTTGTACTTTTTTGGGTTGTTCTTCTGTTAACTCTATCTAATTTTCTGTGCAATTATTGGGTATGTCCCGAAGTACAGGCACTTTACCAACTTTAACTTAGCCAATAGTATTGAGAACTGCTGCTGCTGAAAAATTACCTTGCTTGTTTTACATGATATGTCTATTAATGCAATCCAATATAGCATTTGCCTTTTGGTGACAGTGTTACATTGCTGAATCATATTCAATTTTTCATCCATTATTTCTTCCCTGGTGAATCACAGAACATTTGTCTTTATTAGCTCTCCCAGTATTGATTTCCACCCTTTTCTTCATCTATTGATATAAAACCACATTTTAATCATATCTTCCAAACTAGATTCTTGTGTCTTAACATAAAAAAATGCCTGAGTTAAAACAAATGTAATGGATTTAATGCATGTTCTGTTGCATTATATTGTCAAGGACTGAGTATACAGAATCTTAAGGGACAGTAGGAAGAGCTCAAAAAATAATGAACATTAATTTTTTTAACCAAAAAAAAGTTTTGAAGATATAAATTAACCATGAAAATTGGTTTAGGCTAATTTGCCGTGGAAAAATAAATGAGGATTTTATGCTTACAAAGTCAATAGTATGGGAAGAATCGTGCTTATTATCAACTAACATTTCTTGAATGTCTATTATATTTAGGGTTGTATCCTAAAAAGTAATCCTCAATAGGACAATTTTCTTACATGATAATTTTAAAACATATCCTCAGATTATATAATGGTAATGAGCCTCTTTTGATATTAATTTTCAGCCAGTTAAATGTTATAACTCTGTAATAATTACAGAATAGAAAACTTTTTCAAAACATAAACATAATGGTATATACTCTAAATCACTTTCCTTAATATCTATATTTTATTTTATTTATTATTTTTTAATTGCTAGAAGATGTGTACACGAGAGAGAGGAGAGAGAGAGAGATAGAGACAGAGAGAGAGAGAGAGAGAATCCTCAATGGGGCATGGTCATGCTGCAATGCCCAATCCTCCATTTCTCTATTTTGTTGGTATTTGAGGCACTCATGCATGCACATGTGCCCAACGTATTTTTTAAGCCTCTAGAGCTGGGATCCAAACTATAGACACGTGGGATCTGACTCTTTAGCCAGTAGGCTATGGGGCTTACCTGATTATCTGTATTTCGAAAAATAATTTCTTTCCCATTTTTTTTTAATGAAATATTGGAGATTTGTAATGTCATTAGAAACTTCAAAAGTTAATCTTGTTTGGGAAAAAACCCTTAAATTTAGCATTAAATAACTGCCCCAGTTCCAACAGGCCAGCTAACAGTTTGTATCTCAATAGAAACAAAACACTAGAAAGTTTTGTGGCAGAATTACCACAAAGAATGATTCATTGGATCAGGTTTCTTTGACATATGACTTTGCTTTCTTTATGGCCTCATTTATTTGTCACCTCTAAAAGGGGTGTTTCAGTCATAGTAGCTATAGGAAATTCATTATTCCTTTCAAGAAAAAAAAGTCAAAATGACAACCCTTTATTTTTAAACGATCAAGTGCACCTTCCTTGTTATTTCAATGATAGATATTTGTTGAAAGTGACTATAAAAGCTGGCATAACGTAAAAAGAATATTGGTGTATCTATTCCAGCTGTGAATATTTTGCAAGTAGGAAAAGCCTAATTTAATTGAGCTCTCCATTTTTGATATTAAAATTCACAGAACTCCACAACAGTCTCAAGTGGGCTCAATGAAGGTGCACTAGCCTGATGCTTTGTTGTAAAAATCCGACACCACCTTACAGGGCTGCTGTGGTGCAGCCCGTCTGCATGTCACAGACAGGAAACATGAAGCAAAAGTCTCTGCTTCTTTTGCGTATAATTTACTGTGCAACTTAAACTCTGGCCCTGTTTAATGGTCCTAGCAGCGGAGTTTCTAGGCCAACGACTAAATCAGCTGCAGTGCCCTGCATTTGCAGACAAGCCTTATGATTTACAAAATTTAATAAGCTGAGCCCTTGTGACATTTCCCCCCAAGATTCCGCTTTTATAATCACTGCCAAGATGGTTGTCAAAGGAGCATATACCCATTGGCATAATGAAACCTGACTCTGTTTTTTTTTTTTTTTTCCATAAAAGCATATAAATATACTCCTACTATTGTTAATTCATTAACAGTGAATAAATTCTAGAGCATTCCCTTTGCCGGATATGATAATATATTAGTGACTTTTTTTGCATTGCTTTATGGAAGTGATATTTCTTGGGTAGTATTTTTGTGAGTGTCTGCCAAATAGAGTACAGACGAAGGTCAGATGACTTAACAATTTCTCATTTGTGCCCTGATGCTGTATTTCAAGGTTTGCCATAAGTCAAAGTCCCTTGTCAGAACTTGAAAGTTTATCTTTATTGAGGGAACACAGAGGGTTTCGTTTTTGTTTTCTCTTTGTTTTCTTTAAAAGCTACAACTATATAGCAGCTTTACCTAAGAGGCTATATTGTATCAGCCTGGGTTGTATTTTTTGTAATATCAAGATGGCTTTTTTTTTTTTTTTTAAGTTTCTTTTTAAAAAATGAGTGTGTGTGTTTAAATTTGCTACAGGGAGTGCATGTTTGCTCTACAGAGAAAGACAGGGAGAGAGAAGGAATTTTTGAGGGCATATTTGGCTTACAAATAGAAAAAAAAAGGTACGGAGATGATTCCATTTTGTTAAAATAGGCACTACTATCACCAGTCACACTTTGGTGAATTCTGGTGCTCTGGATTACCTGTCAAGTGATGTTGCTATGATGACTGCAAACAACTCACAACTTGAGATACCTGGAATACCTGGCTTAGTTAATAGACTCTTGGTAACTAGCATACTGGGTAGTTATACTTGCTATTAAATAAAATTATGCTATTCATCAAATGTGAAATAGAAGTAACCCTGAGGCTACTCTTCTGAAGGGATGTTGTTTCTGTTGGGTTTGCGTATACTCTATTGTTTTGGGGTTATTCATCCTTCCTTTTAAAGATAGATTTCCTGATACCAAAATAACCTCCTACTTAACTCCAAATCTTTAAATCAGGTTGTCTTCTGTGTCCTGTTTCCTGTCTCCCATTGTTCTTGTCTCTTTCACTTCTCCCAATCAACATCTTGTTTTCTCTGTTACATAATTCGAGTTCATGTAGATTAGTTCTTCAGGCTTTTATTTTATTTTATTTTCTCATTCAAGTTAGTCCTGGAGGAATAGGATCCCTATTACAAATGTATACATTTCTCACTGTTTGGGAAGATTGACTTAAATGTAATGATAAATGTGAGGAAAACAGATGTATGTTCTATTATCATAACCTGCCTACTCTATTTTCTTTCCACTACAGGGAGTGTTCATGGGTGCATGGCAAAACAAATTGCAATCACCTGGGTGTTTTCTACTCTGCTTCTGTCATTCTGAATGATAAATGTATTTATTCTTTAGCTGAGCATTAATATATCTATACATCGCTCTCTCTTCATATATATATTTCTATATGCATGGGCAGGTGATAAGCAACCACTGAAGAGAACAGGTTGAAAATTTTTTTTTATGGGATCAATGAAAAAATGTTTTATGTTCACATTTAAACATTTAAGACCTGGAGTAAGACAGTTTTTAAGGTCAACCAGAAAGGAAGATTTTCCTCTCCTAAGCATCTATCAACAGTCCTTGGAAGAGCAGTCAGTACTAGCATAATTTAATATGCTTTCTCTGTGAAAAGAATCCCTCTTTGACATCATGTCACAACTTGTGCTTCAACTGAAGATTTTCAGGTGGTCTATGTTTTGCTGCATTGATTTCTTTTTATCATTTTAGTCACAGTTTCATTTTTTTATTTGTTATTTTTCGGTGTTCTAGAAACAAGGAAAATAAAGACTCATACAAATTATGCATTCCTCTGGCATTCTCTTTCCACACTGACAACAAGCAACAGTTGCTACCCTGCAGATGGTAGGCAGCCCTGTTCCAGGATCTACTGAACCTGCAGGTCGCTTGTGGCTAGACTGTGGTTTGGCTCCTTGGAGATTAAGCACAGGGCTTTGACAAGCACAGCTGAGAAAGGATAGATAAATTGGATAGTGTCTGTTACCAGCAGGGGCTGCTGCAGAGCAATAATAGTTGGGGATGTTCCACTTGTTAATCCAAACAAGAATGCGTAAGAATGTTAGTTCTGTAAAGGCAGGAGATTCAGGAGAGGGAAAACAACCGGAGGTACTGAAACAATGGAAATCAGTCAGGAAAACAAAGGAAGCTTTTAAAGACTTTTGCTGCAACTATGTGTTGAAATAAAAACAAAGATTTCTTTTGTGTGGGCATGTGCACGCATGTTTTTGTGTGTAGTTTTTGTGTGTATGTCAACAAATAATACAAAAGTTTTAGAAGAAGAATGACACAGTATCAGAGGAATTCAAGATTAGTAATTAGATGGCAAATCTAATTTTTAAAAAAGCTAAAAATCATGATAGAGAAAGCACTGGGGCAAGTGCGAGCTGAATGAGCACGTGGTGACTCTGTGCCTCAAGGAAGAAAGAATTAAACACGGGCAAAGGAGATCCTAAGAAGCCAAGAGGCAAAATGCCATCATATGCATTCTTGGTGCAAACTTGCCAGGAGGAACACAAGAAGAAGGATACAAATGCATCAGTCAGCTTCTCAATTTTCTAAGAAGTGCTCAGCGAGGTAGAAGACCATGTCTACTAAAGCAAAAAGGAAATGTGAAGATACGGCAAAGGCAGACAAGGCCCAAATGGACACCTATGTCCCTCCTAAAGTGGAGACAAAAAAGAAGGTCAGCGATCCTAATGCACCCAAGAAGTTTTCTGTGGCCTTTTCCTCGTTCTGATCTAAGTATTACCTAAAAATCAAAGGAGAACATCCTGGCCTATCCATTGGTGATGTTGCAAAGAAACTGGGAGAGGTGTGGAATGACACTGCTGCAGATCATAAATAGCCGTATGGAAAGAAGGCTGCTAAACTGAAGGAAAAATACGAAAAGGATATTACTGCATACAATATCCTAAAGGAAGCTAAAGGAAAGCTCATGAGGTAAAAAGTTGTCAAGACTGAAAAGAACAAGAAAAAGAAGGGGGAGGAGGAAGACAAGGAAAATGAAGATGAGGAAGAGGAGGAAGATGAAGAAGATAAAGATGATGAAGATGATGATAAACAAAATTAGGTCTAGCACAGTTCTTTTCTTTTTATAGAAATAATTTAACCCCCCTGTGCACAATTTGCTCCTTGTAAAGAAAATTTTGAAAGGTAAGGCTGTGCAAGATTTGTTTTTAAACTGTACAGTTTTCTTTTCTTCTTCTTTTTTTTTTTTTCTTTTTGGTGTAGTTAACACACTATCGAATGCGTCTTTAGGTAGTCCTTTCCTGGTGGCTTTTTCAATAGCCACTATGCAGTTTATAAATTGGCATGGAAATTCAAAGCAGGTTCTTGTTGGTGCACAGCACCAATTAGTTATATATGAAGATGGTAGTTTTTCCGTCTTTGGTTATCTCTGATGCAGCTTACATGAAATAATTGTTCTGTTAACTGAATACCATTCTAACTGCAAAATAAGGTTGCAGCTGCTTTGTTGACATTCTGAATCCTTCTAGTAAATATAATTTTTTATTAAAAATCACATTTTTTAAACTATCAGTAACTGTAAGTAGAAGAGTTAAAACTGCACAAAAATGACTCCCCCTTTATATTCATTTCTCTCCCATAAAGATAAACTGCAAATCTTAAAGATATTACAGTATTTTTCTGGAGAGGTCTCTATTCAGAGATGAATTAAACATTTGTATACTTTTCTTATCGTTTGCTTCTTTTTGACATTTTTTTTCTGAGAATTGTGGTGCTTTAAAGATAGATGGTAGTTTCACAAAAAGGAACACAGTTTTTATTTACTGAAGAAAGTTAACTGGGGGACCAGCAGTTAGCGTAATGGCTATGTCGCTGGATTCCCATGTAGTCGACTGCAGTTCGAGTCCCGGACCCAGTGGCTTAAACTCACGTGGGATGCGTGTGTGTGCGTGCCCAAGATCCCGAGAGGAGAATGGAAGAGAAGGGATTGTGGTGTGGCCATCACCCTTGGAGGGGTGATTTCTCGCTTTCTATCTCTCTGTCTCTCTCTGTCTTTCAGGCACGCGCATGCACCCTATAGTAAAAACCTCTCCAAAAAAAAAAAAAAAAACAAGTT
>NW_006160175.1:1073707-1087774 GCF_000334495.1 Tupaia belangeri chinensis
CACCCTATAGTAAAAACCTCTCCAAAAAAAAAAAAAAAGCAAGTTAACTGGAATATATACAATCATGCTGGCATATAATTTTAGAAGAGACAAATTAAAATACGTTTTATTAGGGTGAGATTTTTCCTCTGTGTTTGGAATACTGAAAATTGGAATATAAACGCATGTGTCCCACCAATCTTTTTCCTCTAGAATTTCCAAGTTGACCAAAGAAGTAGGAAAAGAAACACAGGATACTGACTATTGACTATACATTGTACAATGCTGGGGTATACCAAGCACCCAGATCTGTATTTGGCATGTAATTCAGAAGACCCTTATTTATCTCAATAAATCCAGTCTTAACAGCAATCACAGAAAATTCTTTTGTTCTAATAATAAAACAAGTAAAAGGAAAGTGTACAATGAAGAAGCTGAAACACCTGTTGGCAGAATCCAATGAGGGAATATGGCTCTAATAGAAATGCATTTGCTTTATCCAGTAGTTCAGGAATATCAGTTAAAATGTCATGTGAAGTGAAGGCAAGGAAATGGAAGAAATCATTGAGTTTAGCTTTATATAAATACTGCCAACACTTATGTATGCATTGGATTTTCTGATACCTAATTTAAACCAGTATTGATCAGAATTCTTTTAAAATGACATTTGGTACTTTGAAAGTGGTCCAGAAAGTCTTTATGAAATGATATGTTAAAAAAAAGGTATGAACAGGGATTAGCTGAAAAATGGCTGAAAACTGATGCATGAGTGAATCAAGTTATAAAATTGATATCATCTTTGAAAGTCTTCAAGAATTCAGTTCACTTTGACAAAAACTTATTTAGCATCTATAAAGTGCCAGATACCATGCTAGGAATTAGCAGTCATTAGAAGAAGAATAAGATGATATTACTGTCCTAAGGGAATTTAGGAACTGGTGGCAAAGGTATCAGTGTATTTCAAAACAATAGGAAAAGTGTTATTTAAGAGGTATTCCCACAGTGGTATAGAAGTTCAGGGGATGATATGTGTGTTGGGGTGTGTGCTTGTGTGTGAGGGGGTATAGTGAGTACTTAATTTAGACCATGGAGTTAAGATATACTTTCTGGAGGAGAAGGTGATGGAGTTGATTTTCAAGGTTAACGGCAATTAACTGGGAGAATACGAAATGATATTGTCTTAAGGAAATCATGCTGTGTGTTCTACCACAAAGCCATTACAAAACATTTTATATACGAGACTCTTATTTTTAAGAACTGCTGATTTAAATCCTTCTAAGTTTAGTTCTACCCTTTAATGAAGAGGACTCAATCAGTTGGTACTGCAGTTAAGAAAGTTTTCAGTTATTTTATAAGAGGGATAACCATTTATTTAGGGACAAGTGAGTATTGATTCTATGCTAGGCACTATCTAGGCACCAGAGTTAGAGCTGTGAATAAAAGACTTTTCCATGGCCTCATCAATCTTATATCACACGGGCTAAAGCCAAACCTATGGACAATTGAATTTCCACCTTATGAAATGATTTCACATGCATAGTTTTATTTAATGTTGGCGATAATCTTGGGAGAGGCTGACGCTACCTGCCTTGTTCCCCTCCTTTGAGGCATCCTGACACCTGCACATCTGAGAAACCTTAAACACGACGTACGGAACCTCAGGACCTTCTCTCCTCTAGCTTGACCCCCACATGATCCTGAACTTCAACTTTTTGAACTTTAAGTTTGTCTGTGGCCTGTTGGTCAAATTTAACAGGCTATATTCAATAAACATTTGTTGTGACCATCACCTAAGCCCTATGAAGAATTAATGGTACTATTTCAGGCAGCTTACAGTATAGGCGGAGAGGCAAAGAATCATGGGAGTTCAAATCAATGGATCATTACACACTGTGATAAAACTGTAAAGAGAAATCACATTGTGCTATGAGGAGATAAAATGGGAGGGGGGATGTACAACTTAAGGAGGGTTAGGTTATGCATGTTTCCTGGAGAAATTCGTTCACGTGAGTGTTTGGGATCATAGTGTTGGTGTCAAGTAAGAGAAGTGTATAATGTGTGTATTATATATATGGGTGTGAGAGACAGAGATTCCAGGAAGAGGAAGGAGTGCAAGCAAAAGTAAGAGGAAGGGTTGGCTCAGTGGTGCAGTGGTAATATGCTTTTAAAGAGAAGCCAGGGGGCCAGCAGATGGCATAACGGTTACATCAACAGACTCCCACATAGTCGACTATGGTTCAGGTCCTGGAGCTGAAGGCTTGACACTCATGCCAGACATGTGTGCGCGCATGCCCGAAGTCCTGAGAAGACAATGGAGGAGAAGGGATTGAGGTGTACGGCAATCCCTCCTGTGGGGTGATTTCTCACTTTCTGTCTCTCTGGTGCACACACCCTGTAACAAAAATCTCTTAAAAACAGAAAGAAAAGAAAGAGAAGTCAGATTTTGCATGGTGACCACAGTTCAAATCTCTGACCTGCTCAGCCCTGTCTGGCCTATGAACGCCCAAGATCTGACAGATGGGTGGATTTGAGGAAAGAGATTGTGGTATGACCAGACTCTGTGGAGGGTACTCATCTCTTTCTCTCTCACATGCACACACAAATGCTCTTTCATGAATAAAGGAAAAAAAGGGTAAGAAGAAGGAGGGAGTAGGGTCAGAATAGTTTGCACTGAGCAACCAGAGAGAGAATAGGTGAGGCGAGGATGAGGCTGCAAAGTGAATAGTGGCCAGATCATGCAGGGCCTTGTAAGATCCTAAGAGCCATGAGCAGCACTGAAAAGTTTTAAATTAAAGGTGACAGTATTAGACTTGAACTAACATGTTGGTTTTTGAGCAACTGGAAAGAGTCAAGAATAGATGTAGAGAGACTAGTTAGAGATTGAGAATAGCAGTGTAGGTAAAGAGGATAGTACTATAGCTTGGAGTGGGATGGTGAAGAGGAAAAAAGGAATGTTAGAGATAATAAAGACTTAAAAATCTAAAAACATACAGATGAGTTGCATGTGGAGGTATGAATATTGTTCATAAACTCCTGACTTGTAACATTTACGTTCACTGAAAGAAGGAACACATTAAGAAAACAAGCTTTGGGGGAAGAAAAAAATCTTGAGGTCCTTTTGGGTCACAATGAGTTTGAGAGTTCTTCATACTAAATGGAGATTGTTAAAGTCCAGAGGCCATTGCAACAGATTCAAGGGGGTATAAACATTGGGAGTCGTTAATAGACAGATAGTCCTTGAAGATACAGTCATGGAAGAGATCACTTGAAGAGAGAATAGGCTGAGAAAAAAGTTGCAAATGATGTTACTTGTAGCCAGATATTAATAACCAAGAGATGAAAGGATGAGTTATAAAAGTAGACTGTGAAGAAATAAACAAAACAATGTAGAGTAACATGGATCCTGTTACTTGAGTTGGGGAAAGAGACATTATGGGGGGCGGGGGATGACCACTCTTAGGAGTGGTTCCTAAAAAGTCAAATAGAGTGGAAACTGAAAATATCAATTAAATTTGGTCCAAGATGGGGGGACCATACTGAAAACCAAAAACTTCATAGGGTAATGGGCTGGGAGCATGCTGGAGGTTAGTGAGGCTGATGGCTATATGGGGACAATAAGACTGGATCTCTCTGTTGAGAAATCTAGCTTTGAAGGAGAGGTGAGAGACAGAGAAGATGGTAACCTGAGGGGGATACTGGCCTGGGAGGAATTATTAAATTGAAAGGAAAATATTTTAAGGATAAAAAGGAGAGAAGAGATGAAGATATAGGAAAACAAAGGGATAATCAGCTGTTTAAAGTAAATAAAGAAGTGTTCTAAGAAGACAGGAGGGATAGACTCTAAAGTGCACAAAAAAGGATTTATCTGAAATAGAAGAAAGGTGACTCCTGTTCCATAAGAGGCAGGGGAGGAGAATGGCTAGGATGCGGGCAGTGGGAAGGGTTGGAACTCTCATGGAACATCGGCTTTCTTACAAAATGGGTGTAGAGGCTATTAGCTAAGACTGAGAGAGTGATCTGTGCTGATACATGGTTTTAGTGTTGTTTGACCCTCGTTTTGTCCTCTGTGGTGTTTGACTCAGCTTCTTTTGGTTGCTGTTGCCATTATGTACTGCTTTCCTCTGTCCAAATCTGATCTTGGAAGTTGATGGTAGGCTTGGAGTAACCAGATGGCTAGGAGGCCTAGGAATACCTAAATACTACTCTAGACCAAAGTTAACTTTCACAGTAAGGGAGATATGTGAGTAAGAAGTAACAAAAAGGAAAAAAAAATGTTATTATATTGATAACTTGACATAAGACCCAAGCCTCAACAGGAAGAATTCCGGTCTGCTGGACTGTCCTACATGACTCATGGATTTAAAGCCTTGTTTGTGCTACTCCTCCCCCTTGTATCCTCAAAACTAACAGCTGAAAAGCAAACTTGAATTTCATATCTTTCATTATTCCAGATGACCGTATGTAATGGAGAGGGCTGTATAACACTCTACATGTGTCCTTGGACAAGCTGGTCTTAGACTCAATGTGGGGTTAAATCCTGGCTTAGCTGCTAGAGCATAAAAAGCCTGTTTCTTCTGTTGCAAGAGAGCTCTATTCACCAGGGGCAGCATCCAGGGGACAAAGCCCCGGTTAGCTGGTACATATTTAACCGAGCACTCATAGCCAGACCTTCTTTCTGCAAATTCGGTGCACTTCCCTTAATCACACAGAAAACAGTCCACAAACCCCAAGTTTGGTATTCCTTTTTTGGATTTGGAGTAAATTCTTTCATAGATAAAGTGTGTACTATGCTTTATGCTTATTATTCCATTTATTATTAGCCTAATACTTCTATAACAATAGCAATGAAAATACTGTCCATTGCCCTTGTTGATCCAGGCACTATCATTTTTTTTCTTTCCTTTTTTTCATTACTAGACTTCTTTGAGCCTTACATCTAATGCCTTCCTTTTTCATACTGCTGTATCATCTCCCTTCTATCCCAGATAATAGTCTCAGAATTGGAACTTTACAGTGACTAAATTCAAATTTTTCTTAGTACGCATTATCCTTAGTACATATTACTCTTGAGGGTCATAGAACTTGGCTTCTGCATCACTGCATCATTCTGATTCTTCTGTCATGTCTACCTGTTCCTTATCCTTCCATTCCATCTCTGTGAATATTTATTAAAGCTCTGCCCTTAACCTCTATTCCTTTCCTTCTTGAAAGACCTCTTATGACTTTGTCTATTGCCTTCATGCCGATAATTCCAAAATTTATTCCTACAGTTCTGACATTTCTTCCCAACTCGTTTCATCTCTCCAGCTAAATTATTTGTTGAGCCTACTGTACATTCAGCCATTAACTCAAATTCAGTAGGTCTAGTGCTGAATTAATCATTGTTTGGGTTTAGTTTCCTTTTTTAGTAGAATGATAAGACAATCTGCTTGATTCTACTAGTGGCTTCCTAATCTGAATGATCATCAGAATAATTCTGGTGTAAAATGCTAGAGTTGGTATTCTAAACGGCTCCAGTGGTTCCAGTGATCAGCCACATTGGAAGCGCTGGCCTAGAGAGAATTATCATGGCAAATGGCCTATGGTCTCCTGTTATCCTGTGATGTCATAAATGGATTCACTCTCTTCCCTCAAATAGTCATTGATATTTAATAGCAATATGATACTGAGAAAGCTATTTTATTTCCTTGAGTTTCAGTTCTCTTATACGTTAAATGAATATCAAAATGCGTATGCCACATTATTGTTTTGATGAGTAGGGAGGTTAGATGTGTTAAGTAGGCTATTTAGTGACATACATAGCAGTAGTCACCTAATTCCCTTGCCTCTACCTCTTTCCTTTCTGGTTCATTCTCCACACTACTAACAAATTGATTTCCTGTGTCACTTTTATTTTGTCACCCTTGCTCATAACCTCGGTGGTTTTCCATTACCTTCGGTAGTGATACTCAGACCCCTGCTCGAGAGACAAATATGTCTCTTCAAGAGCAATTTGTACTATTTAAATACCTTTAATTTCTGACTTAGCATCTATGTAATTTGAAATTTTGAAAAGATTGCTTTGTAAAAGTGTAGATGTCAGTGGCTTTGAAATTTGGGTCACATCCCCCCATTGAACAATATTAAAAAGTAACTGTTTTCTTTCATGCTAGTCCACAAAAACACATTTGGCTTTTTATAGAAGAAAATCACACACTTATAATAAAAATATTAAATAGTGGAAGTGGCAGAAAGCAATTCCACCACACAAATAGGTGAAATATTTTATCTACATATATTCTCTAGCCCAATAACTTCTGGGAATAGGTACCTGAGCAATTCAACCAGGTCTACCTTGGCTCTGAAACATATTCCCACTAAGCTGGAAATGATTGATTTCAGATCAGCCTTTGAGCTGATAGCAGGAAGGGATGTCTGGATGGAGTCAGAGGTAGTAGCCAAAAAATAGCTTAAATGTCTTACTAATATGGTTTCATTGTGTTGGCTTCCTTCAATCCGTGCAGGTCATTTACTTTTGATATTGTCAGGTGTGTTTTTCACTTTGCTTTTTGCAGTTCTCCTTAATGATGAGGACTGATGAACATTGTTGTTAGTTGTTGAGGGGTATAAAGAGAATAAAAAGGCTTTTCCTGGAACTTTCTGAACCTGAGCTCCCTCCCAGACAGGCATCGAGACCCTAAAGAGAAAGGGACACTGAGCAGCTATTTTTAAACATTCCTGTTATAGAATGTTTATATCCCTAATTGTTGTATACAGTTCCTAGCTTTATTGTTGTTATTATTCCATAATGTGTTTAAGAACACTCTAATTGGTGGGTATTCTTTTTCATTATTATCAACACTGCTACAGTGAACGTTCATGTATGTGGTATACCTGTGTGCCCATATGAGCATTTCTTTAGACTTCATTCTTTAAAGTATAAAAAAGAGGGTCTGTTTTTGGCATGGGTCATTTCACTAACCCAGAAGCAAAGCTAATGTTTACCAGCGTCACCTTCAGTGAACAATGCATGTGGCAGAGTGGAAAGAAATCGGAGGTGAGAGTTTTCTTTTTCTTACAGTTATTACCCAACAAAAAATTGTAAAGTACAATTTTATTATCAGTTAATTTTTTAAAATTAAATATTAGCAGTGTAGGAAGATAGCTATATTCTCTGGCAAGAAGATGATGAGAGCTTGCTGGCCCTTGCTAGCCCCTCAGTGCTTTGATGGCCTGTCCTAGAATCAATAGTACAACCCAGCACAAAGGGAGGTGTTTATGGGTTCCCTCTCTGCACGTGAGTAGGTCTGTGTACATGCATTCTCCTGTGTTAACCACAAACTTGCTTGCAAAAGGAGTATTTATCTTCAAATCTTTTATAAAGAAGTGATCAGTAGGGCCCCAGTGCTTTCCATGCTGAAATCTCCTCTTCTGATACCGTCTCCTCAGATCTTCTTCTCCTTCTTCTTTCTCCCTCTCACTTGCAGACCTGCATCAGACTTGAGTTGTTTTGTAAAATTTCATTTCAGGACTTATAGAGAAAGCTGGCTAAGCAGCCCAATCTTCAGCTTATGACTTGTGCTCATCTAAGCAAGGGATTAAGTTTTCCAGAGCCTCAATTTCCCTACCTATAAAATGACAATGCAGAAATCCCCATTGTACAGGGTTATTGAAGGAACTACATGAGATACTCTATGGATAATAGTGATTTCTGTCTGTTATCTGAAGCTCCTGCTATGGATCCTAGTGCATGGAAACATTTTCTATGATATCTTATCAGGATGTGCATTTGTCAATACCAAATTAATTTTCCTTCTGGTATAACACATGTTGCCAAAAGAGGGGAAAGGAAGCAGGAGAAGATAGCAGAGAATATTGAAGATTTCTCCTAATTCCCTGAGGTCTACTTTGATCTCTCTCTTTTGTTGAGGGCTCTTTTCACTTTTATACTGTAGTCAGGACAAATAGGTTCTATTTAAATATATTTGAGCTCCTGCATGCCCTTACGATATTTCCTTTTACCTCCTTTCTACCAGAAAGGCTATAGCAATCAAAGTGGCTAGCGGGGGGTGGGGGGGAAGAAAAGAAAAGAAAAAAACCAATCAATAGGAGATAGTTCATGTCCACTAGCTTACCCAGTAAGGAACTGTCTTATTAAGGCATTATTCTTTAAGGGGGTGATAGCTTAAATGTCAAATTCTTCCTCTGAAAGAAAAACATTTTAATTAATTTGTTCTGATAATATATGTTCATTTTTCTCTTTTTATTTATTTATTTTTTATAAGGGAGAGAGAAAGGGAATAGGAGAGAGGCAGAGATAGATTTTTTTCTGTTTACCTGGTCTCATGTCACAATCTTTCTGTCCCAGCCTCCCAATTACAGAGATATGTAACTGTTCCTGAAATGTTCAAGTTGGCCTGAGAACTGAACCTGTGCCTCTCATGTGGCTTCCAGCTTCCCAAGTGATGGTACTACCTGGTGTTAACCCTGGTTGGCCGTAATACGTATTCTTTGAAAATAAGCAAGTAAGAGTAAAGCTTAAGAAACGTATGGAAAGCACTCACAAAATAGCACAGAAAGTATAGAAAGATATAGAAACCACTCAAAGAATCTTTTAGCTGGGGATTCTTTTAATTAATGGAAAGTATTATTCTATAGGATACCATGACATTTCTTACTATAATCCTATTGATGCATACTTAGGATGTTTACAGTTTTTTACAAAATACTAATATATAATGCAATGATACATGTTCCTATATACCCGTTTTTATCCATATGTCCACATTGTCCATTTTAGTAAATTATTGCAAGTGTAATTTCTCAAAGAATGTGTGTATTTTTAAAACACTTTAGCATATATATATATATATATATACACACACTCACTAAAAGTCATTTCAGATTTAACGTGCAAAACAATAGTGAGACAATGCATTATTAAAAGCAGAAATGTTTTATGGTCAGAATTGAATTTTAGATTGGTGTATTGGTCAGGGTTCAACAGCAGACAAGAACACTGTCTGGGCAGTGTTTTAGCAGAAAGGGATTTACTACAGGGTATTAAGCAGCTTACAGTCTTGTTGAAAGGGCTGAAGAAGCCAGCTCCAAGCTGATTCCAGAAACAATTGTACAAGTCACAATGGCATATTGGCCAGCCAAGGAACTGCTGTGTTTGCGTCCACTACCTCCTACTCAAGAACCAGACTGCCTTGGCCACACTCAGGAAAGCTGCTGAATCAGGAGCTGCTGCTGCTATCTCGGCTTGGGCTTGGCAACCAAGAGGTCAGGGACCAGCTGGACACTGGAGTAATGTTTCCCAATCCTGGCTGCAGTTCAGAATCACCTGGAGTGTTTTACAAAAGTACCAATACTTGTTTGGCACCCCAGAGACTGAATTTAATTGATCTGGAGCAGGTCCCAGCCGTAGTATTAAAGACAAAACAGAAAATCTCTCCAGGTGATGCTGTGCACAGTCAAGGTTGAGAACCATTGAACAAGGACTTCAGTGAAAGCTGCTGCAGCATAACCAGATTGCTTCCCTGACTGTGCTTTCAGAACACCTGTGTGGTTCCTACTTTACCACACCCACTCTGTCCTCTAACATGGAGGAGGATTCTGCTTGGAAATTCTGTAAAAAGCACAGATAGAGGTTAGTTTGGGAAATGTAGTCCTTAAGCCTATTAGCAAGAGGGGCTACAGTGTTAAGGGAGCCAGTCTGTAATATTTTCCACCATAGTTCCATGTAAAGATTAAAAGAGGTATTAACTCAAAAGATATATCATTTGGTAAGAGAAGATCAGTTGGGGATAGATAGAGGACTTTGCTATTAGTTCAAGTAATTACAGACCATGGCTGACTTAGAACATTGATAATGAAGAAAGGACATGTGAACCTATTTAAAGAAGAATTCAAGAGATTGACTATGGTAGACTTGGTGATTTTAGATGTGAGGTTGATGAAAAAGAAAAAGGAAGATGGCTACAATTTGGGCTTGGGTAAATTTTTAAATGATTAGACCATTCATCTTGGGGAAAACTGATTGGAGTTTAGTGGAGAACAATGAACTAAGGTACAGTCATGTTCAGTAGATAGTTAGATATCCCAATCTGGGTACCAGGAGAGAGAAATGAATAAGGGGTTGAGATTGAAGAATGAATGACTTTCAGACTACGGTGAATGCCTGGAAGTAGATGAGGTCACCTGGGGACATCTGGGACAGAATAAAGAAGAAGAGGTGCCCACAAAAGACAGAGAGGAAAATCAGTAGAGGATAATTTCAAAAGTGAATGGAAAAACAGACATCTCTCCAAAGAAGAGATACAAATTACTAAGAAGTGCATAAAAAATGTTCAACATCATTAATCATCAGGGAAGTACAAATTCAAGCCTCAATATAATACCACTTTATACATATATAATTAAAAAGTTGGACAAGTGTTGGTAGAGTGTAGAAAAATTGGAGCCCTCATACATTGTTGGTATAGCCATTTTGGAAAACAGTTTGTCAATTCCTGAAAAAGTTGAATATAGAGTGACCACATGACCTAACAATTCCACTCCCAGGCATATACCCAAAGAGAAGTAGAAACATGTCCACACAAAAATTTGTATGCGAATGCTTGTTTCAGTATTGTTTATAATAGTTTAAGAGCGGAAGCAACTCAAATGCCCCTCAATTAATAAATAGGTAAACAATATGTGGTACAACCATACAAATGGAATATTAAGTCATAAAGAGGAATGGAGTTTCAATATATACTGAGATATGAATGAATTTTCAAAACATACTAAGTTAAAGAAGCCAAATATGTAAAAAGCCACATATTCTATGATTCCATGCACATGAAATGTCTGGCATAGGCATATCCATAAAAAATAAGTATTTTCCAGGAGAGGGGAGAAAAATAGGGGGTGACAGTTAAGGGACACAGGGTTTCTTTCTGGGGGGTAATAAAATATTTTGGAATAAGATAGTGGTGATCAATGTAAAACTTCTTGAATATACTAAAACCCCTGGCTTATTTTCTTTAAAAGGGTGAACTTTATAGTATATGAGTTACATTTTTTTTCTTTTTATATGGAGAGGTTTTTGCTATAGGGCGCGTGCACTCACCAGACAGACAGAGAGAGAAAGTGAAAAATCACCCCCCATGGGGGATGGCCACGCCACAATCCCTTCTCCTCCATTCTCCTCTTGGGATCTTGGGCACACACGCACACACACCAGTGTGAGTTTAAGCCACCAGGTCTGGGACTCGAACCGTGGTCGACTACATGGGAGTCCAGCGACATAGCCATTACGCTAACTGCTGGTCCCTATGAGTTACATTTTCATAAAGCTGTTATTTAAAAATAAACTCAAGGGAAGAAAGCATTCAAGAAAAAACATCTAGAGGCCAAGCTGTCAATTGTGCCAAAATGCTAAGCTTTTATTACAATTGACATTGACTAGCATAGTTCAGTGGTGTGGTGAGGGTACAAGTCATATAGAGGAATAGAAGGAGGTAAGAAAGTAGAGGATGAAAGTATAGATATTTTTCAGAACATTCTCTCTCTCTATATGTGTGTATACACACACATACATATATATATTTAACATTTCTAATTTACATTTAATTGTATATATTTGTGGGTTAGGGTTTGATAAATGGGATATTTAAGGAACTCAAACAGTGCACTCACAAAAAACTAATCTAGCACCAGCAGATGGTATAATGGTTACATGGCTGGTCTCCCACATGGTTGACAATGGTTCAAGTCCAGGACCCAGTGACTTCAATCTCATACTGGGTATGTGTGTGTGCATGCCCAAAATCCTGAAAGGAGACTGTAGGAGAAGGGATTGTGGCATGGCCATGCCCCCTAGGAGGTGATTTCTTGCTTTCTGTCTCTCTATCTCTCTGTCTCTCTGTCGAATACATGTACCACATAGCAAAAATCTCTCTAAAACAAAACAAAACAACAAAACTAATAATCTAGTTTTAAAAAGGCAACCAAGTTAAACAGCCAATTCTTGAAGACATACAAATGTCTAAAATGTATACAAAATAACATTGAGTATATCTTGTTAAAAAGGAAATAGAAATCAAAACCACAATAAGGTGTCAATTAGTTCTAGTTAGCCTATCATCAAAAAAGAAAAAAAAATGCTGGCAAAGTTGTGGAGAAAAGGAAACCTCATGCACTGCTGATGGAAATGTAAACTAGTAGAGCCACTGTAGAAAACAATATGGAGGTTCCTCAAGTATTTACAAATAGAACCACCATATGACTCGGTATTCTTACTCCTGGGTATTTACCCAAAGGAAAGGAAATCAGAGAGACATTTGCACATTATGTTTATTGCAGCATTATTAACAATAGCTGACCCCTAAGTCAACCTAAGTGTCTAACAACCAATGACAGGATTAAGAAAATAAGCATATATATACTATGGAATATTGTTCAGCCATAAAGAACAATGAGATCCTGCCATTTGACATAAAGTGGATGAATCTAGACTACACAATGGTAAGTGAAATAAACCAGACTTTGAAAGCCAAACACGGCTTGTCTCCACTTAACATAATAATAAAACTGACTCAAGAACTTTTGATGCAAGATTGAGGAGAGCAATTGGGCAATAACTGGAGAGGATGTAAGGAAGAAAAATGCTTTGAGGTACTGTTTTGTGTTCATTTGGGCAGGAGAGAGACTTACACATGATTCAATGCACTGATAGCTCCAGTGAAGTAGGATAATAGGAGTGAAAGGAAAATACACATATTGTAAGCCCTGAGAAGTCAAGGCTTGGGGTTGGAAAGGGTAGAGAGTTTTTGAAGTAATTGCATTGAAATAAAAGGAGAGAGACTATGACTGTGAAATAAAGATACTGGGCAGCTCTCAAAGTCTCTGAGTCTATAGGTCTTGAGTAGCATTTATTCTCTTATAATACCATTTACTGAATACCTGCACCATCTCAAGGACAGTATTTCAAAATGGTATGCTTTTTAAATTTTTGCATCAATCTAGGGCTAACGTTTTACAGAAAGAATGCATTACAGATACAAGTAGGGTGAGAGTTGAGAGTGTTGGCAGGAGAGTGACTAAAGTGAAAGTGTCTAAGACAGGTAGGTTGGCAATTGAATTTAGAAATGGGTTTACAAAGAAGAAAGTAGAAGAGCAAAATGACTAGAGGTCTTGGTACGGTCAAGTCATAATAAAAAGGAATATGATTTATAACATGTTTCCTCCATACTGTCATGCTAGATGTCATAGGTTATATTATTCTCCCAGCAACAACTATTATTTTCATAAGAAAAAACAGAGGCTTAGAGAGGGATTTAGAAACTTGCTCTTGTTCATACACATCTTGAATGGGGTGGAATTGCTCTTAATCAAGGGTATGTCATTCCAGAGCAATTGTTGTAGTCATTGACCTACTTCGAAGCTACTTATTATATAAGTAGCTGAGAGAACCAGAAGGATAGGAGTTATGATTATTAAAATATATAGCATTATTTAATTTAGGAAATCAGACATGAATGTTTTTCAAAAGAATTATCTGTTCAACTTCATTTATTATTATTACTATTATTTTTACTTTTATTTGACCAGAGAGATGGAGGGTTCTGAGAAAGCAAGCCACCAGTTCAGAACTTGAACTGTGGTCAGCCATGTGGGAATCCAGCACCTTAACCACCATGCCACCTGCTGGCACCCAGACATGAACATTTTAAGTGATGACAAAAGACCAGGGCTTCTCCATGGGATGTGAATGCCAGAATTAGGAAAGTAGGGATGGTGATTGAAATGATAGAAATAGAGGACTTTTAAGGCCAGCTTTGGGATATTTATAGAAATAGAGGACTTTTAAGACCAGCTTTGTGATATTTTGTACATCTATATGCTCCACTTTCTGGAAGTCATGGACGAATGAGAGGAAGATTGTGAATTAAATTGTTCTTGGAATTGTCTTGCCTTTAATCTATCTTTACAAAAGAAAACAAAACAAAAAACAAGAGAGACGGAAAAGAAGTTAAATATCTGCCCAGATGTTAATCAGATACTGCAATATTCACCCCCCCCCCCCCCCCCCACCCCAAAAAAAAAACAATACTACTAGCG
>NW_006160175.1:1087913-1126887 GCF_000334495.1 Tupaia belangeri chinensis
CCGCCCCGGAAAGTCAGAGAATTACCATGTCATAGTAGTGAATTTCACATTCTGCTTTTATTTGTTGATGAAACCTCAGGGAAAACTGATCTCAATCATGTTTGGGGTTTCTGATGAAGTTAATGACTTTCTCAGAGAAAAACAAGGTTTGATGCCAATGTATACTGATCGAGATAGCAATAATTCATATAGACACAAGGAGTTTCTTTACCGAGCTATCCAAAATATCAAGTATGCCCCAGTCTCATCTTCTTTACTTGTTCCCTTTACCTAGAACATTCTCCTCACAGACATCTCTGTAGATTTTTCACAGCATCCTTCAGATCTCTGTGCAAATGTCATTTTCTTCAAGAGGTCCCCTGATATCCTTTTGTAAAATGTCACTGAGCATCCCCTCCAGCAACTGCTATACCCTCCATCCCATTTTCTTTTTCTCCACAGCACCTATCACCATAACACGATTTGTACTTGTTTGTTGTCTGTCTTTCCACGAGGATCTAAGCTCCACAAGGGCTAAGATGTAGTCAGTTTTTGTTGTTGTTTGTTTATTTTGTTTTTACTTCCCTTATCCCAACACCCAGAACAGTGTCAGGCACTGACAATATAGATTTGTTGAACGAATATTTTGTCTGTGCAGAGCACAAACTTTTGTCTGAGGATCTCCAGAAAAGGAGGGCCTATGTTTACTCTGATTGTTGCCCTTCACTGCTCACTCCTAACTTCTGCTGGAGGCTTCTCAGAAACACTTCCGGCCTTTCCATCACCACTCTGCAAGCTGCTGTCCTCTCCCCATACTGCTTTGCCTCAAGCATAAATAGAGCCTATTTATTTCCTTCTCCAAGGCTAGACTAACATGTTTTACTAAATATGTGAGGCTCTCATAAGAGGATTACAGAGCAGAAAAAGAAAACTTGGAATTCAGTTCATTTGTCATTATCTGTCACAGGGGTTCCTTGCTAGCTTCATCCTGTGGCTCTAGTCATCTTGTAGGTGATGCAGCCTGTAATCTGTGTTTCCTCAGATGAATGCCTTCTCCACCTTCCTGCCTTTATTAAACCCCAAATCCCTGAATTCCAAACGCACAGAAAATAAAGACAACTTCTTTCTCTGGTCAGTCAAGTGACACATTAGAATCACAAGTCAACAAACTCTTATTGCCCGTAAACGCACACCCACATTTTTCACTTCCTTGTCTTTCTTGGTATTATACCACAGATTACTGCTGAGGACTTGAGTCTTCCATAAACAAAGTGTTCATTTAAGTCTTTTCTTCCCCTTTACACTTTTCTCTGAGAATTTCCATATAGTTATAGTTTCAATAACAATCTCAGTGTTCGCTCTCTTTTTTAATCTTGCCACAGGAATCATCTTGCCAGAGTGAAGAATTAAGGCCAATAAAGAGTAAATACCAGAGTCGCGGAAAAGAGTTTAGTAATTTTAATAACCGAGTAATAGGTGGCATTGATTTGAACAAGAGTAATGGCTGTGGTATGCAGAAAAACAGATGGGACTGAGAAATATTCAGGGGGCTCAGTCCATAAGAACTAGAAAATTAGTAGATGGGGGGTGAACAATGAGGGATACAAGGAATAAAGGGTAGGTCTTGATTATTCTCGGCATGGCAAATTTTGGTAATGTTTCAATCTTTTCACTTCAGGTGTTCATATATAAGTCCACAGACTTAAAGTAAACTTTCTTTTTTCTTTTTTTTTGGAGAGGTTTTTCGCTATAGGGCACATGCGCTTGCCAGACAGACAGAGACATAGAGACAGAAAGCGAGAAGTCACCCCCCAGGGGGATGGTCACGCCGCAATCCCTTCTCCTCCATTCTCCTCTCGGGATCTTGGGCATGCACACACACATGCCCGGCGTGAGTTTCAAGTCACTGGGCCCAGGATGTGAACCGCGGTCGACTACGTGCGAGTCCAGCGACATAGCCATTACGCTAACTGCCGGTTCCCAAAGTAAACTTTCTTATTTGTTGGCTTTATGTTTCCATTCAAAGAAACCATTCAGTGCAGGAGTGATTGTGGCTTGTGTGTCCCATTTCAGAAGTGAAAATAAAACCAAAGGATATAGACTTATCCTTATAACCTTTAAGACTTCCTTCAGCTTCATCTATGCATAATCATTTATTCTTTGGATCGTAAGGCAGGGACATTTTATTTATGTTTTGTCAATAGAAAGCTGTTCTAGACATTTTAATTTCTTTTTTTTTTTTTGAATTTCCATTTATTTTCACCAGTAATCCTTGAATTGGTAGGTAATAAATATTTTCAACTTTCCACATTGTAAGGCCTCTTTTGCAACTATTTACTTCTGTTTTTGTATAACATGTATATAGTCATAGAGGATATGGGAATAATGGGCACTTCAGTGTTTCAGTTACATTTTATTTACAGTAATGGTGATAGTTTGCCTACTCTTTTTAAAAATTTTTAAAGTGTTATTATTATTTATACATTGAATCACTATATGTCATTTAGATTGTAAAGAGATTTTACACAACATGATATACACCTCAGTCCAGTCCAGTTGAGACTACTATACATGTCACCGTAACAGGTAATAAACCATATAATATGGTATCCGATAATGATTGTATGTTACTTGGCCATATGTACTAAGCAACTTAGACCCTGTGATGTGAGACAATCTTCTTGTAATACAGCAACAATTTTTATTTTATAAAAACATATATCACAATAACAAAAAGAAAACTTAAAAATAAATCTTTTAAAGCATTTCACTGACCCTTGAAACATAGTTCACAGACTTCATGTTACAGCCTCTGAGTACTAACCAAGGTGGAAAACTAATCCAGGAAGAGTTAGAAAATGTAAGGGTTAGTGAGATTAGAGTTCTTGGGAGCACAATCAAAAGATTTGAGGGGAGGACAATGGGGCCGGTAGCAAGCAGTTTGGGGAACAGAGATCTAGGAGAACAGAAGGCTTACTTTGGTCACTAAGAAAGATGGCTGGAGTGTGAAGTAACTGATTTGAAGATTGCCACAGAATTTGTCCCAGCCATTCTTTCATGGATGGGGACATTTCAGATTTCAAGGACCTGGATTCATTGCAACCCTGAGGAGACTTACTCTCTTGTGGTTGGGAAACTTTGGCCCTGTGGAAGGAAAAAGCAGGGTTTACTATGACTTCTTGAGGTTTTGGGAACAGCTAACACATATTGGAAACATTTCAGGATTGTTTACTGATGTTTCTTTCAATGCTTCATCTTGGTTTCAGTAGTCTCTTATAAGAAAATGAAAAGAAAGTACACTGTCCATTGTTTTCATTAATCTGAAAACGCAGATGGACTCCTTGAATGAAAATCAGATTGATTCCTTTTTCATATCTGTTACCAAAGTGCTTTTTTGAGTTTATGCCTCTTTTGAGAGTTTTCCCTCATTCCAAGCTTCTGGAAGTTTGTACCAGGCTTGTGGAAAGGGTCCAAATACTTTATCTCTTTGGTACTTCTCAACTACAGTGACACTGGGTTATATTGTTCCTGTTTTTCTCATCCATGATACTCTGTTCCTTTCTCCACCTACTTATAAATAAATAAATACTTCAAATTTGTTTAAGATCCATCTCACACTTGACTATAGTTGCCAAGGAAGTAAGAGCCATGATTATTCTATTGTCTCCTGTATTCACAGTTCCTAATCCAGTACTTGGTGTTGGTAGTTGTACAACAAAATAGTGCTTGGGCTAGATCAGTGACACAGAAAAAATGCGGTCAAGCAACGCTGGATCCATATAAAAGATCATAGGTTCAGTTCCCTGGTTGACTTATAAATGCCAGACATTGATGCCTATCTTCTAGCTAGTGAGAGGATCAGGGAGATCATGACATGAGATGCTCTTGAAAGTGTTTGGCTTTTTTCCTTTCTTTCTGTGGCCTCACTCTCGTGAAATAAATGTAGAAAACATCTTGATTGATCAATTAAAGAAATGCTTTGCCTTTTTCTATCATCCTTCACATATTTTATATGAAGAAAATATCTTAATCTATTTAAAGCAGAACATTTTTCTCACTTGAGGGGGGACATGTTCATGTATACAAAGAACAAATTGTACAAGATTGTTAACAGCGCATGTATAAATAATTTATGAATTCTAAATATCTTTTGGGTGTTCATTATTCAGGTCAGATATTTGCATGGTCTAATTCTCATTGATATTGTTTAACTTTTTTTCTTTGGTGCTCTAACTAAACTTCTTCACTTCTGAAAAGAGAAAAGAGTTAGGTGCCATTAGATCTTGGTTTTGTTTCTGGGTTTATATGTGACTTTGGGCAAGTCATAAACTGTGAGCCTAAGTCCTGTCAGCTGTAAAATAGGAAAAAACTCACTTGGCTATATTGCTTCTCCATAGCATGTCATAATGATAAAATAAAATATTTATACATCAGTATTTTGGTAAAGGTATTCTATATATGTATACATGCATATATACATATATAAGTATTTCTTTTGGTCTGGCTATGCATATATCTACTTTTGAATGATAGGGACTGACTATATAAAAATATGAAAATAATGGTGGCAGGTATTTTCTTTAAAAAGAGAATTGCTCTAGGGCATGTGGCTCACTGGAGAGAGACACAGAGAGAAACAGAGAGAGAGAGAAAGTGAGAGAAATGTCCACGCTATAATTGCTTCTCATCCATTGCCTTTTCAGAATTTTGGGCACACATGCCTTGTACACTTTTCAAGCTGCTAAATCTAAGACTTGAACCACACGATCATCTATGTAGGATCTAGCTGCTTTACTACCATGCCACCTGGCTGGCCCATGATGACATGTATTTATGGTATTACATAATGGCCAACCATTGGTTTAAATGCTTCACTTATATTTTCTTATTTAATTATCACAAAAAATTATTAATTACCTTTTCTATTTCCATTTCCATCCTCTGTCATTCTCTCTTTGCAGTTCACTATAGGGCGCATGCACTCACCAGAGAGGGAGAGAGAAATAGAGAGGGGAAGTGAGAAATCACCTCTTAAGGGGATAACCATGCTGCAATCTCTTCTTCTCCATTCTCCTCTTGGGATTTGGGGCACACAAACATGCACACATGGTATGTTTTATAAGCAGCTTGGTCTAGGATTTGAAAAGTGCAGTCAGCCATGTGGGGCCTAGTTACCTTGACCTCCACACCACAGGCTGGTCCCCTCTCATTCTCTCTAAAACTCTTTCCACTGAGTAAAATCATTTGTAAGCATTGTTCCACTGAATCTTTTCTTTTCAGGACCATTATCAGATTCTGTGTTATACTAGTGGCCCATTCTGCTCTCATCTCAGTCAACCCCTCTGTAATACATAACAGAGCATTACTCTCTCTTTGTTGAAGTACTTTGTTCAGGAGGCTCTGGGACACTAACCTCTCATATTTTGCCTGCATTGTCCTTATCTTCTGGACCTCTAAATACTGCAGACCTCCAGAGCCCAGATGCCGGACCTTTTTCATTTCTGTTTTGACACACTCTTATAGGAGTCTAACTCAGTCCTCATAGATTTCATATATTATATATCCTGACAATGCCCCAATTTTAAGATCCATTCTTGACTGCTTTCCTGAATGCGTTTTAATATGTCTAATGGTCTACTCAGCATTTTCACAAGGATATGTAATTAATATCATTAACTCATCTTAGTTCCTTTCTTTTCTTCCTATTCCTTATTCAGTCTTTCTTACTTCAGTAAATGGCACCTTTATTCACCCAGTTACTTAGACCCAAAAGTTCGTAATTATTTTTGTTTCTTAAAACTCACAGTCTATATGAAATAATACTGAGGGGCCAGCCCAGTTATCTGTTGGTTAAGGGATCTGGATCCCATATGGATGACTGTGTGGTTCAAATCTTATCCTTGGCAGCTTGAAAAACATGCTGGGTGCATGTGCAGGTGCGTCTCAAATCTTGGTGGAGTGTAGAAATGGAAAAGATTGTGGCATGACCACATCCCATTGCAGGCTGCTTTCTCCCTCTCCCATCTCTCTGTTTCTTGCTGGGGAGTGCATAGGACCTCTGGCAAATAAAATAAAGGATCTTGAGCTTACTTTCAAATTCATCATGCATCTAACCACCTGCCGCCTTCCTATTTTACGGCACCATCTCTTGCCTGCGCTTCTGCAGTTGCCTTTACTGGGTTGTCCTGTATCTATTCCTGGTTCCCTGGAGTCCTTTCTCCATACAGAAGCCAAAGTCTTTCTAAACACAGTTGGGTCATGGTACCCCCTCCCCAAATGTGTATAATGGCTTCCCGACACAGTTAGAATAAACTCCAAAATCCTACTGTAGTATATAGTAAACATTGTTTCTTTCTGATTTAACCCTTGGTCAGTTTTTAAAATTCATACAGAAGTCAAAGTCATTCTTTCTAAACACAGTTGGGCCATGGTACCCCCTACCCAAATGTGTATAATGGCTTCCTGACACAGAATAAACTCCAAAATCTTTCTATAGTATATAGTAAACATTGTTTCTTTCTGATTTAACCCTTGGTCAGTTTTTAAAATTCTAATCATAAGTCACTGAGCACCAGCTTCACTGATGTTATTGCTATTTCTCATATTCATCAGATAGTCCTGCCTGGGGTGTTTCACTTGCTTTTCTCTCTGGATTGCTCTTCCCCAAGTAGTCATTGGATCATTACCATGTATACTTCATGACTCTGCTCACATGACATTTTCTGAGAGGCCTTACCAGCCCCCACTGTTATATAATCAGTATTAGCTTATAGAGAATTATTTCCTTTAAACAACTATTGCTATCTGAGGTTATAGTTTATTTAAATATTTTTATTATGAACTGAATGAGGGTGATTTACAGTATGGTAGTAGAAAATTAAAATATATATATATATTTTTCTTTGGTCAATATGATTTTACTTTTTTATAGGAAAGGAAATGGAGCTTCAGAGTAGTCACTTTGCCAAGATTATATAATTAGTAAATGGCACAATTTGGATCCAGAGGCTGATTTGACAGTAAATCTTCCACGTTTAGCCACAACGCCATGTTGCTTTCCTTTTTATACTACATTGTCTTCACTCAACACGCAATTTTTGAAGGTCCACACACATATGCACTCAACAGCTTATGTTTCAGTTTCCCTGTAGGAAGATTCAAAGAGGAGAAAAACACCTTCTGAAACCCAACGATTCAAAACATTGTTAAAAACGATCAATGACACATCACTAACAAGTGGATAAATGTACGGATCCTAAGAATATCAGACTATAACGTGAAAGAGATGTAGTCAGGTGACTTTTATCTCTTTGATTCCATATTCAAGTTTAGCATAGGCCTGAAGCAGTGCTTAAACCATAACACTCTCACAAGACGAGCTATTGACTTCGGCATTAGAGAAGACCTAATGCCAGTTATTGAAGTCAGGTTTTACTGATTTTTTAACCCTAAAAAGATTTCTCTAAAGGTACATCTGGTAATTGTCTTTTTTAAAAAAAAATTCTTTCATTACTTTCTTCCATGAGAGAGAGAAAGATACAGAGAGAAAGATTTCACATTGTAATCTACCTCCAGCATTAGCAAGCCAGGATCACAGGTACGTACATGCCTACGTGGCACATTCAAGGAGAGCTTGGAATACAAATCCTGGATGTTTCCATGCAACTTTAACCTCACAAAGCATTGTATTACCCCTGTGCCACCATGGCTGGTCACAAGTGTCTTTTTTACTCTCTCTTAAGAAATGTTATTATACATATTTTTCTTCTTGCAATCACTGCTTTATTTTTATTTTATACACAACTGAAGAAAAACTTGAATATGGAAATGAAAATGCGTAACATATCAGTTTTGTCTGGATTATGTCAATGTTTGGATGAAAATGGAAAACCTAAACTTTTGTCATTCTGATTTGGTTATTTGAAGATACCCGAATAATTTTTCACTTTTCTATAAAGTGTAATAATGATAATAGTTGGTCCAGCAGATGGCATAATGATTACATCACTGGATTCTCATGTAGTTGACTGTGGTTTGAGTCCCAGACCAGTTGGCTTAAAACTCACACCAGGGAGACCAGCAGTTAGCATAATGGCTATGTTGCTGGACTCCCATGTAGTTGACTGCGGTTCGTGTCCTGGACCTGGTGGCTTAAACTCACGCCAGGCACATGTGCGTGCGTGCCCAAGATCCTGAGAGGAGAATGGAGGAAAAGGGATTGCGGCGTGGCCATCCCCCCCTGGGGGATGATTTCTCGTTTTCTGTCTCTCTCTGTCTGTCTGGAGAGCACACGCGCCCTATAGCGAAAACCTCTCCAAAAAAACAAAACAAAACAAAACAAAAACCCACATCAGGCGCGTGTTTGCGTAGGCCCAAGATCCCAAGTGGAGGAGGAAAGGGATTGCAGTGTGTTCATCCCCCTGGGGGATGTGAATTCTTGCTTTCCATCTCTCTGTCTCTCCAGTGAGTGCATGCACCCTATAGCAAAAATCTAAAGAAAATGATAATAGTATTTATGGAATCGTGGTTCTACCACTACTAATTTTGTGATGTGTGCGTTACTTCATTTTTGTGTGTTGGCTTTAAAATCTGTAAACTAGAGATAATACTAGTACTGACCTCATGGGATTTGGGTGAGGATTAGGTGAGAAGATACTGAACACTTAAAATGTCCATTATGAGAGATAATGCTAGTACTGACCTCGTGGGATTTGGGTGAGGGTTAGGTGGGAAGATACTGAACACTTAAAATGTCCATTATGGTAGTGTGTGCATGACTACTAAACCAGGGTTCCTTATCCTTGGCACTATTGACATTTTGGGTCTGATAATTCTCTTCTGTGGGATGCCACCCTGTGAATACATGATGTGTAGTATCCAGGGCCTCTAGCTAGTACTGACCTCGTGGGATTTGGGTGAGGGTTAGGTGGGAAGATACTGAACACTTAAAATGTCCATTATGGTAGTGTGTGCATGACTACTAAACCAGGGTTCCTTATCCTTGGCACTATTGACATTTTGGGTCTGATAATTCTCTTCTGTGGGATGCCACCCTGTGAATACATGATGTGTAGTATCCAGGGCCTCTACCCACTAGATGCAGTAACAGTCACCTCTTCCTCAGCTTCATTAGTCAAAATTATTTCCAGATATTGCCAGATGTTTCCCTGGTGATCAAAGCCATTCCTTGTTGAGAACCATTATTGTAGACTAGTGCTTCCTATATGTTAACTTATTTTATTTTTATAATGAGCTTGTGGAGTAGATCATAATTTTATCCAAATTTTACAAATGAAGAAAGTAGAACTTAGTAATGTTAAATATTTGGCCCAAGACATATAGCCAGTTAGGACTGGACTATCACCAGAGTCTGACTCTAACTTACAAGAAAGTTTGGCAGTGTGTGTGTTAGTTGTACTGTTTTGAATTTATTTGTCCTTGGTAATGCCCCTAGTTGATGAGTTGCTCCTATGTAAAGTGCCCACAAGTCCAAATTCCATTGCACTTCTGCTATCCCCTACCTCAGGAGCCTCATCTGTCTTTATAGCCTGTTTCTCTTCATCTTTGCAACTTGTTGTTGCTCTCTTTTTCACTGAAGAATGATATACCTTTCTATCAGCATCCAACTGATGAGTGAGGCTCCCCAACTCTCACAAAATATTAATTGCACTCTCAGTTTCACATTAAAACAAAAGCTTCAGCTCCTTATTGGCAACACATAAAACATTATTTTCTGGTGCTTGTCACCTGAGAATAACATTAAACTGACTTTTAAAAAACACTTATTACAAGCTTAATTGAGAAAAATGAATTCAAGAACTATTATCTAAAGAGTTCATAGTGCCTTGAAGACAAGATAGAGAATAAACAAATACACTACAAAATAAACCGATAGATCTTCTCTTGCTTTAAAATTAGGGATAGGTGCTAAATAATGCAGACTGTGGTCTCCCCTAGACTTTTCCTGATTTTAGGTTTCTTAATTCTTTCCTCTTAAAAATTTTTATTTTACAAATAAATATTGACAAGTAAATATTGTAAATATTTATTATATACAACATGGTGTTTTAAATTATGTATATGTTGTGAAATGGCTGAATCAAGCTAATTAGTATCACAAGTTCTTTCTTTCTTTTAAAATTTTTGCTGGGGGGGCATAATATACTTATTGGATAGATACAGAGAGAGAGAATGAGAGGGAGAGAAAGGGAAAGTGAAAAAGCACTACTTAGAGAAGAAGACTGACTCTTCCCCTGGAGCTGAGAACTAGTGCTTTCAGGGACTAAGAGTAATGAAGATTTTCTGCTGAAACTTCACCCTCCAGACCCCATTCTTGAGTGGTAGAGCCCCCTGTATACTTTTCTGTGTCTCTCTCTGTCTTTTCATTAAAAAGTTTTCTTTCTTTTTTTAAGATAAATTTATTTTCTTGACTATCAGATCCTCCTTTATTTTTCTAATAATCCCCTTTCCCTCTTTCCATTTAAGAGAGGCAATGTACAGGCTTCAAAAGAAGACTGACTCCTCTACTGGAGCTGAGAACTAGCATGCTGTGTTTTTTTTTTTTTTTTTAGAGGTTTTCGCTATAGGGCGCGTGTGCTCGCCAGACAGACAGAGAGAGACATAGAGACAGAAAGCGAGAAATCACCCCCCAGGGGGGATGGTCATGCCGCAATCCCTTCTCCTCCATTATCCTCTAGGGATCTTGGGCACGCACGCACACACGCCCGGCGTGAGTATTAAGCCACCAGGGCCAGGACATGAACCGCAGTCTACTACGTGGAAGTCCAGTGACATAGCCATTACGCTAATTGCTGGTTCCCCATGCTGTGTGGTTTTCATTTTATGCTTAAAAATTCCCCCCCCCCCTTTTTTTTTCTTTCTCCCTTTTACCCACTCTCTTTTCTCTTTCTGTTTTGTTTTTTTTTTTAATCATTTTTCTTTTATGTTCATCATTTTGCTGCTCAGCTTCCTGCCTAGTTTCTAGACAGGTCTAAGTAAACCACAACCAAACATTTGTATACTGTTAGGGTCAACATATTCCTCACTGAATTCCCACTGAATCTTCCACACTAAGGTAGAAAATGGAACATCAAAGAGATTGCAGATCTCCTCTTCCTTCATGCCTCTGAATGCTCAGATTGAACTTCTAGAAATTAGGAAGAATTATATAACCCTTCAGATGATCAGAAATCATCACAGAAGCACAAGAAATATGAGAAACCAAGAAAATAATCTCTCCTCCAAGGGAAAAAAATAACTCTTCTTCATCCACAGACAATGCAATATAACTCATGGAAATTTCTCTCTGATAAAGAATTTAGAATATTCATAATGAGAAAACTAACAGAGATGCAAGAGAAGAGAGACAACTTTTCTCCAGAGGAGGCAGAAGAAAAGAGCTGACAAGTTTCAAGAGGTGAGGAAGTTCTTGCATGATCTGAAAGAGGAAATGCACAACATAAGAATCAAATGGAACTGTTAGAGAGGAAGGCTATAATAACAGGAAGTCAAAATGTTCCTTGAAAATATTAAAAGCAGACTAGATCCTACAGAAGGTCACATCTCAGATGTAGAAGAGAGAATCAGTGGACTAGAAAAATCTACTACAGAGACGGAGAAAATAGTCCCCCCTCCAAAAACAAAATGAGAATAATATATGAGAAATACTAGATACCATTACATGTCCAAACTTCTGGATAATCAGTATCCTGGAAGGTGAGGAGATTAATAAGGGCATTAATAATCTATTCCATGAAATCCTGTAAGAAAACTTTCTAAACCTAGAGAAGCATTCAAAGACCAATACCCAAGAAATATAAAAGACTCCAAATAAAATCAACCCAAGAATATCTCCAAGACACATTATAGCTAGTTTGACTGAAACCACAGACAAAGCCAAGATTCTAAGACTGGCAAGAGAGAAACATCAAGTTACCTACAAAGGATATCCCATTAGGTTAACAGCGGACCTCTCATTGTTTCTCTCATTGGAAACAATGTGAGCAAGGAAAGAATGGGAAAATATACTCAAAGTGTTAAATGAAAAACAATTTCAACCAAGTATACTATACCTGGGAAGATTATCCTTCATGTAGGAAGAGAAGACAAGAACATTCTTCAACAAACAAAACCTGAAAGAATTTACCAACACCAGACCAGCTCTTCAAGAAGTTCTGAAAGAAATGCTATATCAGGAAAACTAAAGTCAGACACACAGAAATAAGAGTTGAAGAACAACTAAGAAAATGGCCAACTTAATGGTAGAAGCAAGTCTAGAGTTGAATGTTATCTCCCAGAATTTATATGGAAAGATCTAACCACAACAGAAGATAGATTAAGTACATGAGACTGAACTGGTAAAATAGAAATTGATGACTTTTGAACAAAATGTTACTGATCTTCCATGCTTTGTTTTCCAGAGTTAAGGATTTTTTGTCTTTTCTTGAGTTGTTGATAGGTCCATGTACATACTACTTGAACAAATTCTTAACCTGTTTTCTAGCTTTAAGTCTTAAGCAAAGTTTTCTTAACATTTTTTGCTTTTTTTAAAATTAAAGCTGAAACTACCTTTCTTGAAATTAAAAAATATATTAAAAAATACCTATTTAATGACCACAGTAAGCTATATAGCCTCAGCTATGTGCTGCTTTATAGTATATTCATTCTACTCAGAGTTTCATGCCTAAAGTCAAACATGTGTTTACAGATACGTATATGTCATCTGAACTTGCTATTGAAAGTATTTAGATTAAGATATTTTGTAAATTAATAGATTGTTCAGGGGAAAAAGGAATAGAAAGCAACTACAGATACCAGAGACAGTGTGGGAGGAGGCTGGAAAGCGGCAGTGGGTGAGAAATGGGGAGGAATATATATATATAAAACAAGAAATGGAAAATTATTTGTTAACACTAACTTGTATGACTAAGCCACTAAGCCACTGTACAGTTTATTCTGGATAGGAAATCACATTTTGTATACTGTGATGTTCAGTGAATGATTATAAAATAAATAAATTAAAAGAATAAACTAATAGATTTTTTTTTGAAAAGTACTCCTTTTAAAGGCTGGTCTCACTGCAATCCTGTCACCTCCATTTCTACTTTTGGGATTTTGGCTATACATGCATACATGACTGGCATGTTTCCAGGCCACTGATCTGGGACTCAAAACATACTGTCTGCCATGTGGGATTCAGCTGCCTTAACCACCACACCACCAGCTGGCCCCTTTTTTATTATTTTAGGTTTATTTATTTATTTCCTTTATGATAGCGATAGAGAGTGAAACAGAGAGACAGAAAGGCACACTTGACAAGGTTTTCACACCATAATCCTCCTCCTAACCCTGCAGCCACTATTATGCACAGAGTGTTCAGGTGAACTTGACAACCAAACCTGGAGCTTTTCCATATGGCTTCAGCTTTGTGCAACAGCACCCCTACTGCCTGCGCCACCATAGCTGAGCCATTTTTTCTATGTTCAATAATGCAAATTTGTATTCAGGTAGGAGCATGCAGAGCAGGAGATTAATGTGCAATTTTCTATCCTTACTGGTCCTCCCTTCTCCATTCTTTCACTTCTTAACTTCCATGTATTAATATGTTACAGCTTTTCCTTTCTCTGGTTAATTCTATAACTTGCTATTTCATTTCTTGGCTACTTTTATTTTATCAATCTCTTAAATAATTCTGTCCCAAGATTAGGTCCTCAATCCACAGCTCATCTCACTCTTTACAATCTTTGAGGAATAGTATCTTATCTCATGTTTTCAGTTCCCATCATATACCAGCATATTCCAAGTTTTTAATTTAGGGCTATGTGCTGTGCCTCACACTTATGTGTTCAATTACCAACTGAGCATCTCAAGAAGAATATCACACAGTTACACGTGTCTCAGCATGCTTCCCCTAAATCGACCCCTTCTGTTGGTGATACTGGTAGTCACCAGATACTTAAGCTAGAACTTGTGTATCACATGAATGTTTTCAGTCTTCATCTGTCTAAGCCAATCAATCACCAAGTTCTGATAACTCTACTTACTAAATGTATCTTCAGTTCATCTTTTGCCCACATGTTTATTGTCACTATAATTATCGCTCTACAAAACTGCTGTCACCACCTCTCAAATGATCGTTAAGACAGAACGATGTCCAAAATGACTGTCAGATCATCCTTGATATTTTCCCTGCCTATTTCTCTGTTATCTCTGTTCCTACTATCTGTCTCACACCAGGAACTTAAGCAACATGGAACTGCCTGTCATTGTCTACTCCTAATAGATTGATTTGTATGGGATGTCCTTCTTCCTGTATGATGTCATTCAGATAGTTTTTGGTAAGCTTTAGTGTTCTTTTTCTTTCTTTTCTTTTTTTTTTTTTTTGAGAGAGGTTTTTGCTATAGTGTGTGTGCACTCGCCAGAAAGATAGAGAAAGAGACAGAAAGCAAGAAATCACCTCCCAAGGGGGATGGCCACACCGCAATTTCTTCTCCTCCATTCTCCTCTCAAGATCTTGGGCATGCATCCACACACACCTGGCATAAGTTTAAGCCACCGGGTCCAGGACTTGAACCATGGTCGACTACATGGGAGTCCAGTGACATAGCCGTTAGGCTAACTGCTAGTCCCAGCATTAATGTTCTCTATCCAATAACTCCTTCCCATAATCCTCCAGTACAATTCGTCTGAGTGCTTTTCTATTATTACCCTTCCATATTACTTTATATTTATTAGATGTTCTATCTCAATCTGTACCTCTATAAATTTTCTGCATACATACAGCCCAGTAAGTCTTGGGCAAAGGCACAGCAAATACTTCAAATTGTGGGACAAATGACTATATCCACTCCTTCATGGAACTGGTAACAATCTACTTCACTTAAAACCCTTGTTAAGGAACCAGCATTTGGCATAACAGGTAATGGCTACGTTGATGGACTCACATGTAGTCGACTGCAATAGGAGTTCCAGACTCAGTGTCTTAAACCTCATGCTGGACACGTGTGTGCATCCCCAAAATCCTGAGAGGAGACTGGAAGGGAAGGGACTTCAGTGTGGCCATCCCGCCTGGGAGGATGATTTCTTGCTTTCTATCTGTTTCTTATAGCAAAAATGCTCTCTCTAAACAAATAAATAAAAAAGCACACAAACAAGACACTTGTTAAAATAATGATCTCTCAGGACTAGCAAACGGTGTAATGGGTACATTGCTGGACTCCCATGTAGCCAACCATGGTTCAAGTCCTAGATCCAGTGGCTTAAAACTCTCGCGGTGTGTGTGTATGTGTGTGTGTGTGTGTGAGTGTGTGTGTGTGTGTGTGTACCCAAGATCCCAAGAGAAAAAGGGAGGAGAAGGGGTTGTGGCATGACCATAGCCCTGGAGGGTAATTTTTTTTGCTTTCTGTCTTTTTGTCTCTCTGGAGAGCAGAGATTATAGCAAAAATCTCTCATAAAAATGATCTCTTAACACAGTTAAACTTTTATGTGATTTACAGATGGGAGTCTGTCCTGATTCATAAATTAAGTAGAAGACTATTATTTTCATTCATTTAACCATCCTCAGTAAAGTATCAAACATTTTCTTTGCTTGTGGCAGAAATCCTGGCTTATCAAACTAGATGTTGCTATAAAACTGTTACATAATAAGGAGAAATGTATTGCCAGCGGAACTAGATTCTGGGTAGAAGAGCAGAATGTTGTATCTTGGGCCAGAATTCTTTTTTTGTTTGTTTGTTTTTTAGAGATTTTTTGCCTTAGAGTGCATTCACTTACTGGAGAGAGAGAGAGAGAAAGAGGAAAAGTGAGAAATCACCCCTGGTGGAATGGCCACACTGCAATCCCTTCTTCTCCATTCTCCTTCTGGGATCTTGGGCATGTGTGCATATATGCCCAGTGTGTTTCAAGCCACTGAATCTAGGACTTGAACCACATTGGCCATGTGGTTGTCTAGTGACATAACTGCTATGCCATCTGCTGGCCCCCGGAGTTCTTGATCATAACTCTTTTCTCCAACAAGCTTCCTTTGGAAATACACCTTGCAATATTGCCTCTACAGGAAGAGTAGGGGGAATTTGCAACAACAAATGTAGGTATGTGCTTTAAGCATTTTTATATTAGGCATACCTCTTTTAAAAAATCACAGGTATAATAAATACAAAGTTGCAAAAAAATATGAGAGGATGTTTTTTATATTACAAAAGTATTTTTGGCTTTACCAAAAAGGTCACTGCAAAATTTAAGTAATGAGGTCTCAGTGAATTTGAATAATATGTAATTAAAAAGATATTTCACATAACCTTTTAGAAACAGATTGCAAAAATTAAAAAAAAAACACCTGTTCTTTAAGTCCATAAATACTCATTTGCTTATTAGTGCTTAAATTGCATTAATATAAACATACATTCAATATCTCTTTTCACTGTTGCTTAAATGCAAGCATACTTATGATACATGTTATATATTTGTATATGTTCTATGCATGTACATGAAATAAAAATCCTTTTAAAATGTCATTATCCTGAGTATTTATAAAATGTCCTTTCATTGTTGAAAATGATTTTAAGTAATAGATGTACAGTGGCATATTCATTAGTTTTTGTGTACATCATTTAATGTGTATTATAAAATAATATCATTGGATGTTTTTGGATAGTTAGTTTGAACCAGGTTTAATCAAAAACTCCAGAAGTTTCATGATTATTTTGTCAAAATGTTTCTCTCACTAAAGGTTGAAAGACATATGTACAAGTGTAAATAGTGTCATAATGATGTCAAACTTGACACAGGAGGATCAACCAGCCATTATTCCTCTCATTTGTACTTATTTTTAATGATCAGCAACTGAGTTCAGCAGTATTTTTGTGACATTTTCAATCTACAGGACAGAGAGAACTGCCGTTGATTCAGGTCTCACTGGAGACATTAGTATTACCAGTCTGACTCCTGTGCTGCGTAGTGCCAACTGTGGGTCACCTTGGTGTGAAGGCAGATGCCTGTTGGGGTGGGCCATACCGTCTGTATTTTCTGGACAACCGCTGGCTGAGCGATCTCACACTATTAACATCAACGTGAACCAAATGCCAACTACCTGTATTATGACCTCTGGTCTAGGAAAGGAAGCACAGTGAGCAGAACCCATGCACCTTACCTGTAGGAAGCAGAGGAGCTACATATGGCAGGTGAATGAAAGTCATTAGGCTGTCTCTTCTCTATATACAGTCTACTGACACTGTTGCCCTTGCTACTTTGAATCAAGAAGAACAAACTCAGGTCTACCAACACACTGATTTTAGAGTGACATAGTTTTCTTTTTTAATGGTTTATAGATGTCTGCTGCAAACAGCTAGAGTTTATTCATTAAAACAATTACTTTGATTTTCAATCATGTACATTCTCTGAGATCCACTAATAATAATAATAGTTTTGCGTATATGTGTTAAAGGAGGAGGAAAAGAAAATTACCATATTCTTTTCAGTGTTAAAGTTCTTTCAGTGCTTGTAAGGAAATTAAGCTCTCAGAGCAAATATGACCCTGAAGAACTGTTCTTAACAGAAAAGTATATTATTGCATTGCTATTTATTGAAAAAATTTAAAAAATAGTTCTGATCGGCAGAGTATTGCATAATAAATGTTAAAGAGTCTTATTTTTCTTGCGAAACTTTTGGTTCTTTGCACTTTCAATTTTAGATTAAGATAATATCTAATCAATTCATTAATTGTTTTTAAAGCATATTTACTAATTTCCCCCATTAGTGAGAAAGAGGGAGATGGAGGAAACAGTACCCCAAACAGAGTCTCAATGCCGTGAGCCACCTTAGCCTCAGCTAGACCTGGACTATGGGCATATGTGTGTCCTGCATAATGAAGGAGGGCTCCAGTTGTGAATTTGGAACCATCCCATGTGGGCCAACCTCACAGAGCATTGTGTTTTACTGCTGCACTACTGTTCAGTCTCCAGTTTGTCAATTGTTGATTTTCCAGAACATTTTCCAGTATAATTTTTTTCTACTTTGATAGAAGGATCAATGAATTAGGAAAACTCTAAGTATCCTTTACATGTAAGACTATGCGGTGTAGGAGTAAACAGTTGGAAACTGAAAACTGGTTACTTGCCTTTTTCTTTAGCAAAAAAGAAAGAAAAGGGAAAAAAATTCCCATTATTTCAATTTAGTTATTAAAATGAACTAAATTACTTTCTTGTTGAGATACAAACTAAGGTTGGATTAGAAATACATGTTTCAAGGGGACATTATTCTTATTTCATACCTCAGAAAAATAGTTGCACATATCTATTTTTTTTTTTTCTGGTGCAGTTAGATGAGCTCTTGCTATTTTTATCAGTTTGAAAACAAAACCATTCAAATCATTTTTCTTTTTTTTGCCCCCTCAGGAAATAGTAGTTTTACCATTAAATCTAGGAAGTGGATAAATGCTGAAATAACATAAACAGATTCCATTGTATATAAATAAGCCAATTTAAAGTAATTTAGCAAAGGAAAGGCTCTATTGCTTTCTTAATTTTTTTCCTAAACATTTAGTTTCATTGTAACATGTACTGGGCCTACATGTTTTAATGTTCTTTTTCTCTTTACGTCCCCCTCTGGGGTTTCAGTCCACTAAATTAAAAAATCATTGCCTTTCGGGGATTTATTGATATTTAAAAGCAGATCCCAACATCTTACAAATTGCAGTTGTAGTCTGTGTAAGGTAATGGTCAATAAATAAGGGAGAATAAGAATACTAAAGCTAGATTGTGAGAAAAGAAAGGGGGGAAAAAGCACACTACATTCTTTCTAAACAAACAAAAAGGCATAATTGGAAAAATTCATTTTTATGTTTCCTTACATTAGATGGGACCACTGAGTGAAACATTCACTGATGAATTACTCCTGTAATCTGTGTAGGAAAAATAGCTACTGGCAAATTAAAGAGTCCTGGAACAGAGCCATGAGAACTAAATGGCTAAAAATGAAAACAGGCAAACATTTGAGAGTATTCTACAGAATACAGATCTTTCAACACCTCCCCCTTTTCACTGGTTAATTCATCGTCATGGAAACAGAATTTATCAAAATGTTCTTGCTCACTCCTAGTGACCCAGTGAGTAGACTTAGAAGGCTGGTGAAAGGTAACTCGGGCTGAAGCAATTTTTACAAATGATATGCTGCAGTTCATAAATTGGTGAATTTTGAATGGTGCCATTGTGTCGGTTGAACAGGTTTTCAAGTCTCGCAGGGTTCACTTTTTTGTTAGTTTTTAAAAATCTGCCAGGCAGAGAAATCAGAAACCTTTGCTGGTGAGTGAACACGAATGACTAACCTCATGGAAAGTGGCCGATTTCAGGTTTTAACTCACCCTTTCTCTCAATGTGTTTATTTTTCCTCCCTTGTCTAAAGACTGTTCAAATCCAGAATTTGGTAGCATTTATTTGGTTCATCCATCTGCCTCAGCAACTCTCTCTGCTTGCTGTAGCTCAGAGATGTAAAAAATCACTCTTCATGGTAACCATCTCCCCTTATCTCTAGCAAAGACAAGGCCTTGGCCATCAAAACCTGACAGATCTGGACAGCTTTGAGCTGACACCTTTGCCAGACCAGAATTAACCCTACAGTGCAATAGCTTCTTGATTTCAAGAAAGTAACTTGAGGGATTCCCTAAGGAAAAGTGTCATTTTACTATTTAAAAAAAAATAAATAAAAATAGACATCATCCATGTAGCTGCCAAATTCAGAGAAGGTTATTTTTTACTTTATTTTATGCTTGTAATTAGTGACTTGTTGTCATGGAAACCACACATGAGATGATTCTTGAACTTAAATGGCTGAATGTGCTCAGGCAGAAGCCTTCCCCCTGTTTGAGGCTCAGTAGTCAATGTCTTTCTCTTTGGTTATTCTGATAACAGAATCACATGAAACATCAATAAACATGCAAAATAATAGCACAGGGCCACATCAATTAAAACAGAATATTCAATAATTCATGCTTTAATTAAGGTTCTTTCCTCTTTTCCTGAAGCTGTAACCTTTCAAGTGTTAAAACAGACGTAAGAACTAAATCATTTAGTAAAAGAAATCTTTTCTAATTAGCAGTTTGTGATATACTGATGAAGAAAAATAAGATTTGAAAGTCCTTTTTAGTTTTTAATGTTTAATATAGGAAGCAAAACGAAAGGGCTTCATTTGGAAAGTCTATTCAAGGTGAAATAACTATGGTTTGAGGCAGTATTGTTTTTTCGGGTGCGCATTTCTTTTGTCTCTGAGTGAGAGACGGTTGGGGTTTGTCACGGAAACAGCATAGCCCACTTGTGGTTCCTGGCAGCCAGAAATAATTAATCTATATTGAGTCTGCAGGCAGAGTGTCCGTGTTTGCATATGCGTCTACTCTGTGTTGGATCTGGGAAATGAAAACCTCCAACCATCAGAGCAGCTCATCTTTAGAAAGGAAGAAATCAAACACTCATACACTCTGGATTTATTTGTTGACCTCCGCTTGAATAGAGAACTCACTACTCTTCCGAAATACTATTATGCAGCATGTACATTAAGCTCTTGACACATGTGGGGCTTGCTCTACTCTCCAGGGGTGGGGAGTTCACTCATTTCACTACCTTCATTAATGCTAATTCTTGGACCAGGGACTCATAGGAGAGGGAACAAAGTAAGCTTGGTGAATTTTCTTTTTTTTTTTTTTCCTTTTTACTGGTGAAAAGTAAAAGATCTTAAATATCTTTTTGAGCATAAATTCACAACAAATGTTATGTAACTGGGATAAAAGGAAACACATACATCATGTTTTTTGATTGTCTTTCTAACTGTCCACCCATCTCGTTTCATCTATTTTTAACGATATTTTATGCATCTTAAAGGATGGTAAGATTTGTAGCTGTCATGTGAAGACCTAAGTGGAATGGCTTGGCCAACATTGACTGAGCCCAGCTTTTAAAAGTGACAATTTTGGAGGATTGTCTGTTGATGGTAATGTGTATGATGTCTTCAACTGAACTGGTGTGAAGTGTGTTCATGTTGGGTAAATTCATTTTATAAGCTGTGGTGATGTACAATGATTGAATGTACAAGACACAGAAAGTAAGAAAGCACTCCCTCCCCCCAAGGAGAATGGCCACACCACAGTCCCGCCTCCTCTACTCTCCACTCAGGAGTTTGAGCATGTACGCACACGTGCCTGATGTGTCCTTCATGTCACTATGTACAGAACTCGAACTGCACAGTTGGCTATGTGGGATCCAGCCACTTTAACCACCGTGCCACCAGCTGGCCCCATGCCTGACTTTATTTTTTAGGTTTTTGCCATAGGGTACATATACTCCTCGAGAGAGACAGAAAGGGAAAATGAGACATCTCTCCTCATGGGGGAGAGAGTTAGCAATCCCTCTTCTCCATTCTCTTCTCCGGATTTTGGGCTCATACACACATGTGCCTGACATATTTTTCAAGCTTCCAAATCTGGGACTTGAACCGGCAGTCTACCATATGAGATCCAGTGCCTTAACTACCACATCACCCATTGGTCCACCTGAGTGTTTTTTAATATCAGGAATAATTTAATATTTAATATATTTTAATACTTAATATATGACTGAATTTAAAGACTATGGGAACTTGCATTTGCTAGGCACAGTTTAAATACTATGTAATAGTCATGTAATGCTAAAAGTTTAACATGGCTGTCTTAAACTAATATAAATCGAATATCTTTAAATAAAATTTGCAATACAAAACTGTAAAAAAATGACTTAATTTCTTGCAATTATGTTGTGCTGCTTTGTTTTGATAAATCATCTAACCTTTTTATGCCTTTTGTTTCTTCATCTTTTAAATTGGAAAAGTAACTATTCTTTTTTTTAAAAAAATATTTAATTTTATTTATTATTATTACTTAATTTGCTATAGGGCACCTTTGCCCATCAGAGAGAGAGAAGAAATGTGAGAAATCAGACCATTAGGTCCAGGACTCAAACTGTGATTGGTCATGTGAAAGTCCAGCGCCCCAACCACCACATCACCTGGTGAAACTGAATTGACCATTTTAAGTTCCTAGAGACGTGTGTAAAGGTCATTTGAGTCTTGAGGCATTTCATATTCAGTGAATAAATAAATAATCTTGATATTTTCTTTTGTAGATTAAATAGTCACAATGATGGAAGCATTTTTTTTTTTTAATTGGAGGACAGTGTTTGTCCTCTGAAAATCTATCCTAAAATATAGATTAGGGTGAAGTGCTTTTCTACAGCAATTTAACAGTCAGGTTGTAAGTTATGTAAGACCAGAGGAGATTGGTAAAATGGGAACACCACACTGCTACACATTTTACATTTTTTTTCAAGTTTATTATTTTTTTCCATGAAAGAGACACAGAAGAGACAAAAAGAGAGAGAGAGAGAGAGAGAGAAAGAGAGATACCCCCATATGAGATTTTCACATTGTTGTCCACCCTGGCTTCAGACAGTTTGGATCACAGGCACAAGTATTAGGGATACTTTGTGGCACAAACCTAGGAGCTTCCATGTGGGTCTGGCATCATGTTACTGCAGTGCCCAACACTGCTGGCCCTTGTGTCTTTTTCTTAAATACACATTTCTAGTAGGAAGCACTCTATTCTTGTCAAGAAACAATACATATGGCAGACAGACACAGTAGAAAAGATGGAATACATGACGGCATCTCTTCTGCTTCTGAGGTAGAGAGAGTTAAATGAGAGTAGGAAGAATACTGCTCTTATCTCCGAGCCTTTATTCACACATGGTGCTCTATGTGGAGGTAGAATGAAAAACTCTACCCTAAGAATGGTGTCCAGGAAAGTTAGAAATAGGTAAGAAACAAAAAGAATGATGCTGGTGCCCAGTGCTTCTCCCTCAGTGCTCTAAGTCATACATGTATAAAGGAGAAGTTGGTTTAATATCATCCTTGAAAACTAGTGAAGAGGATGCACATTCATATTTAACTTGAATTCAAGTGAAAAGTAAGCATTAATGGAATACTGTGTTTTCTTCCTACATTGATTTTGTCTGCTTCAGAAAATTAACAGTCTAAATCAAAATCAGGTAGACAAAAAATACATTTTTTTCAAACATATTGGGCTCTAAGGGGAAACACACACAAGCATGCACACTTAGGTTCTAGCCTACCTTTACCTCTTGAATCCACTTGTTTAATAAAGACATGGCTGAAAATATTTTGGGACAGGTGACACAGTAAAGTAACTCAAGGAATGGTGCCATCAGTAATGTGCACAACTGCTCTTGGGAATGTCAGATTAATACCTTTTCCTTTTTGTGGCTGTCTGCCCTTGTCTATTAGGAGAATTGCTGGGTGATCTGGGGAGTCTTGCTCTGGTTCTGATGGCTCAGAGTTTACTCCAGGGCTGTCATCACTCTAAATAATAATTTTACATTCCCCATCCCTCCATTGGTGATTTCACTCTCTGCTGAGGGACCCATCCCGAATGATATGTGATATGTAACATAGTCCTGTGTAGAGAATCTGTCATCCACAAATTCTTAATTTACTTTTTCCCAAACATTGCTTTCAAACATGAACTAGAAAACAAAATTTCTATTTTTTAAATTCCTTTTATCACATGACCTGCCTGCTTAGATCAAAGGTGACTGGGTCATTAATTAGCACCTGAGTCAACTGCAGCCATCTTATAGATTGGCCAGCAGTGGTTCAGGTGATTTGATGAAAGGATTTTGTCCAATGGGATGCTTCTGCTGCAGAGTGATTAACCCTGTTAGATTCTCTCCTATTGAGTACAACAGGAACATAGAGAGCGGGATACAGACAACAAATTGACCAGAAGCCTAAGAGACACACAGAAAAATGGGAGTAGGCATGAGGTGGCACATGCCATGTAAACAATGGATATAAGGTAGAAAGAAGAAAGAAAGTAGTCATTAAACAGACCAGATCCATTCACAGAAGAAAAATGATCCATGGAAATAACGACTGCTAGATTATGTTTGTGGAGTGCCTGTGATGGGACAAAAGACTAATTTTTTTTCAAATTATTATTATTATTTTTTGAGAGGTTTCCGCTATAGGGCATGAGTGCTCACAAGAAAGACAGAGAGAGACAGAGAGACAGAAAGCCAGAAATCCCCCCCCAGGGGGGATGGCCATGCCACAATCCCTTCTTCTCTATGCTCCTCTCGGGATCTTGCGCACACATGCACATGTGCCCGGCTTGAGTTTAAGCCACTGGGTCCGGGACTTGAACCACGGTCAACTACATGGGAGTCCAGCGACATAGCCATTACACTAACTGCTGGTCCCTAATTATTATTATTTTTTAATAGAGATTTTTGCTATAAGGGCTGTGCTCACCAGAGACACAGAGAGAGACAACAAAAGAGAAAGTGAGAAATGACCCCCCAGGGTGGATGGTCATTCCATAATTTCTTCTCAGGGATTTTGGACATGCTTGCACATGCAGCTGCCATGAGTTTCAAGCTGTTGGGTCCAGGACTTGAATTATGGTCAATCATGTGGGAGTCCAGTAGCATAAACACTACACCACTTGCTGGCCTCGCAAAGGCTTTTTAATTCTCCATGAAACCTGTTCCATTGATAGCTAAGACAATTTCTACACTCCCTAATTTCCCCTATATCTTTACAGCAAGTCCCCTTAACTGAAAAGTTTTAGCCACTAATACTTTCAATATTTCTTCTGTTTTTCTTCCTCTCTCTTCTCTTGTAGGTATTCCTATTATATGTATGTTACACTTTTTGTATTTGTTCCACAGTTGTTGCATATTACGGACCTTTTTCCACTTTTTTTCTTTTTAATGAGAGTTTTTGTTTTTCAGTTTAAGCTGTTTCTATTGATTTATCGTCAGGCTAACTGATTCTTTCCTTGACTTTATCTGGTCCACTGATAATCCCATCAAAAGCATTGGTCATTTCTGTTACAGTGATTTATAGTTCTAGCATTTTCTTTTGATTCTTTCTTAAAATTTTTATCACTCTATTTATATTAGCCATCTGTTTTTGCATGCTGTCTCCTTCTTCCATTAGAGCCTATAGCATATTAATCAGAGTTAAATTCCAGATATGATGATTCCAAAATCCCTGCCAAATCTGCATCTCATTCTCATGCTTGTCTTGTCTGTTCAGACTATGCCTTTTTGCCTTTAAGCATACCTTATAATTTTTGTTGAAAGTTAGACATGATGTATTGGGTAAAAGGAACTGAAATAATTAGATCTTGCATGCAAGGTTTTATATTTATCTGGCTAACAGTTAGGCTATATTTATAATTTGTTCTAGCTTTAGATGTCAGAGAATAAAATTTTTCCTCAGGTCCTTGTTTCTGTCTTACCTATTGTCTTTGCGTTTCTCTAATGATCCTTTGTAAATAGGGTTGCTGTTCATTTTATCTGTAGTATGTTACTATTCAGAAGCTCTCCTGATGTGGTGGTAAGATGTGCTTGTGTGTGCCTGTGTGGGGGGTTGGGGAAATCATCCTAAAATCCTATTATTATATTTCACTCTTTTAGTGTGTCTGTACCCTAAGCTGTGACCATTACGATTCTCAGTTTTGTTTCATTTTTCCTCCTTTGATGAGATATGAAAGTTACAGGTATTGGTATTGGGTATTTTCCTTTTTCTAAGTCTATTAGGGGCTGGTAGAACTCAAGTCAGTTAGGTTCTGGTAAAATAGTCCTGTTGTTAATGAAAACAGTGTTCTGGGCATATTTCAAAATGGTTACCTTTCCGCTCCACTACCAGAAGCGTGAGGAGAATTTTCTCTGATTTCTCCTAAAGAACGTAAAGGACTATCAAGTTAAAACTTATGAAAGTGGAGCCCAGCCATAGTGGCACAGGCCATATGGCACCACTGCCTAATACCGATTCTGCAGCCAGATGGAAGGACCAGGTTTGGATCTCAAGTTGACCTAAACATGCCAGGTGTGTCTGTGTGCTTCTGTGATCCTTCATGTCTGAGAGATTGGGGGAGGAACACAGAAGAGCAAAACCCTGTCAAGAATATTTCCCGTTTTTTTTCAAAACTCACAAAAGTTGGGGGCATCTTTAAGGATAGGTCTTCCAGAGTGTTTATTCTCAAGCAAGTCCTTGCTCACTCTTTAGTAATTAGTCAACTACCCCTAACTACTTTTAACCAGTGCTTTTTATAGTTGAGGTTTCTGATCGGCTGTGATTCTTTGTATCTGCCTGTCTCTTTAAGTTTTAGGGATGGTGGTTTGATTAGTGACTCAGTTCCCTGGTGGATCTAAGAGAGTCATTGGTTTTCTTCTTGGTCAGTTCTTTTCATGTGAAAGGGGGAGTGATGACTTCCAAGCTCTTTACATGTAGGACTAAAAATTATAAGTGACCCCCCCCATCCACTTGAAATGACCTAAATTCCAAGCTGTTTATTGCAACTTGTAAAAGCCTACAGAAAAAAAAAAAAAAAACAAATATTATTTAAATCCTGCCTGAGGCATGTTTTTTCCTTTTCCATTTTTTTAAGTTGGCCAGACATAACCTTATTTTCATATTTGAAATTTTCTTGTTACAATTGATACTCAAATTCTTGTCTTTATTCGGTATGAGCTGAGGAAAGCGACTTAATTCATTAATTTTTTTCTCAGTGTCTTCATTGGTGGGGGAGAGATGTTTAATTTATAATAAGGTAACCATAGAAAACTACTGCTATGAATTAATGCAAGAGTGGTTTTTTGGGAAAATATAGAGAGTTATATTAACAGAAATCCAGGGACCAGTAGGTGTTGTAGTGATTAAGGTGCTGGACTTCCATGGCTGACTGCAGTTCAAGTCCTGAACCCAGCAGCTTGAAATTGACTCCAAGCATGTATGTGTGCATGCCCAAAATCCCCAGAGAAGAGTGAAGTAGAGATTGCAGCATGGCCATCCTCCCTGGATTATCTCCCACTTTTCCTTTCACTATCTCCCTCTGTATCTCTCAAGTGAGTGCACATGCTGTATGGAAAAAAAAATCTAAAAAAGAAAAAGAAATCTCAATAATATAATCTCACATACTTTGAAGCATCTTATGTAGAGTATTTTTTTTAATTACAAGGTAATATATTTTTGTGTAATTTAATAGGATTTTCATCCTTTAAGTTCCTCTCCCTACCTATTTTCAGATGCAGTATTATTTCAGGTAACTCTACCATATCTGTAATTTTATAGGAATAATCTATGGGCAGGTATACCCTTGAGAAAATATTTTTTATTAGCAGATTTGACAATAGACTTATTACATAAAGGCAGTCTTGGAAATATAAGCTATCATGTTAATCATTTTAACAGTGTAGTTCATGGACTACAATATAGACTTCATCACTTTCTCTGCATCTTGCATTTTTGGTGTCTATACTATATCAACACCTCTTAATTGTTGACTAATTTAATTGTTTTCATGAACTTATCAAGTTTTATCTCTCTGTGCATTAAAAAGATACTGCAGGAGGATCAACTTACTAATTCAAGTTTATAAAGGACGAAGCACTTGTGCTGGAATTTATGTCATCATTACTGCTTTGCAGTATCTTCAAAGAGAAAAAAAAAAGGCCCTTCAGAAGAGCAGTGTTTTTGTTTTATTTCTTTTCTTTATTTAGCCACAAAGTAGCCTTGAAAGATTACCTATCATACAATCCTGGAGATATTTTTCTGTTTACTTATTTAATACTTTGGGTGAAAAAAGATGTGTGTGAAAAAAAATAATTAGGTGCGACAGGTTATTTGACAGTTTGCTAACACAAATTAACCTTCTTTTAAGATTGACTGTATGTGAACAGCCAGTGTTACTCCTCTGACTCGACAGCATAGCCTCAGTTTGTGGAACTGTCCTGAGGAATGTGAAGTTTGGAGGCTGCCGCGGTAGAGAATGATGCCCCTTCTGCTCTATTCTGAGTGCTGTGAAGCTTTCCATGAACAATACGATGTTTTTGCTTGGTTTGGATCTGTCTATTACTGTGTTCGTCTCAGAGCCATCTCCAGAGGACATGAGTACTTTGGGCAAGAATGCCATTTTTCTCTTCTCATTTAATGGTTGAAGAGACTAATGCATGGTGAAATAATGTGGCTAAGGCAAGGCAATAAAATTGAGATCCATGCTCACCAAGCTCCCATTGAAATCTGGTCGTTTCGCCATTAGCTGTCTTGCTTGTGGGATTCTTGAGTTCAGAATTAATCTCTCTTTACTATGAACCTCTCAGGATCTTTATCTGTATCTCTCTTAAGGCCCACACCACAGTTTAGATAATGTATTAGGTACTTACACCATGTCTTGTCTCTCCTTCTATTCTGTGGGGACCTTGAAGACAGAAGAAACGCCTATCTTAACTCTTGTATGCAAAATGTCAACATCAGTTCATAAAGCTAATCATAAAAATAAGGCAAATTCCCATACAACCATTGTATGATTCAAGTAATTATTTTTTGTCATATGAATGAGAAGTCCAAGTCATATGCTACTAACATTTGTGTATACACACATAGACCCAAACCATTTTTAATAAAAAGAAAAAGTAGACACATGCTAAAATGAAAGCTAGAGAAGGACGTGAGTAAATTTATAGACCAAGTGCAACTTTTCCTCTTGTGCCCTGAGCAAAACATTTCTGGTATGAGAAGAAAGAACTTTCTGAGGATACATACAATTCAAAACAATCTCCTGTAGCATTTAGCAGAGGAGAAATGAGTCCTGGAGTGTGTAGAGGCTTTATCTCAATTATGGACATGCATTACCTAACCCAATGCTTAGCTAACTCTCTCTAGGCACATCTGTCTCTAACTTCAGCAGCACAAACTCAAATTATCCAACTCTCATCTTCTGCTGATCCCATCCCAATTTATACTTATCAGGTGAAAAACTGATATCACCACCATGGTCGTCATCAGCTTTCCTTTTATCCAGCATGTCAGCATCTGCCCTCTCCCCTCCCTGACAGCCTGGTTTGAGGGATTTGAAGTTTAAACTATATTTTATCTCTGTACCTTCCTGATATTGGTAATAGAATAGGTTGGCTGGAAGACAGATTGTGAATGAGAAACTATGTTTCTCCTAAACTGTGAACCTGGCTTTATACTCTTAAAAATTTAGCCTGAAAAATGACTTCTGCTCTCCTGGTATGGGGTAACTGCAGCTCCAGACCATTTTCATTTTGCCTTTTTGACAAAGCACCATTTGCGGAAGAAGAGAAAAGTGGCAGAAGTTCTTTATAGGATGTCTGCCCTTCGGTGTCAAACCCAGAGGTTAGTTCCAGATTAAATTTACAATGCCCTTGCTAGTTGGCTAAATTTCAATTTCATTTTTCCATTTTAAAAGTAACTATTTTAGGTTGCATTTATTTTGGCTATTGTTACATCCTGTGGGTTCAATATATTTGGTTTTAGCAGGTAACCAAGTGAATTAGATACCATAACACAGATGGTAAATATCTCATAGGTGTCACCAAAGCTTATTGAGTAGGGTATGTTTGAAATATGGTAATGGGAGAACAACTCCAATTCAGCAGAAACAGATCTTGTTTAGAGGAAAAATTCACCGTAGTATTCTGTGTAAATGTCACTTACGCCTTCTCAGAAATTAAAAGCTGTATGAGTAAAATTTATTGTCAATCATTGGAGTGTTAGGAAAGGTAAAAGGGTAGATGTGATATTATTTTGAAGGTGTAGTAAATGTAATTTGGCTTGATATGTGAAATAAATTATTTAGTTATGATTTAAGATCATGCAAGTTGTTCAGGTACAACATATAGAAAAAGGGATTTTCAAAAATTGGGGTATATATAGTGGAACTCTCATTCACTCAATAATACAACATCTGACAAATTCTTTACTTGCTTAATTTCAAAATGTATCTCTCAGAGTTACTGAAAGCCATCAGGAATATTAATATAGTAGTTACCTTGGAGCTGTATTTGAGTAACAAAATAATTTTTGACAACATGGAAGTCCGAATGTAGTTGGAGAAGGCATGGTCCATGTCTTTTTGAAGTATGCAATAGCAAGTAAAGGCATAAGTAGATGTAGCCTACATGAAATCTTCTGGATTCTGGAGAAGTGGATTTCCACATGTTTAGAATAATTTCAAAGGCATGAAAATCTAGAAATATAGTTACCTCAAGAAAAGATGATAATTTAAAACAGGGATTGAACATGCTGAATATAGCTCTAAATATCAGAACTAGAATGAGTAGACAAAAATTAGAGGAAAACAGATTTCAGCTCACTGTAAGAAACAACATTTTAACTTTTGGAACTGTCCAAAGATAAAAATGGGCTGGCGTGGGAAGTAGAGAGTTATTCACCACTAGATGTAGCCAAGCATAAACTGGATGACTTCTTACCTAAATATTCTGGAGAAGAGTTGAGCATCAAATGGGTGATTAGACTAGATGATTTATGATTCTTTTGAATACTGGAATGTTCCAATTATTGACCAAAACACTTACTTTGGTACAAGCACTGTTGTTTAACCCTGCAGTGGTTATTAGTGCTCTCATAATAAGTATCTCTTTAAATTGTGCTCCATATTTTCTGCTGTCCTGTTAATAATTACTAAAATTGCCAATTAAAACTTCTAATTTCCCACTTCTTCCATAAATAGTACATTTAGCTTCTACTGATACAATTACACACACACTTCATTTAATGGAGCAGAACCCTGAAATTGTGCTGGCCATGGTAACTGAAACAAGATGGGAGTTAGTTTTTCTGCCACACAATTCAAATCCGGAAGGAGAAATTTCATAACTGATGAGGCAGCTCAGAAAAATGATCAGAGATCCAGTCTCCTAATATCTTTCTGTTCTGCCATCCTCAAAACTACAAGATGATTCTTGGAGCTCCAGCCATCATGTCTATGTCCCAGGCAGAATGAGAAAAGTAGGAAGCAAAAGAGTTGCCCTAAAGATTTCTTACACCTCAATGGCCACCTGTACCACCTGTAATTTCTCATGTATTTATATGAGAAATATAATTCTTCATCTAGCACATTTCCCAGGGTTCTCTTATTAAGCATGAAGGGAAAAAAGTAACTTGTACCCTTTGCCATAGGCATCTTATTTCAAATTTTCATAGTTGGGCAAGCAATGACTGCATTTCTTGGTACAAGTATAATTTTCAGTGACACGCAGCCAAGAAGGTCTAACAGATTTGTAGCTATCCTAAATAGTTTTATATTTGGCATTCTTTAAAAAAATCATCATTCCTAATTTTTTTCCAACTGATTTATAGGGGAGGCACTGAACATTTGAGGGAGAGGAAAAGAAAAAAGAGCAGGTGGAGGATGCACCCACTCATCCGTCTATAGCCCTGAAAAAAATCAACCCTACCTCCTGATCTTTCTGAGAGCCCTACACCTCTCAGCAAAAGAATACCTGTAAAGTAATGGGACATACCCTCTTTATTAAAGAGCTAATCTTTAAAATATAATCTTTGGAATATATCAGTTTATTCACCCATATTGCGATCCAATGACTATTGAATAGTTACTGTATGGTAGGCAGTGTTCTTGGACTGTAGAAGTGATTAAGGGGCCAACTTTGTGGTATGGCGATTAAGGGCCAACCATTTGGTTAAAATTCTGAACCCAGAGACTTGAGAAACACACTGGACATATGTCTTTAAAATCCCAGAAGGAGGGAGAGATGAAGAAGGGTTTGTAGCAAGACCATACCCGATAGGGAGTGTATTCTCCTCTCCCTGTGTCTCTGTCTTCTGTCTCTCTCTGCTGAGCACAGGTGCTCTCTACCAAAAAAGAGGAATAGTAGTTAGAATAGAGAAAATTTCTTACCTTAATGGTATACACATATAGTACTCTCCCTAAGAGATGTGCTGGGGACAATTGTCTCTCCTTTCCATTTTATGTGATGTTTTAGTGGCCTGCCATTACAGATTGGCAGCTGTGTAACTGCTCAGCTGGTCCACCTTTGATCTAACTTTCTACTTGATGGTAGCCTCCGCAAGGGAAATCAGTAGGGATGATAGTTCACACACTCTATTTCCCTTTGTCCTTCTCCATCAGTTCCCTTAAGCACCCTGCTGGCACTTCCAAAACTCCTGTACATTCATATAACATCTGACCTCTTTTAAAGGGCCAGAGCCTTCAAAATTACCTCTCTTACATTTCCCCAAAAAATTCTCTTAAAAGACACTCATCTCTTGTCAGGTAGAAGGCATTTAGTTATAGTGGGAATTGTATAAAGCTCATATTTATTGATTGATTGCTTATGAGCCTGTGCTAAGAACTCATTGAATCTTCATCAGAAGTCTGTGTAATCAGCATTAAAATTTGCATTTTAACAATTAGGAAATTGAATCTCAACAAGGTGAAAAAACATATTCATAGCTATTGAGTGATTTACTGGAGTCCATCTCAGATTTACCTGGTTCCAAAGCCCTTCCTGAACCCCTGACTGCAAGATATGATTCAGTGTTTCAATAACTATGAGCTGAATTAGGTCTGAGAGCATGTCTATTGTATTTATTTAAAAATATTTCCTATTAGCCTAAATACAGAAATGATGCGGTGTGCATATTATGTTCTCGTTCCTTTTACCCATGTATTGTTCTGCCAGGTATTCTTCAGATGAATACAAATAATGTACTGGAATATGTTGCTTATTCTTTATGATAGTATACATCAAAAGATTCAGAGAAAGAGATGTCTAACCTTGGGATGATCTAGGCAAAAATTACAGATGATTGGAGTTAGCAGAGAATAGGTTTACATGAAGAAATTTTTTGATATCAGGAAGAGTGAGAGCAACTTAAAAAGAAAGAAGATGAGATAGTGGGAAGAGAATGGATTTTAGATGGATACCTTAGGGTTTCTGTCTAACTTTCATTTCTTAGTAGCTCTAACAACATAAATTATTATGCCATCCTGAGTAGTGAACTTCATATTAAACTTCAGGTAATAATATTTGGTTATTAGTCTTATGGTGAGGACGACTTACAATTTGCTTAGTAAATTTTCATTTAATAGACTTATGGTGGAGCAAGGTATCAGGATTTAAAAAAAATAATTCTCTAGTAGAATTCCAAATATTAAATGCAGACAGAAAGAGGGAAATAGAAATTTAATGTTAGATGAACACCACAGTAATAATTATAAACAAGATCTATTGATAGATGTTAAAACCAGTGGGTACAAATTTGAAGAGAAACAGGATTTGCATAGTTTCATGGTATCATTCCCAAGATACATATTTATTACAAAGGAAAGATAATAAATTCATGGAGAAACAGAGGAAATGTGAACTTAAACAGGTTATCAAAGTTAACATCTCTAGCAATAAGGCATCAGTTATAAACTCTTCTATATGATACACTGAGAAGAGTACCTATTTCTGTGAGATTTTTTTCCAGCTAGAGAATGTGTACCTGCAAGAGAGAGAGAGAAAGAGAGAGAGAGAGAGAGAGAGAGGAAGAGGAGAAAGCATTTCTCTTGGGAAACGGTCATATTGCAATCCTTTCTCCTCCATCTCTCCCTCCTTTTGGTATTTGGGACATGCATACATATCTGGCATATTTTTTCAAGGCACCACGTCCATGTTATATATAATATATACATATGTATAAAGTTTGCATGTGTGTGTGTGTATATATATAAAGTGTGTGTGTGTGTATATACACACATATACACACATATATAAAGTTTAGTTCTTTTCTGAGGATTACAAGCACTCACACACAGAAAGAGAGAGCAAGCACCCTCCACATGCTCTTCTACAGTGACCCCTTCCCCACTATGAGTCCTTCCCAGTCAGCCAGGACCATGGGTGCAGACCCTACAAATATGTGTTGACCAGGCAACCAAACCCATAATCTTATATATAAACTATCACTTGTGATAGTTTTAGAAGAATGTGTCGTTTCACCCTGATGATGAGAAAACATAAGATAAACTCAATTTGAAGGAAATTCTACAAAATAACTGAACAATCCTTTTCACCATGGTCAAAATTATGGAAGACAAGAAGTATTAAAGATCAGAACAGACTAAGAGAAAATATCAATAACTACAATACTGAATTTTTAAAATAGACAATAGTGAAACAACTGGTAAAAGTCAAAGTAGGACTGATAACTTAAAAACAGTATTATATCAATTCTTAATTTCCTGGTTCTTGTAATTACATGATGGTGATATAAAACATTAACATTATAAGAAACAAGTGAGGGATATATGTGAACTTTTGGTACTCAGTTCTTTCATAAATCTAGAAGTAAGTTAAAACAAACATTATAAAAAAAATCCAATGATTCTACTAAGTAGCCAAGATTTGAGAAACTCCGGCTTAGAATGTAAATTCTCAGCAAACAATAGGTTTATTACACAACCTGTTTATAGTGTCATTTGTGATCAATTAGTTTTGCTCTTAGGGAAACTCAGTTCATTTTTTTAATGTTTGACCTGGGTATGTCTTTCCACATTGTGTTAGTTGAATATATTCAAATACAAATATAACATAGCCTTGAAAAATGTAAGGAGTCAAAGGGATTTTCATGATTCGACTTTAGAAATTCTGTTTTTCTAGAATAAGGGAACAGTCCTCACTCCCTGTCAAACTTTCTGTATCAAGAATGTGAGGGACCTTCATCCTTGCTTTAAAGTGCAGTTTCTCTCAATGCTTCCTAACTGATTTTTATCATGAATAAGAAGAAGTGCCTCTTTAAGCCTGGCTATTGGTAGAAAAAAAAAATAGTATCTATTAGTCATTAGACATTTTCTAGGGCAGAGCAATTATTTGGATTTGATTAGCAAGGAAGGAAGGAAGAGGAACTAAGGAAAGGAAACCTCTTATTTGTTTTTAGGTCCAAATCCAAATATTTAGATGGTTTCTCTTAATTAGAAAATGTTAAGTAAAGCACATATATCTTCTGTATGTATCACCTACCTATTTGTAAAGTTTTAAATATGACTTGAATAGTCTATACTGCTCAATTCTGTCAATTTAGGTAACATGGTATAACAAAGTCTCTCAATTTTATAACAGTTTATAGTTCTTCCTTCAAAGGATTTCAAATTATTTGTGCATTGAAGTAACTGAAAAATTTTAAATGTTTTAATAGAAAATATTTAGTTTTATTTTCTTCCAGGTAATAAATACTTTTTTACCTGTAGAAGAAAGCAACTGTAAAACTAGTAGCTATGGTTATCTATATAGGTTGCATAACATTTTCACATGCTTTTTTTCTCATGTGGATATTGAGATAATAATTGTGATCTCATAGCTTTGATGTGAAGAGCAGTGAGGTAATGTTTTAAAAAGTGCTTTGTATATAGTATCTGACACATAGCAAGTGCTAAATGTGTCACCAAGATTTTGGACTTTTTTTTTTTCAAGAAAAGTGAAAAGAAGAATGGGTTGAAGAAAAAAAATCTACACCCAGTTCTGGGTGGAAAGCTCTAGACAGTGGCTAGCACTTACATCTCCCTATCACTTAGTTAGGTGTTTTGACTAGTTCTTGGCATATACTAGTTAGTTCAAAGATTGAGGAAATGAATACAAATATAATAATGTTCTTGTAATATCCTTAATTACTTTATTTTCTGTTTTGACCCCAGTTTGGCCTGTAATAACTCATATTTAGTGGGTTCCCTATATGGATTTTCCTTGGCAGTTCCTGAGCTTCTGAATATTGTTGGGCTGGATGAATTTGCATGGCTGGGCTAACTGATCTCACTTTAAATGATAAGACATCTCCAGTGGACCACTAGCACTACTTAGAAATTGTTCCCTTAGTAACTCTGCTTCCCTACCCAACACAATTTTAATTTCAGATTGTCTCTCTTCTCACACCTCCCACCCTCTCATTCTTCACTGACTACCTCACTTCATTTTTCATTCAGAAAATAGAAAACACAGAATGAAAACTCCATCTGCCCACACTAAATCTAGAAACTTGAGTTTATTGGCCCTCATCACTGTTGTTTCCACCTGTTACTGTTGGAGCCAATCTGTCCACTGGTCCTCTGAATCCCATTCGTTGACTCTCAAGGACACAACATTTTTTGAAATACATTCTCTTTACTACATCCTCAGACTCTCCCTCTTTTCTTGATTATTTCCATGAGTATTAAAATACATCCCATGACGGGACCAGCAGTTAGCGTAATGGCTATGACACTGGACTCCCACATAGTTGACTGCGGTTCATATCCTGGATCCAGTGACTTAAAACTCATGCCGAGCATGTGTGCGTGTGTGCCCAAGATCCCAAGAGGAGAATGGAGGAGAAGGGATTGCAGCATGGCCATCCACCCTGGGTGGTGATTTCTCGCTTATCTGTCTGTCTGTCTCTCTCTGTCTGGCTGGCGAGTGCATGTGCCCTCTAGCAGAAACCTCTCAAAAAAAAAAAAAATCCCATGACTTCTTTAAAATATAATCTTATATCGATCTAGTATCTTCCCCTCCCATATGACTCAATTTGTCCTTTACTCATCAGGGCCTGATTGTATGAATGATCAAGTTTCTTTCTTCACTTTCTATATGCTATATTCTATATTCTATTCGTCCCCCACTCTAACCTGATTTTCACTTTCAGCATTCCACTGAAGGTTGGTAGGTTTGTAGTTTGGTGGGTTGAATTCTGATCAGGAGGATACCTCATCAGGCCCTGATTGTATGAATGATCAAGTCTTATTTTCTATCTCTTCTTTCTTCACTTTCTATATGCTATATTCTATATTCTATTCGTCCCCCACTCTAACCTGATTTTCACTTTCAGCATTCCACTGAAGGTTGGTAGGTTTGTAGTTTGGTGGGTTGAATTCTGATCAGGCGGATACAGTAGGAAAGCCATTGGCCTTAAATCCAAACCACACACTCTAATTTGGATCTATCAGTAAGTAATAATTTGGTTTCTACTTCAGAATCCTGTTTAGAACTTGGAAAAAGGAGAAAGGAAGCTCAGTTATTTGCTCTTGCAATTGTGGCATCTTTGTAAATTGGCTGAGAACATTGAAAAACAGACACTGACTAGAAACCGGGACTCAATATGAAGATAAATATTCTGAATAATTGGTTATTATGTGTTAGTAAGTGTGGATCTTATTGATCCTGACATTAGTAGGATTCATCACTAAAAGTAGCTGGTGTCTGTAAAGCAAAGATAATTTCAGTTGGTAAGGGCTCAGATAGTCTAGGGCAGCAGTTGCTGACCTGAGTCAGGTTGGTGCAGTTACTACCCAAATGGCATAGCCAATGTGTGGATTAGCTAACATGAAAAAAAATCTTTGTATCCTAATTAAGATTTTGTCTCAATGCCTGGTTGTGGTGGTACTCACTGATAAGATGCTGCTTCTTGGTAAGATGAGGCCACATGGGAGACTCATGTTTGATTACTGGCCCATGCTAGAAAGCCAAGTGTGGGAGTGTCTGCGTGTGGTCCCAGCTACACAGAGGCTGAGGAAGGTGGACTCAGAGAAGGTGAGACCCTGTCTAAAACAATGTGCGCATGCACACACACACACACACACACACACACACACACACCTAAAACTTTTTTTTGCCTCAAAACAAGTAGAGCTTTAGCATATGGAGTGAAAGTAAGTAGAGTTGAAAGACTCAAAAAATAGAAAAGAATATGTCAGATGGCAGACAAAAATGGAGAACAGGATCCTGAATCCAAACAACAATTTGCAAATTTTGTTGGAACTTTCATTTTTTTAAATACGATTTTTGGCTTACATGTATTTGATGTCTATCTTTATGGGGTACAGTATGGTTTTTTGAAAGCATGCATACATTGTATAATTCTCAAATTAAGTATATACACATATTCATCTTTTGTAACATTAAACATTATGTTGTGCACATTGGATAATAGTTCTATTAGTTTATAAAAATTCTTTGTATCCTAATTAAGATTTGTCTCAATGCCTGGTTGTGGTGGTACTCACTGATAAGATGCTGCTTCTTGGTAAGATGAGGCCACATGGGAGACTCATGTTTGATTACTGGCCCATGCTAGAAAGCCAAGTGTGGGAGTGTCTGCGTGTGGTCCCAGCTACACAGAGGCTGAGGAAGGTGGACTCAGAGAAGGTGAGACCCTGTCTAAAACAATGTGCACATGCACACACACACACACACACACACACACACACACACCTAAAACTTTTTTTTGCCTCAAAACAAGTAGAGCTTTAGCATATGGAGTGAAAGTAAGCAGAGTTGAAAGACTCAAAAAATAGAAAAGAATATGTCAGATGGCAGACAAAAATGGAGAACAGGATCCTGAATCCAAACAACAATTTGCAAATTTTGTTGGAACTTTCATTTTTTTAAATACGATTTTTGGCTTACATGTATTTGATGTCTATCTTTATGGGGTACAGTATGGTTTTTTGAAAGCATGCATACATTGTATAATTCTCAAATTAAGTATATACACATATTCATCTTTTGTAACATTAAACATTATGTTGTGCACATTGGATAATAGTTCTATTAGTTTATAAAAATATGTATTAAATTGTCTATATTTTCTTTTTTTATGTCTTTGTGTGAATATTTTTTTATTTCAATTTATTTATTTGCATTCATTCACTGTACATCATTACAACATACAAAACGAGATTTTCCATCTGGAGTACACTGTATATTGTCTCAATCAAGCACATCAAGAAACATGTTATTGTCAGCAAATGATTTTCCATTTCTTGTTTGCTGTATGTTTTGCTTTTTTGTCCCCCATCCTTGATTCCCTATCTCTTACCCTCTGTCATCTCCCACTCCCCTCCCACACTGTCTCTGGTATCTATGTTTGCTTTCTATACTGTTTTCCCCCCACATTTTATTGAATTACTAAAGACCTTAATTACTTAAATATTTTCAAAGCAAACACAGCTGATATATACATTTCCATGAACACAAGTCTAACTTTATGCATCCTATAAAGTAGCACCTAGCTGGGGCTGTATATCTTACTACAGTCATTGATTAGATATTTTTTTTTTCCTGAAATTTTTTTTTTTTTTGTAACTTAATTTAGATTT
>NW_006160175.1:1127717-1131908 GCF_000334495.1 Tupaia belangeri chinensis
TTTTCTGAATGATCTAGTCTGCTTTTAATATTTTCAAGGGAGATTTTGACTTCCTGTATTATAGACTTCATCTCTAATAGTTTCGTTTGAGTCTTTTGTAAAGTGTGTAATTCCTCTTTTAGATCTTGCAAGAATTTCTTCATCTCCTGGAACTCGTCAACATCTTTCTCCTTTCTCTTTAGCAGTTCATTATCTCTCTTCTCTTCAATCTCTGTTAGCTTTGACATTATGAATGCTCTAAATTCCTTATCAGACATTTCTATGATTTTCACCAAACTGCTTGTGGATGAAGAAAAGTTACTCTTTTCCATTGGAGGAGTGGTATTTTCTTGTTTTCCCATATTTCTTGTGATCTGGTGGTGATTTCTTGTCATCTGATGGATGTTGTGTTTCTTTCAAATTCTTGAAGTTCAGTCTGAATGTTCAGGAGCAAGCAGACAGAGATGATCTAGAATCTCTTTGCCGTTCTGTTGTGATCGCGCTAGCTCATTTGCTGGAGACTGAATTATCATTAGAAAATCTTCATTTCTCCTGTGCCCTGAAATACCTAGTTCACAGGAGCCATGTGGAACCTTCTTCTGAAGGCCTGGCCTCTTTTGCCGCTAGCTCATTTGCTGGAGACTGAATTATCAGTAGAAAATCTTCATTTCTCCTGTGCCCTGAAATACCTAGTTCGCAGGAGCCATGTGGAACCTTCTTCTCTAAATTGTCTAGATTTTCTACAGAAGAAGATCAAGCAATGTTTTGTATGATTTCCATGGAAAGATATTTTAGAGAAAATTTTGTTTTTTAAGTGTGTTAGCCATTCTGAAAATTAATTCAAGCAAATTACATGAATCATCCCAATCTCTAATGGTACTGTTGGCTAAGTCTGTAAATCATATCTTGAATAAAGCCACTTCTTATCATTTCCACTGGTTCAGTCACACTCCCTGGTGTTCTCTTTTACCTTGACCATTGCAAAAGCATCATGGTCTCTCTCATTTTCTTGACCATCTAGGGACTGCCTCCATACAGCAGCCAGAATGACCTTTTACAAATGTAAATCAAATCATACCACTCTCTGGCTTAAAATCCTGCTGTGGTTCCCATAGCAATTAAGTTAAAATATACATTACTTACCATGATTTAGAGAGATCCTCCATAATCCAGTTCCAACCATCTCTCTTTATCTTTCCCTCTGACAATTATGCTCCAGCTATAATCCAGATTATTCTGTTTTAAGAGATTTTGTAATTTTTTTCCTCCTGCCCTGGAACACTACTTCTGTCTTCTCCTCCTTTCAGACCTTGGATCAAATGTCAACTCCTCCGAGGGGCGTTTTCTAACCTCACTTTCTAAAGCAATATCCACCTCATCCTCTCATTTTGTTAACTTCTTTCTTTTTAATTAATTAATATCTTTTATGGTGAACAATTATTTGAAGCCATCAGAAGCCAATATTCCGGATTACTAAAAATTACATTATTGTAATACTCTCCTTTTCAAAAACTATGTTCATTTTGTCACTATGAAACAGGGCTGACTGCAAAGCCTTAATCCAATAACATAACCCACAGAGTTAACTTTGATCCCTCAAAGTAGTGATATAACTGATCTATGATCCTCTGGAAGTAAGAAATCAGTGATTGTACGCAAATATACTTTGCTGCTGCTGTCCTTGACTATAGGTAGCAATGGGTGGATATAAAATTATTAGGCTCATTATTTTTATAGGAAGCTAGGCTGAAAGAAAACCAGATTTCAATGGCTTTTTTTTTTTTGAAGGACCAAGATAAATCCATCAAGTCAATGGAAACAATCAATTTCATGATTTTTCTGCCAGAACACTGAAGTAGATGACCTTGAAATCTAGTTTCTTCTTAAGTGTCTTTACCCAGAGATAAATAAATTTCCTATTTGGTATCAGATCAACAATAACATCTTTACTAATATTTGTATTGTATATCAGTGTGTAGCATGAATCCTGTAATTGTGACAGTGCATCTCTGTAAGGTGGTTGATGGTGTGGCTGGGGCAGTAGTTGGATTTTTGGCAGACCCACAAATGTCTGGGGGCTCTTGTTCAGCCTGTGCAAGGTGACTGTGACCTAAGGAGCTTTGTACATTCTATCTTCATCTTGTTACCTTCTAATCTATAACCTTGCTTTCCTCTTTCCATAGCACTTACTTGGAAATCTTATTTGTTTGTGTATATGCTTATTGTCTTCTTTGCCTCATTAGAATGGAAGCTGCATACAAACAAGAACTTTGTGTGGTTCATGGTTACTACTATCTTAAACCATGTTTGACATCCAATGAGTATTTGCTGCATGTGTTATTAAACTATCTGCTTCTCAACAGCAACCTCACCTTTCTATATTCTGCTGTGTGCAGTTTGGTTGGGACCCTGCAAATCACAGTCTTCCCTTAGAGTTGGGTCCTTATGAGGTTCTGCCAGTCAGGATGATGGAGAAAAACTGAGGATAGAGAAGGAAAAGTTTTCTCTTCTTCATATTCCTGTTGTTCCTGCAGCAGTACTTCACCCCAGCAGAGATAGTTGATTCAGCAGCAATTGGTTCCAATTTGCAGGTTTTTACACTGCCAGAACCTGCTTCATCATTCCCTCTAAATATACCAACACCACCTTCCAATACCCTTCTCAAAAGACTGTGTCTAAGCTCTAATGAAGCCTTTTTCTGAGTTTGTAAGACAGCACTGTCCAATGGAAATCAAATGCAAGTCATATATAAAATGTAAGTGTTCTAGTAGCCAAGATAAGAAAGTAAAAAAGAAATCAGTGAAATAACTATGTTATTCCAAACCAACATATTCTCAAACATCATTTCAACATGTAATCAACATAAAAAGTATTAAGACATCTTACCTGCTTTCTCATACCTGCTCTTCGAAATTTGCTTCGTATTTTATGCTGTTAGCATATCACAGTTTGGACTAGTCAGACATCAAGTGCTCAAAGACACACATGGCTAGTGGCCATAATATTGGACAATGCAGCTCTCTCCAAGTTTAATAGTCCCCCAATTTTTCTTGTACTCCAGCTCTAGGAAGCATACTTGATTTCTTCTGTTAGTACCTCTGTGATACCTTTATGTTTCCAGTTTTGTAAAACTCAGTTAAAAATTCTATACATTAAATTTTCTTTAATGAAACAATGGATGTTATTCCTATTCCTTAACTAGATCTTATCTGATACTTTTGTTTAGTAAATAAATGATGATGATAGGAAAATGAGATTTGTATATCTTAAAATATTGAATAAAAGATACATTTCAATTATACATTTATAAAAGTGTAAAAGAACTGAATTCACTTGAAAACACAGAGCATAACAAAATGAACATGTAATCTGAGCTGGGAAAATTTGTCTTTCCTTTGGATGAGGGAGTGGATTCCAATACATTTCCTCTTTATTCTTTGTCTTTGATGTCTTCTTAAATTTGATTTTTTTCTGAGAGAGAAAGAGAGAGAGAGAGAGAGAGAGAGAGAGATAGTAACCCCAGCAGGGAGATTTTAGGCAGACATGCACCATACACCTAGTATTTTTTTTTTTTTTTTTAGAGAGAGATTTTGTTGCTGTTGTTGTTATAGGGCACATGCACACACTAGAGAGACAGAAAGAAACAGAGAGAAAGTGAGAAATCCCCTTCTCTGTGCCCTGGGGAGATGGCCACAGCTGCAATTCCTTCTCCTCCATTTTCCTCTTGGGATCTTGGGCATGCACACACATGCACCTGGCATGAGTTTCAGGCCACCGGGTCTGGGACTCAAACCATGGTCGACTATGTGGGAGCCCAGCAATGTAACCATTATGCCATCTGCTGGTCTCACACCTGTTTTTCAAGTCACTGAAACCACTCCAATCTCAGCCAGCATTGAACAATGGGCAGATGTGTACCCAGTGGGAGGTCTCTAGATGTGAACCTGGAACACTCCCATATGGATTGCCTTGAAGAGCATCATGTTTTACCACTGTACCACCATCTGGCTCTGCTCCTTGTTTTATCTCATATGTTATTATTAACTGATGACTTTTCACAAAAGCTTTTGCAAAAACCATGAGCGGAGTTTCCGGATTGTCTCTGTATAAAACCAAAGTAAGGTATATCTTTGTTTCTAAAAATTTAGGTAAATAGCCCGCGCCGACTGAGCGAGGCAGCGGCGGGCGGAGTAGGCCCTGCGCCGGCCCACC
>NW_006160175.1:1133017-1137041 GCF_000334495.1 Tupaia belangeri chinensis
AATAAATAAAAAAAAAAGATAGCAGTGAACAATAGAGAGGCAGGACGTTAGTGAGAAACAGATAGGGCTTATTAACTGTTGATGATAACATGTATAGTATTCTCAACTGGATTGGTCTGAGAAGTATTTCATGATGGGCAAAGTATTTTTACAAGCAAAATGAGAAATAGCAATTGACTGTTTTAAAAAATAATTAGAATAATAAAAATAATGATTGGGGAAAACATAGAAAAGATATTGAATGTTGAGGTGGGGAGATTAATGTCTCTGTACTGACGGACATGCATGGCATTCCCTTTTGAAAAAACAATGTAATACACTGTAAAGTTATATATAATCTAATGTAATATAAAGAAGATTATGATGATGATAATAAAAAATAAAATTAAAATTAAAAGTTTAGGTAAATAAAAATGCCTATATTTTGTTAGTATTCCTGTCAGCTATATTTATATAATGAATATTCAGAAGGGACCACTAGATGGTATAATGGTTACATCACTGGACTCCCACTTAGTAACTGCGGTTTGAGTCCTAGCCCTGGTGGCTTAAAATTCACTCTCAAGAGGAGAATGGAGAAAAGGGATTGCGGTGTGGCCATCTGTCCAGGGGATGAGTTCTCACTTCTGTCTCTCTGTCTTTCTCTGCCTCTCCAGTGAGCACATACACCTTGTAGCAAAAATCTCTCTTAAAAAATGTTTCAGATAACTTAGATAAAAATAAGTGATATAAAGCTAACCAGTTGCTTGATTATAGGAACCTAGAAATGGTTAAGCTTCCAACTAAATTTTGCCAAATTGTTTTCTTTACGCAAATGTAGATTTGCTGGGTAGTAAATGTTAGATTAGTAATTCACAAAGTGAGTACAATATATATATTTTTCTCACCGGATGTCAAGAGACTAGCCTGTAGCTCCATTTGGTGTGGTCAAATCACAGGAAGGTGATTTCAGGCTGGGCTTGATGTGATTTCATAAAATCAGGACAACAGTCCTCACTCTTAAAATAAATGGAGACTAAAAGACTCTTCTTGTAGTGCCTGTAATAGATCATATAATTTTTATTCTCCATTGTTTTATGATATCCTTCTTAACCTTTTGTTCTTTGGCCTCTTTTTCTTTCTCTCATTCCCTGGGATTCTTCTGCTGCTTTTTCTCGTTTCTTTTCCCTCTTTGAATCATGATTCTTTTGTTGCCTAATGGATACATTTCCCTTTAGGACCTGAGGAATATACCTCAGCCAACACAGATGGTGGAAAAGTCTTTTTTTTCCATTTGACAACTTTTCCTACCCCCTACCTTGCATCTGATCTCTTGTCTTTCCCTTAAACCTGCTTCAATTTATATTTCTCATTATAACTTTCTGTAACTTTCCATTCCTTTTGCCATTCTCTAGTCTTTCCCCTCCCACTAATATAAATTTTCAGCACTTAAATCAAGACTTTTCTCTTCAAGGCAGTATGTGAACTTTAGTTAATCCTCAGTGCACGCTCCTTTATTACCACTGCTATATAAGGCAAGGAGATTGAGACTTTCCCAGCTCCCAGAGGGGTCAATTTGGTGTCTGAACCAGAAGTCGGTTAGGCCTTATGCTTAGTTCTTTATTAAGACCGAGAGATAAAAGCTCTGTCTCTCTCAAATAATAGTTTCCTGGATTTATACAGTGCCCTTTTCCTGAAGATCCAAAAATACCTGAACACTTTCTGCCCACAGTCTCACAGTGTCCAAAGAAATCAACGCAAGCCAGTATACCTTGTTCGCTAAACAGAATCAGAATAGCCAAATAGGATTTAGTCCATGGGACTAAAACAAATGTGATAGTCTCCCCCTTCTTTTCTTTCATTTTTATTTGTCTTTTCCAGGGAATTCTGTGTTTATAAGAGAACTCTGCGTGTATATTTACTGCGGGTAGATCTTGCCGCCTTGGCAAAACTGTGTGTATGCTAATCGGTAGCTCTGGGAGATACAAATCTCACAGGCTGAATGGATTTTTTGTGGGCCAAAGGGCATTTACAAATTAATTGCAAAGCTGCCCTATGACATTGTTGTGAAGTAGGTTAGTAACTTGCCCAAAGTCACTTTGCTTATGAATACTGGGCCTGAGAGAGAGTACTCTACTCCAGGAGCCTTTCTACCACTCACACTGACCTCTAATTTCTCCCTATCAGTGAGTCATACAAACTGGAGTGCTGAACGCTTACAGTTGCAACTGGCAATAGTAATTTGCATCAGAAGGGAGGTAATGGCTTCCCCACTGCCTAACTCTGCTACTGAGTGAGCTTGGCTGTTCTGATTCCACAGAAGTTTGAATTTCCTCTGGTGTGAGAATACTCAGGAGACTGTCTGTATTCAACCATCTTCAGTTACAGCAGTTTAAGCTCTGCCTCTTTTATGAGGCTGCATGCCCAAGGCCCTGAGCACATTGTGAAGAACTGCTGAGTAGCAAAGTGAGTGGTGAGAAATTTCTCCATTCTCTCCTACTCCCAGGGCATCTGTATTAGCTTCCTGCGGCTACTCTAACAAGTTACTGCAAACTTGAGAAAGTTATTCTATGATAGTTCTGGAGGCTGGAAGCAGAACATCAATATTACTGAGCTGAAATTAAGGTATGGGCAAGGGCCCCTCTTTATCTGGAGGCTTTAGAGAAGAATCCTTTCCTTGCCTCTCCAGTTTCTGGTGCCTCTAGGAGTTTCTTGACTTGTGGCTGCATCATTGCGATCTCTACCTCCAAGGTTACATCCCTTCTTCTCTTCTTAGTATCCAGTCTTTTTCTGCCTTTTGATTGAGTTTAGTGTTTACCCATATAATCCCAGATAATGACGTCAATAATTTAATTTAGTAATAATTAACCTCCCATCTTAATGTTATTAATTTAATCACATCTACAAAAACCTCTTTTTCCACTTAAGGTGACAGGTGTAGTGAGTTCTGACAGTTTATGGTGCCTAGGGATCTGTTTTGAATACAGGTTTAATTTTTTCACACCAGAAGTGGTGCTCAGTCCCCCTTTGACATAGTTTTAAGTTCTATGGCACACCCAAATAGCTCAAGTGGTAGCCAGAGATAAGAACTTAAAATCTCTCCCTCAAACAGACTAGGCTTTTTGCTTTCCTGCAGCTTCCTTTAAAAAACCCATTAAGGCATTTGTCCTGGAGCCGAATGTGTCCTAAGTCCTTGTCCCTTATGTATACTGCTAGTGGCCACGCACTGTCTCTCTTTGACTGCCGGACTCTTCATTCTTGCCTCCTGGGACTCATGAATGGAGGACTGCCTTTGCCTCATTGTGTCCTCCTTGTCCAGGATCTGTAAGTAATACATCTTTAAACTTGTTTCCTCTTGCAGTGGTGTATTGAATTTGTCCCTCTGAAAAACCAGGGACTACCTCAGTCTATGTTTCCCCTGGGATGTGGGAGAGAACATAAGATGAGGCTTCTAGAACCAGAGTGATGGTCAGGCAGACATAAACTGGATATGGGTCAGTTAAGAGCCATAACAGTGTCTGCAGGTATAAATGAGCTTTCTGGGTGAGGGATCCCAGGGTTTTAGGTCAGACAAGAAGACCTTAGGCTGTTTACCAGCAAAAGGTTTCTCAAGAAAGGCACACTGTAACACCCACATCCAGTTCCTCTTCAAAGGAAGGGGAGGCTGCTAGGTGCTCTGATAAGAGAAACCCAGTCTCAAGGCTCTCAAAACACCACAGGTTCTGGAGATTAGGACCTGATAGCTTTGTGAGCTATTATTGTTATGGGGTATGTTTGTTCTTCCCACATAGGGTGCTGGATCAAAGTAGCCATTTAAAAAAAATTCTATTATCTCTAAAAGTGCTTAAAAAATTTTTAGTTCAAAATTTAAAGTGATTTTAAAAAAATGGCATAGTGCTAGTAAATACTAGAGAGGTTAATTTAACTAAACTATGGTGTTTCTTGTACAGTTCTTTTGTAATGATTGGAGAATTTTCTGCTTTGACCATGTATTTGCTGGGTTATATCCAAGAATCGTTGTGAGGGGATATATACATTTTATATA
>NW_006160175.1:1137118-1190700 GCF_000334495.1 Tupaia belangeri chinensis
TATATATATATATATATTTATCATACTCAAACTTATCAACATGCATTTACTAGATTTGTACTTTTGACCACACAGAGAAGAAGCAGTAAAAGAATAAAGTTCTCATGAGTATTATGAGGGTTGGTTTGTTATACGGGGTTTAGAGAAGATTCTTCTTTATGAACAATTCCCTTGCTGCTTCTTCCTTTGTGTTATATAACTAATATTTTTAGTACCCCATGGCATTTATGTCTTCTCAGAAGTCTGTGTTACTTTTATATCCTTAAAAGATACAATCCGAGTAGTATGTTTGGATTTTCACTGTTATTCTTCTATGTTTATTCAAGGCACAAATTACTTTTTTTATGTCTTTTTTTTTTGTCTCATTGTTATATAGTAAAAAATAAGGCTAGATGATATATGGAACATTTTAAAATTTGTTTACACTTTTTTTTATTGAGAATTATCTTAGTAGAGTTTTTTTCAAAAAAATTTTTTTGGGGAACCTAGAAGCTTATGATTACATTTAAAGTTTGCTTAAATTCTAGGTTCAGAGAAAGGATCATGAGACATGAACTCGTGAAATAATAGTTACAGAAACTTTTTTTTGACTGAGCAAAAGTAACAACACTAAATTCAGAAGCATATTAGATTCATGGAGGCATGTATTGCTCTTTTTAAGCCACTAGTAACTTGATAGGACATAATAATGACAAACTTTAGTCACTGTTCTTCTTATCTATTACATATTTTTCATTGTTCCTATAGATATAATGTTGGATATTCCATTTTTCTTAAAGCAATGAAAAAATACCTGTTAATTGGCTAGGAACTTTCATTTTTAGCAATAATCATGGTCTATTATTTTCAACAATTAGGTGCAGCCCACTCAGCTGCCTTGAGTAACTTCTTAGGATGTTTAACAACCATTAGTCCATTAGTGATTATGCTCCACATACCTTGTTTTTTTTTTTTTTTTTTTTTAAAAAAGGAATAGAATTAGTGATTATGTTCCACATACCTTGTTTTTTTTTTTTTTTTAAAAAGGTATAGCATAAAGAACATAGAGAGTATTTTTTTTCTTTTTAATCCCCACGCCCATATATCAAGTCCTTTTGCTGCTTCCTCATTAATATCATTCCATTTTATCCACGTCTTTCCACATCATTACCACATTCTTAGGTTAAAAATCATCACCTCTTACCTGGGTTACAAGAAAAATCTCTAAACTGTCTTTGGTCTTGTATTTTTTTTCTGTACGAATAGCCTATGGCTTTTATAATACCCAAATTATGGAATTTCTTGCTTAAAAGTCTTTAGCACAACCTGCATTTCTCAGTATAAAATCAAACCTCCTTTACTTGTTCTATGAAACTTTTCATGATCTTGCCCTGGTTATCTTTTCAGCCTCATTTCCTATCTCTTTTTCCATCATCCTGTAAATTACAAGATATCGAATTGTTTGTAAGTCCCCTGAACCTATGCTTTTCATTGCTTTTGCAGATACTGTTTCTTCAGACTGAGAAATCTCTGCCCTCTGATTCTTGTCCCCATTCCTCTGTTACCTGTCTTTTTGTGATTAGCTCAGTTTAATAATCACCCACACCTATAAATTCTCATTAAAGGTCCTTTCTTCCAGATTAGATTATGTTCTCTTTACACTCACTTCCTCAGTTTCTTTCTTATTCCACTCTGATCTTATCTTTGGTTTAAAAAATCTGCGTGCTAAGCTTTGGGAAAAAGAATATATTTTTCTTAACCATGGTATTCACATACTGTGCATGCAATAAACATTTATTGACTGAATAAAGAGCCCTAGTCAAATAGGCTTGTCAGAAACATGATAATAGACAAGGAAAAGACAAAGTAGATGCTGAATGAAGTATCAGCTATGTTTCGTATTTGCTATCACTGAGAGGAGGCTCCTTTGTTCTGCTTTCTTTTCCAAAATAAGTAAAAAATATCAACAGCTGAATTTTGCAAATCAAACATTCAAGCTTTCTTACAACTTACTTATACTGCTCTAAATTGGTCTTAGTAAACACCTGTTGCCATAAGCTCCTCCCCCAGGTTTAATTAGTGTAAATTAACTATGACGGTTTTGGTTTTTAAAAGTATTTAGGTTTTCTTGTTTATTCTTTTAAGAAATTTTTAGAGGACATTGGCATTTTATCATGTAAACATGGACAGTAGATTAATTTGGGGGATTATGTATTTTATGACTATCAGTATGTATATCTACGAATTGCAACTATCTAGAAGAAAGCAGCAACCAAACACTGTATTGGAACTTGATACTCTTCCAGTAATATAGGAAATTTCCAAGTACTACGTAAATGTACTTGAATTTGCCCTTGTTTACTTTGTATAATTGCACCTTTTAATTGGGCAGTATACTTTTTTTTTTTTGACTTGCGTGAGTGTACAGGTCCCAAGCCAGAATGAAGAAAATTAAATATTAAATAAAAAATGATTTTTCTTATAAAAGTAAAACTTTTACTCTGTCTCCTAATAACTTAAAATGCAATTTAGATTGAACCTTCTAGTTATTGAATTGTTTCTCAAAGTCTATTAAAACAAAGATAGCTTTGTTCTATTATATATTATAAATTAACAGGAAGGCAGGGGAATAGATACCCAAACTTTGGTTCATTCCACCAAATAGATCTATTGTACATCTCCCAGAAAACGTTCTATTGAAAATTTAATATGTAAAAGGCTTAACTCCCCCTCCCATCTTCCCCTCCCTCTGTTCCTTTTTTTATTTGCTGGTGGGAGAGTAGTATGCTAACTAGAGAGTGACAGAAAGAGAAACAGGGACAGAAGAAAGTACCCATGGGGAATAGTCACATTACAATCCTTTCTCCTCCATCTCTCCCTTCTTTCAGGATTTTGGGCATGCATGTACACACACCTGGTGTGTCTCTTTAGTTATTAGGTCTGGAGGTTGAACTGCAGGGTCAGCCATGTGGGATCCAGCTGCCTTAGACACCAGGCCATGGAGCTGCCCCCCCTGCCCCCTTTATTTTACTCATTCATTCAATCAACATTTACTGGCTCTATGTAGACGCCATTTAGTCCTACTTCCAGGGATGAAGACTAGTTAAGAAATTTGAGTCGACTATATGGCACAGAGGTAATGCATTGCTAAAGAAAATCCATATCCTACAGAGCAGCCGTATTTGAATCCTGAGCCTTACCAGTCTGAAACATTCCAGGCACGAAGAATATCCAAGATGTGATGGGCTGCAGACTGAAGGAATGGGTTTGCAGCATGACTGGACTCTGGAGAGTGCTCACCTCTTTCTCCCTCTCTCAAGTGCATGTGCACATGCTCTATTACGAATAAAAAAATTAAATATTTTTATGGAAAGAAAGAAGTTAAACAACTTTAATAAAATGGTTCAATAAATTAAGTGCTAGTTGCTATGGGAAAAGCCTTCTACTCTATCTGGACCCAGTGTGTGATAAAAAGAAAAAAAGCCATATACCACAGAGCAACCATATTTAAATACTGAGCCTAAAGGATTTTATGAAAGACTATTTAGAGGAAGGGAGGCATGAACATGTATTTTGAAATATAAGTAATATATCATAAATGCATCTAAGTGTAAAAGAGGAACTGATTGAGCAGGGAAGAGACAGTGTGCAAAGATGAGTAGAAAGAAGGAATAATACTTGGACATCTATAAATAATTTAAATGGAACTAGAACTTGTATGAGAGTTAGACAGGGATTGGTGAGGCTGTGACAGCACACGGAGTAGAAGGAATAAGCAGGGACAGATGTGAAGGGGTCTTAAGCAAGTCCAAACATATTTATGAATACTTAGATTAGTTACTAGGTATTGGCAATACAAAAATAAATTAGAAAATGTCCCTTCAATGAAAGATCCAGAAACTTAATAGGGTAAGGTAAAAAGACATGGCAACAAATAATTGTGATAAATAAGATACTGATAAGTATGTGGATCTTATGCTGGAGATAACTGAGAGCACTTGGATGGTTTTAAGTGGGAAGTTAGAGTGATTATGTTGTATTTTAGAGTCTGTCAGCATTGTAAGAATGAAATAGAGGATTTTTGCTGTCAGAGTATAGGCCATCATTTGGGAGATTCTACTGCACTTATCTAAGAGAGATATAAAGTAAATGCCAGTGGAGAGGGACAAGTGGAGACAGACTTGTGCTGTATCAGAAGATAGAACAGACAGGACTTAAGGATTGCTTGACTTATTTCATTTTATTTACTGTTAAAAAAATGCTAGAGGGCATGGGTGCTCATGAGAGAGAGAGAGAGAGGGAGAAAGAGTACAAAAAGCAAGTCATCAGTTCTGGGACTCGAACCATATTTGTCCATGTGGGAGTCCGGTACCTTAAACACTACACTACCTTCTGGCCCCCAAGGGTTGCTTGACTATTATGAGAGATGGGAATTTCAGAGAAGAAGGCCACTCTCATGTTTCTAACTTGTGAAATACATAGAAAATTTTTCTGTTCATATGCTGCTGTAAGTTTGGACTTTGCCGGGGAAATTTGGAAAACAAGCTTCTGCCTTCCTCCTTCTTCTCTCTCTCTCTTTCTCAATTCTGGGCTTCATTTGCAGAGGAGGATTGGTTGATCCAGTAGGTCAAAGCTTAATTCTCCTTGGACTATGATTTCTTAGGGGGAAGAGCTGCTGTTCTCTAAAAACAAAGAACCAGGTTAGAAACTTCCCTTTCCTTTTTCTGTGCTTATGTGGAGTGGTTTCCTCTGCATCTTGTCTCCAATCACATCCATAGGACAAGACCTATCTTTTTTTTTTTTGTAGAGGTTTTTGCTATAGGGCGCATGCGCTCGCCAGACAGACAGAGAGAGACATAGAGACAGAAAGCGAGAAATCACCCCCCAGGGAGGATGGTCACGCTGCAATCCCTTCTCCTCCATTCTCCTCTTGGGATCTTGGGCACGCACGCACACGTGCCCAGCGTGAGTTTTAAGCCACCCGGTCCGGGACGCGAACCGCAGTCGACTACGTGGAAGTCCAGAGACATAGCCATTATGCTAACTGCTGGTTCCTAAGGCCTATCTTCTTTAAAGATGTAGGTGTCATTCTTTCTCTCTCTATTCTACTTGCCTCTGGTTTGAAAAGATGGTTCTGACCTGGGAAGTCTACTTAGGATCTGCCTCAGGGGATATTACTCTGTTTCACATCCACTTTACTTGAGATGATAAAGAAGAATGCTCTTGGTAGATCTCTAACACAGTGCCCCAGAACTCACTTTATATTTTTGTTCTTTACCAGTCATTAACAAAGTTTCTATTTGTGCCTCATTTGTTACTGTTATTTTAGGTATGGTCCAAAGGTCATAAAAATGGAACAAAGACTTAGGTCCCAACTTCTGATGAGTGATTAAATACCAGTCCCTAAGATAGGAGAGACCAAAGTTAACTCTTTTACTCATCTAAGTATATTCTTCATTGTTACTTTCCTTTATCAGGTGATGGGGCAACAACTGCCTTCACTCAGATTTTAAAACTTTATCCACCATTTATAAGTCCTTCCTCTCTCATCACCAAGTTGCAGCAAGTTCATCCTTGAAATGACACTTGAATCTATTACTTCCTTTTTTTTTTTTGTCTATTATTAACTCTCCTTAAACAAAGAAGAATTGATGTGAAGGAGGCTTTTGAAAATTCATGAAGAGGAGGGAGGATTGTGGTGAGATTTTTGTATTTATTTTAGTCATCACAGTTATGATTTGGGCTTCCATTACTTCCAGCTCAGATGACTACAAAACCTTTTTAATCAATCTTTCTCCAATCTCTTCTCATTCTCTCAGTATTTTTGTTCTTCTTTCTTTCAGTGTCTTATGCATATTAGGTTATATCATCCTCCCTCAAAACATTCCAATTCATTGTTCTTCAGAAAAACCACCCTCTATTGATGCCAACCTACCCATAGACAACTGGATTGGATGGCATAGCATTTTGGGCAGAACATTGGCTAGTAATAGTTACCCTTGTGATCTTTTTAAGTCATATAAGGTACTTTTTGTTTATTTGTAAAACAGGATAGTAGAATTAGGCGTTCTCATGGGTCCTTTTCAAATGTATATTTTTAGGTGGCCATGCTTCTACTTTTTAGCCTTTTATTTTGCAAATAACTTGATTTACAATAGGATTTACCCATAGTACCATAAGCACTCCACTTTCTTGTGTACTGTTTTTTTGCTATCATATTTGTTTGATGTGTACTTCTTTCCTATACTTCACTGATTTCCCTTGTTGAAATGTTACTGATTCCTAAGGTCCAGATCAAATTCAACTTTGTCCACTGATCCTCTCATGATTCCATCAGGTGGAATTCATCATTCCTTTTTAAGTACTCTGAGGACACTGTTTGTAAGTCATTTAAGGTATTCAGGAATTATCCAGGTGTTCATCACTCTCTCCATTAGGTTTTAAACTCCTTAATGGGAAGGATTTATGTGTATTCTTATTTGTACCTCTCAGTTTTGGCATTTTGTGCATGGTAATGTCTTAGTCAATAATTGTTGCTTAACTGAATGGACATGATAAACATGCTATTTATTAAGGAGTGTTGTTTTCAAAATCATCTCTAGAGACTCGTTTATCAAACTTGACTAATGAACTTCCAAATGAATTTTGGAAGTTTTTAATCACCAAATTCAGCATGAAGAAACAAATACATGGGGTCTTCAAATAGTTTATGGAAAATGAGTGCTATAAACACACACACACACACACAAACACACTATTAAAGGATTTAAATTTTTTATATCAAGATAAACTTGAACTTAAAAAATTCTCCTCCCCCTCTTTTTTCTTTTTATGCCAGAAGGTAAGTTCATGCATGAAATACAGAAAGAACCCCTCCCCCATCACCACCACTACCATCACCATGGGACTTGGTCATGCTGCAGTTCAATTTCCTCCAATTCTCTATCCAGTCAGGATCCTGGCCATGCACAGCCATACGTGGCTTGTTTGTCAAGCTGCTAGGTTAGGACCCTGGTTGGCCATATAGGATCTGTCTTCCTCTGCATAGTGCTTAAATCCTGAACTATAGAGCCATGCCTAAACTTTTACTTTAATTCCATTTTTCTACAGCCTTTTTGAAGTCTCCTTCAATAGAAAGAATAAGAAAATAAATGCATTTTAATCTCTATAGTGAATTCGAAAGTATCAAAATGGTCTAGTGCAGTGGAAGAATGCTTGGATTAAGCATAGCCTCTCACAGTAACAATAATAGACAAAAATACCCTCTTGATTGTATAGTACTTGTAATTTTTTATGAAATCACTCACAATATATTTATTCAAGCTTTGTAACTCTCCAAACATGATTAAATAACTTTCTTATTTTTAAAAAGATTCTTTGTGCTGAAATGACTTATTCTTAATGAAAATGGAAAATTGTTTGGCCACTACACTCTGCATAAACTCTTTTTTTCCCTTGTTGTATTTATATTAATTACTGTACATCTTTGCAGCATATAGAATGAATCTTCCTAGCATAAATATAAATATGTTGCATATTAGTTCAGTCAAAATTATTACTATATACATTATAATTAACACATAATTTTCCAAATTTGTATCTATTACATTTTTTTGCCTTCCCCCCTGCTAAATTCCTTCTCTCCTGCCCCTACATTGCCCATCACCCTACCACATCATCTCTAGTATCCTCAGTTGCTCTCCATGTTTTTATACCTTCTGATCTTTCAGTTTCTGCCATAGAGTGCAGACATTTGGTATATATTGAGTATATACAGTGCCTCTCTTTCATAGTCTGGCTTATTTCACTTTGCATTAAATATTCTATATTAATCCACTTTCTATCACGTGCTAGGGTCTTATTTTTTATAGCTGAGTAGTATTCTATAATGTATATATACCATACTTTTTCATTCCATTCATCTGTTCTTGGACATTTCAGTTGGTACCATGTCTAAGCAATTGTGCATAATGCTGCAATAGACATAGATGTGCAAATGTTTTCCTATATCCTTTGGGTAGATAGCCAGAAATGGAATTGCTGGATTATATGGTAGTTCTACTTTTAGGCTTTTGAGGAACATTTATATTGTTCTTCACAATGGCTGGACTAATTTACATTCCCAACAACAGTGTAGGAAAGTTCCATTTTTATTGCAGTCTCACCGGCAATTGCCATTCTTTATTTTTTTTTAATTTTAGTCATTCTGAATGACGTTAGGTGGTACCTCATTATAGTTTTGATATGTGTCTCCCTTATGACAAGGGATGTTGAACATTTTTTCATATACTTTTTGGTGTTTCACATGTCTTCCATGGTATGTAGTCTCTTCAGCTCATTTGTCCATCTTTTAATTAGTTTTTTTTTTTTTTTTTTTTTGTAGGCAAGCTGCTTGAGTTCCCTGTGTATCCTGTATATTCTGGTTATCAGTTCCTTATTTGAGGCTAGTTTGCAAATATATTCTGGCCCTCAAAGGGCTGTCTCCTCACTCTAATTATTGTTTCTTTTGATTTGCAGAAGCTTTTTAACTGATATAATCCCACACCTCTAATTTTGGGTTTATTGCCTATGATTTGGTGGTCTTATTTAAAAAATCTTTGCCAACTTTGATGTCATCATGAGTTTTCCCTGTGTTTTCCACTAGTACTTTTACAGTTCAAAGTTTTATGTTTAGGTCTTTGAACTACTTTGAGTTTATATTTGTTCATGGTGAGAAGTAGTAGAAATATTTTTCTGCAGATGTTTATCCAGTTTTTTTCCAGTGAAATTTGCTGAAGAGATTAACCCACCCACCATCACTGCATTGTCTTGTGCCCTTTGTAAAAAATCATTTGGCTGTATGTTGTGGGGTTTATTTCTGGGTCCTCGATTCTGTTCTATGTCTACATGGCTATTTTTGTGCCAGTATTATGATGTTTTGATTATCACAGCTTTGTAATATATTTTTGGGGTCAGGGAGTGAGATGTCTCCTATTTTATTTTTTTGTGCAGTATTGTTTTGGCTGTATGAGGCTTCTTATAATTCTAGACAGATTCTATGATTTTTTTTCTAAATCTGTGAAGAATATCTGTGGTAATTTTTATCAGGATTGCATTATATTTATTTATTACTTTGATCAGAATTGACATTTTGGTTATAGTAATTCTTCTAATCCAGGAACATGGGCTGTCTTTCCACTTTCTTTTTTTCCTTTTTTTTGGTATCCTTTTCAATTACTGTTTTCAGTTTTTCATATTATTTTTTGGTAGAGATATTTGACTTCCTTGGTTAGGTTTATTCCTAGATATCTTATATTTTTTTGTGGGGGATTGCTTTCTTTAATTGTACTTCAGTCTGTTCATTGTTGGTGTATAAAAATGCAATAGATTGATGCATGTTGATTTTGTATCCTACCACCTTATTGTATTTATTTATCAATTCCAGGAGTTTTTCTGTGGGTTTTTTTGGGTGTTCTATGTATATAACCATGTCATCTGCAAATAGAGATAATTCCTCTTCTTTTTCTTTTTCCTATTTATATGCCTTTTATTTTATTCTCTTGTCTGATTTCATTGGCTAGAACTTCCAGTACTATATTGAAAAGGAGTAGAGAAAGTTAGCAACCTGTCCTGTTCCAGTTTTTAGAGGAAAAGTTTTTTTTTTTTTTTGAGAGATTTTCACTGTAGGGCGCATGCGCTCGCCAGACAGACAGAGAGAGACATAGAGAGAGAAAGCGAGAAATCACCCCCCAGGGGGGATGGTCACGCCGCAATCCCTTCTCCTCCATTCTCCTCTCGGGATTTTGGGCACGCACGCACACGCGCCCGGCGTGAGTTTTAAGCCACCGGGTCCGGGACATGAACTGCGGTCGACTACGTGGGAGTCCAGCGACATAGCCATTACGCTAACTGCTGGTTCCGTAGAGGAAAAGTTTTCAACTTTTCTCTATTCAGTATGATGTTAGTTGTTGGTTGTACATATATGGCTTTCATTTGTGTTGAGGAATGTCCCTTCTGTGCCAATTTTGCTGAGGGTCTTAATGATGAAGGGTTGTTGTGTTTTATCAAATGCTTTTTCTGCATTAATTCATATGATAATATGATTTTGAATCTTTCCTTCTAAAATGATGTATTACCTTTATTGTTTTACATATATTCAACCATGCTTGAATCTCTGGAATAAAGTCTACTTGGTTGTGGTGTATAATCTTTTTAATGTGTCATTGGATATGACTTGATAGTACCTTGTTGAGAATTTTTACATCTGTATTCATCAGGGATATTGGTCTGTAATTTTCTTTTTTTGTTATGTCATTTTCTTCTTGAGGATCGGGGGATAGAGGCTTTATAGGATGAATCTTGGAGGGTTCCTTCCTTTCAGATCATTAGAAATAGTTTGAGTAGAATGGGGGTTAGCTCTTTAAAAGTTTTGTAGAATTCAGAGGTGAAGCCATTGAGATCTGGGCTTTTTTATAATGGGAGATTATTTATTAATGATTCAATATCACTGCTTGTTATTGGTTTATTCTAGGTTTCTATGCCTTCCTGATTCAATCTTGGTCAAATTTGTGACATAAATTTATACATCTCATCCAGGTTTTTTTGTTGGCATAGTCACTTGTAATATTATCAAATCATATTTTGTATTTCTGTTCAGTCTATTGTATTGTAATATTTCCTGTTTCACTGCTGATTTGATTTATCCGGCTCCTTCCTCTGTTCTTAATTAGTCTACCTAATGGTGTGTCAATTTTGTTTATCTTCTCAAAGAACTAGATTTTTGGTTTCTTTTATTTTCTGTGTAGTTTGTTTATTCTCTATTTTATTTATTTCTGCTTAAATTATATTATTTATTTTCTTCTAGTGTTTTGGGGAGGGGTTATTGTTATTTTTCCAGTTTCCTGAGGTGTGTTGTTAAGGTGTCTATATGCCACTTTTTCATTTGTTATTTTGCGAGCACTAATTGCTATGAACTTTCCTCTTATGACTGCATTTGCTATGTCCCATAGGTTATGAAAACTCATTTGTTCATTATCATTGGTTTTAATGAATCTATTGATTTCAATCCTTTTTTTTTTAATGCTTTGCCATAGGACACGTGTGCTTGCTGGAGAGAGACAGAGAAAGACAGTGAGAGGGAAAGTGAGAAATCACCCTTCTCTGGGGGGGTATGGCCACACCACAATCTCTTCTACTCCATTATCCTCCTGGGATTTTGGACATGTATGCATGCATGCTTTTGGAGTGATTTTCAAGCTGTCGATTCTGGAACTTGAACTATAGTTGGCCACGTTGGAATCTAGTGCCATAACTACTATGCCACCTGCTGGTCACTTGATACTATTCTTAATTTCTTCAGTGGTTGTGAAGGCATTTAGGAGCAAGTTGTTTAGTTTCCATGTGTTTGTATTTTCAAGGATTTTTTTCTGCAATTAATTTCAAGTTTAATTTCATTGTGTTTGAAGAAAATGCTGGATATTATTTCCATACCTTTGAATTTGTAAATGCTTATTTTGTGCTCTATCATGTGGTCAATCTTTGAAAATATTTCATGTGAGAGTGATAAAAATGTATATTTTGTGATTGTTGGATGGAAAGTTCTATAGATGTCTATTAAATCCATTAGATTTATGGTATGGTTTAGATCCTGTATCTCTTTGCTTATTTTTTAGATAATCTATCCTAAGGATAGGTCTATTTCACAACAGTGGGGTGTCAAGATCCACAATGATTAGTATTTTGCAATATATCTGTCCCTTTAGTTCTAGCAGTCTTATTTTTTTTTTTCCCCACACACACATTTGGGTGCTCCAGTGTTGGATGTGTAGATGTATGTAAGTGTTATATCTTCTTGGTTAACTAACCCTCTTAGTACCATACGGTGTCTCCTTTGTCTTTTCTTACAGATTTTTGTCTTAAAGTCTATTTTGTCTGCTATCAGTGTCACCACTCCTGTCAATTTTTTATCTCCATTTTCTTGGAATATTTTTTCCCAGCCCTTTACTTTCAGTCTATGTTTGTCTTTATTTATGAGGTCCGTTCCTTGTAGGTAGCATGTAGAGAGCTCCTATTTTTAAATTTTTTTTCCATTTGGCCAGTCGGTATCTTTTCATTGGATAATTTGATCCATTAGCATTCAGTGTTATTATTTATATTTGCAGACATAACCCTGCCATTTTCTTAAACCTAATTTCTTGGATATTTTTTGTTCTCTTATTTCTGTTTGTCTCTCATTTTTTTTTTTTTTCTTTCTTCAGCACATCTTGGAAAGCTGATCTAGCGTTGGTGAATTCTTTCAGATTTTGTTTATCTGAGAATGATTTTATTTGTTCTTTCCACATGAAAAAAAGTTTTGATGGCATAGTATTCTTAGTTAAAATTGTTTTTCTTTTAGCGTGTTGAATATAATATCCCATGCTTTCATTGCCTGGATTGTTTCAGTGAGAGGTTTGGTGTTATTCTAATGGGATAACCTTTGTAAGTAATTTGATGTTTGTCTCTTTCCATCTTTAGAATCTTTCTTTGTGATTTTTTGCCAATCTGCCTATGATGTGCTGGGGGTGGGGGATCTTCTTATGTTGATTCTATTTGGTGTTATTCATATTACCTGGGTCTGGAAATTTAAATGTTTCTCTAGGTTTGAACAGTTTTCTGTGAGAAATTCATGGAATAGATTTCTATTTCTTTATTAGATTCTTCCACTTCTGGAATACCAATTATTTGAATGCTTGGTTGTTTAATGATATCTAGTATTCCCAATATATTTTTCTCATTTTTTTCTCTGGTTATTTTAAAATTCTTTTTGGTGATTTTTGTCTAAGTCAGAGATTAGATGTTTTGTGTGGTTTAATCTGCTATTAATACTTTTTAGAAAGGTCTTGATTTCCTGTATTACGTTCTTCATCTCTAGAATTTCTGTTTGATTCCTTTTTTTGGTGTCTATCTCCTCCTTCAAGTCGTGGAAGGACTTCCTCATCTCCTGGAGTTGGTTGTCTGTTTTCTTTTTATTTCATTTAGTTCTGTCACTAAATAATCTGAATTCTTTTTCTGACATTTCTGCCTGCTCTCTTGCACTGTCTGGATGATAAGGAGTTGTTGCATTTCTTTGAGGGAGAAATATTTCCTTTTTTTTTTTTAATATTTCTTGTGCCTCTGTGATGGATATTAGTCATCTGATGAAGTATACATTTCCTTCTACTTTTTTGAGTAGGTTCTGTAGTATCAGGGAAAAAGAACAGCTCTTCTTCTCAGGTGTATTCTTGGTGAAGGGCTGCCTCTTTCAGTCAGAGTAGGGTATATCTAGCCAGGTTCAGGTGCTTGGATCTTCTAACAATCTATCAGGATTGAGATGCACCTGAAACTGGACTGGAACTATGTAACTAAGAAAGAAGCTCTGTATGCATTGTGCATACATGGGAAGTGAACTGTGGAATCTGAAGGTAACTGCTCCCTGGGTTTCTGCTGTGCCCTTGGATGGGGCCTGGGAAGGTAATGGTGGGACATGGGGTGAAAAAGAATCCAAAATCACACTCCTGGTTAGCAGGAAACTGGCAGAGAATGTCCCAGTTGCTCTCTCTCAGCAGCTAGTTCTCTGGGTTTCTGCTGTACCAGAGGATGGAACTTTGGCAGGCAATGGTGGGACCTGAATAAACTCTTATATTAAGGTTGAAGATGATGACCATATTGGTGATTCCTTAAATACTCCTCAAGTTGCAGTTAGAAGGCAAAGCCCCATTTTTTTTTCATTGCACGCAGAGGAAAGTGATTAATTGCTTCAAAAAGCCAGTTAATGGAAGGGAAAAAAAAATCTAAAACCAGCCCCAGTGGGGAATTGTGTCTTTCTTTTCTCTACTAGAGATACTCATACAGCACTTGTTCGATTTAGGCTCTTCAGATGTAGAGATAAAAACTTCAGCTAATTGTTTCTTTAGAATGGGATAAACACTTGGGTCTTTCTCTGAACTTCAGCAGAGAGGTTTAGAATCATAGACGATGCTTGCCATTTGAAATTGCACTGTCACAATCAGAGTAATTTTCCATTTAGAAGCCTCCTACAGCAGCTGAATGCTGGCAGAGCACTCCAGTCCTCTGTGCTTGATAACTTCGTGGCCTTTGTAGCATAGAGGGTGAGGAAGAGGGTAGAGAAAATCTTCTTATATCTTAGCAACTAATTGATTTAGTGGGATTCATGACATTCAACAGACATCCTTATTACTTGCCTTGTCTTGTCCTAAATCCATCTCAGACCACTGTGACATGGAAATGCAATTTCTTTCTATGAGGCTACTTAAGTAATCCCACAGTGTCTAATAATGTCCAGGGTTCAGCGTGTCTTCCCAGAATGCTACTTTTTTATTTTGTGCCCTGATTTGAGTGAATGACATGCATTTTTGGAGAGGAGGGCTGATATGTGGATGATTAAATAAAAGACAAATAGAAAAATAAACTTTCAGAAGGAGAGTATCTTTTAAGATGGGAGAAATGATGCAGCGCCAAGATTTCAATATGCAAATCAACCAAAATAAACCGTGCTCTGAGGTGTCTGAGAGGCACAATGTCATTTAATGAGGCATAGTTATCCTAGTTATTTGAACTGTTTAAAAATCATTGTAAGCATCTGGCAAGAGACTGCCAAGTTTTACAGCTAATCTCCACACACACAGAACTGCAAGACAGAATAGAGTACACTTGCTCATTTTCTAGCTTGGAGTTCTTCTTTCCCTTTCTTCATCGATTTTGAATTCAATTCTCAGTGGTCATTCTCCAATTCAGGAACTAGTACTTTGTGCCAAAACCCATTTTACTTATGGTTCTATGTTTAAATGCTGGGTAAAAGGATATGTAAGTTCCTGAGAGAAAGCTATCTTGAGACAGAATTAAGAATAGGTGAGAAAAATAAAAGGGGGATCAGATTTATTTACTGAAATGAGAGAGGGTTGCTGTGGGATTTGGGGACAAATATACTGCATCGTTCATCAGTTATTAGTAATACAGTAACCATTCTAGCTGCATTGTTGGCTGGAGTAGGACTATGGGATGTAGGGCAACCCCTTATGTTGGATCCAGGACCTTATAAAAGAGTCTGTGTTCTACCACTCGTTCACATGGAAAACACTTTCTCAAGGTTTTAAAAAAATATATTTATAGTTATATTTTGGGAAGATGACACATCAGTCTAAAAATGCAAATTTATCCAGAGAGTCTAACAGGTATAAAAATCTTGGTTTCCTTTCCTATCTAAACAATGACATTTTCACCATCTTGCCAAACCAATTTCCTCTTTCCTGAAACATACACAGTGATTTTCTAGAGGTACTCACAAGTGAAGTTTGTTTGGAAATGTCACTCTTTTGTCATGTTGGCTAGCCTTAATTATTTTTTTATTTTCCTCTGGGGGATTAGAAGATTTGACTGCTTTTTCTCCTTGAGGATAAAGTGGGAACTTACAAATGCCCAGGAAAATAAATATGTTCCTGACTAGTTGCTCAGTAGAATAATGTAACTGAAATTATTGTTTTTTTTTATGGCTATTAATACTGAATTATGCTGCTAAAATAATCTCAGATCCTATGATGTGAGAAGCTGTGTAAATATGAAATCACAGTGTTAAACAACAGCTGCATCCTCAAAGGATATTGGAAATTCACTTATCTAGATTTAAATATGTGAAAAAGCATGAAATGTGTTAGCTTTTGAGATAAGGATGTGGATAAATTTGCAGGGTCATATATAGTGATTATTTGAAGTCTATTCCGAATTTTCCAGCTGGCTCTTCCCTACCAGATTGATAGTAGATTTTAATATACTGCATTTCTTTTATGTTTCAGGCACCTGTATGGCTTAAAGTGACTTAGACCATCAGGTATTGTCACACAGAGTGTACTTGGGTAGCTGCTGACCTTCAACAATCAGGGAACAGTAGCAGAATACATGTAGCAGGATTAATATGCTATTCTAAATCCTTATATTTAAAACAGAAAATTTGAGTAATTTTATCAGGAGAAGTTTCTTCCATCTTTCTTCTTCTAATTTATTTTTTCCCAAAATTCTTATTAGGGTAGAAAAATATAGAGTCCTTATCCAGGACTATACCAGAGACCTGGCAGTGGGGCCAGTGCTGTGAAAGGCTTTCAATGAGATGGCGACATTGTCCTCCGGACCATTCCTGAGGATGGCTTCTTTAGTCCCATGCCTATGGAACCTTGTTGACCCCATCTTCTTGTGTTTCCAGATCTATCTTGTTGTTCTGCCTCTGAGGGGGTCATTTTCCCCTTAGTAACACTGAATAAACATATGTTATGCATCTGCATTTTTACTGTGACCATCACATGAGGTTAGGTATGGCATTTTCCACTTGTGGCATCATGTTATAGCACTCAAAACTTTTCCACACCTAACCTCATGTGATGGGTCACAATAAAGATGCAGATGACCCTCTCAGACTCCTTCTGCTATGCACATGCCCAGATTCCCACGGTCAAGCATACTCACAATAGGTTTTATGTACAAATCATTAAAAATATTATACAAAATTACCTTCAGGCTATGTAAATAAGGTATATATAAAACATATGTGCATTTTGTGTTTAGACTCAGGTTTCATCTCAAAGATACCTTGTTATGTATATGCAAATATTACAAAATAAAAAAAAATCTGGGACCAGCAGTTAGTGTAATGGCTATGTCACTGGACTCCCATGTAGTCGAACGAGGTTCGAGTCCTGGACCTGGTGGCTTAAACTCACGCCGGGCGCGTGTGCGTGCGTGCTCAAGATCCTGAGAAGAGAATGGAGGAGAAGAGATTGCGGTGTGACCATCCCCCTGGGGGGTGATTTCTTTCTTTCTATCTCTCTGTCTCTCTCTGTCTTTCTGGCAAGTGCATGTGCCCTAAAGCAAAAACCTCTCCAAAAAAAAAATAAATAAATAAATGAAAATGGTTCTGAAATTCAAAACACTGCTGGCCCTAAGCATTTCAGATGGGATACTGAACTTGCACCTAGGTTTTGCTTCACTTTTCTGCATATTTCACTATGTTCTTTGTCTCCCCAATCTTTAAATGTTGGAATGTGTCAAAACTCAACACTTTAACATTTTTTCTTTTCTATTATCCCCCCTCCACATCAGGGATCTCATCCAGTTTCAAAGCTTTAAAACTCTTGCCTCAACCTCTCCTCTGAACTTCAATATCTGGCATGCTCTTTCCTACAACATCCCTATGGCTAGTTCCTTTGTTTCGGTCAGGTTTTTACTCAAAAGACGTCTTTTCAGTGAAGTCTTACTTAACCACTTCATCTAAATTTTGATACCTTGCCTCCATCCTAACACTTCTTTTCCTCTTTATCTAAGTTATATTTTTTAGACTACCCAAAATTCTATAGATTACTTGCTTACCACCTGTCTTTCTCACTAGAATCTAAACTCAATAAGGGCAAGAATGTTAGTCTGTTTTATTCTCTGCTCTGTATCCTTAATGTCTTGTCACATAGAAGGTGCTCAAATAGGTGCTCAAAATTTATTCATTGAATAAATGAATAAAAACATGAACACTCATAGAAGATGTTCCAGAATCTGTGAAGCATCCAACATGAGTAACATGGGGGATGTTACTCACTTTATCTATTCTTTGGGATTTTAGGGATGCAAACTTGTTTTATAAAAACCAGGGAAACAGTCCTTGAGAAATGTGGTTATTAGGGTCACTTCTTGAGGTATCAGATTATTTTAAGCAAATAAATATTGTTTTTATAGAGTAAATATCATTCTAAGAGCTTAGACTACTAAAAAAGAAAAGGCAGTCCATTCTAGATGTGGAAGAACATTTAAGTAAACTGTCAGAGGAAGGAGAAAAATTTGTGAATAAAATAATCAGGCCTGCTTAGCAATAGTGTATTATCTTGTGTATTGAAAAAGACCAGGGAGGTTAGTAGGTAACATTGTCATTAAGGTGCTGGACTCCTGCATGGCCGACCATGGTTCAAGTTCTGGACTTGTAGGCTTGAACTCACACCAGGTACATGTGTGTGTGTGCCCAAAATCCCAGGAGGAGAATAGAGAAGAAGAGATTGCTATACCTTGATGGGTGATTTCTCACTCACTCACTCTCTCTCTCTCTGTCGCTCTGTCTCTCCAGCGAGTACACATGGCCTATAATAAAACTCTCTCTAAAAAAAGGAAAGAAAAGAAAAGGAAAGGAAAGAAAAGAAAAGGACAGGAAAAAGAAAAGAAAAGAAAAGAAAAGAAAAGAAAAGAAAAGAAAAGAAAAAAAGAAAAGAAAAGAAAAGAAAAGAAAAGAAAGGAAAGGAAAAGAAAAGAAAAGGACCAGGAATATAAAGATGCAAGCACTTGAGCATACATGAGACTGAATTTCTCATTTTTCAAAAGGAGATATTAATATTTGCTCTACCTGACTTTTTAGTGAGCTTCTATGGTTACAAACTGATATGGATTTATTAGAAATGTACAGTTGCTTCTGAAGTACTACATGAATGCAAGAGATTATTTCAGGACAACACACCACCAAGAAAAAATCCAGTTGGGAGAGTGAAACAATCAATAGTCAATAAAATGAAAGTCATAATTTATCTAGAGGCTTATCGTTGGCTATTAGGGAGAGGCAGCATGTGGTTAAACCATCATGTTCTGATGGATTATTGTGGTCTGCGGTACAGAAGAGGTTAAGGCAACTGATTTGAAATCTAATAGAATGTCAGTGTGTAGTTCGGAGTTTGCTCACAGTAACTCCTTGGGGTTGTAATGTGATTTGAAGTGGAGGAGGGATTAAAGACATAAAGGAGGTTTCAGGAATCTGTGTACAAAGTAAACAGCATCTGGCCTATCGCTTTGGTGAGCACGAATTCCAGGGAAAGATCACCAGAGAGTTCCTGATAACTGCCTTGGCAATATCGTAAGCATGAAGGATAAACGCTGATTGGGAAACAGAGCAAAAGAAAAAGTTGTGAACTTTCAGGTTGAGCAGATCCCTGGTTTGGCTATCAAATCCTATTTGAGCTAAAGAAAATGTGGCAAATCAAAATACTTGGATTATGCCTACTCCAGGGTCTTACTACTTTGGCAGTTATGAAGTTTTTCCTTATTTCTAACCTCCTGCAGCAATTTAAGCCTGTCTCCTCTTTTATAGTGGTCATAAAATTATTCAGCCTCTTTTTAAAATACAGCGACTCCATTTGACTCTCTGATCTCCTGCAGCACTGAATTCCACCGTGCGCAGAAGTATTTCATTTTATTGGTTTTTAAATTTTCTTGCTGCGCCATTCATATGAGTACTTATTCTCATATTGTGCAATGGCTTTTTAAGCTTGGAATTGATAACTTTGTTCCCCCCGTACCTTTCCTAATCTTAAATAGTGCAATTAAGTTCCTTTCTAACTATGCTCATTGTCAGGCTGGTGAAACCAGGTTTTTATAATCTTTCATTGCATGTCAGTCCTGCCAGACACTTCACCTCCCTCATAGGCCTAATCTGGACTTTCCACTAAGCACACTGTGCACAACCCTATAATCACCTCCAGGCAGCAATTGTGAGATACTTTGAAAATCGTGAGGTCATTACCTGACAAAATCTTACATTTAGGTAATGCTTTTATCCCCAAAGAAACCCATTGTTCTTTGGCAACAATCATCGCTGTCCAGACGGCATCCATCTTCGGAGGAGGAACGTGCATGTCAGTGCATGTCAGTGTGTGGATCCTCGAGAAGGGTTCACTCACCCCATCTTCACGGCTCCCACAGGCAGAGTGTATGAGGATTGATAGAATGGGCTAGCTGCTCTCGAGGAAGGGAGCAATGTTTGCTGTCGCTGCAGGTTGGTCATTTAGGGTGGCCAGCCAAAAGCCAAATAATAAAGCCAAATAAAATAAAATAGAACACTGAACGGTTGCTACAGGCAAAGGAAAGTGTCAGCCCAGCCTTTTGTTACCGCTCTGCTTTAAGCATCAGTGCGTGTAAGAAGCCCTGGGCTGGCACTAGGATGATGCTGTGTAATTTGAAGCAAGCAAAGTACAGATATTGATTCTTATTAAATGTGTGTAGGTTTTAGTAGTTCTATACGCCTTCCTTTTAAAAAGAAGAGAAATGCCTCCAAAGGGGTTCACAATTTTTACTATTCATCTGATTCGCAGCTTTTTGATGCGCCCAGGTGGCTCCTTTCTCAGGGACGGTTTGACCAACTCTATTATGAACCAGCCTCGCAAAGGTAGGGGACTTGTATTTTTGAGGACAACAAGACTGCTTTCAAGTTATTTAATGCTGACTCCTCAGGGATCATGTGTGCGCAGGCTTTTCCCATTATCATATAATAATATAAAGTAAAGCAGCATCAGGTAGTACTCATCTCAGATGTTCTAAGGTCCAGAAATGCAGATGAACTTGAGAGAAATCAGACAAAGAACCGGCGCTAGGTTCTGAAATGTAAGTTAGGACTAGCATGAGACCTGTGAGATCATGTTACTTTTATCTTCGGTGGGAAAATTAAGGAGGCGCTAATAAACTTAGCAATCAGGATAAATAATATTTCAATGCAATATTTAAAAAATCAAAACTAGTGCAAAAACTCCATGATGAACAAAATATTAACATCTTAAATGACGGCAGCATCTGTGTAACTGACTTTCCCTTTTGCCCCGGGCTCCCATCTAGCTTGGCCTGGTACTCTGCAACGGTACAGACCTCCAGATTCCATTATTTACTGAGACGTGATAACATCTAAATACTTTCTTCTGTGTAATTTTTTTCCCCCTGGCATGCTTCTTGGGGATATCCAAGGCTTGGGATGAATATAGGTTTCAGACAACAAAACACTCAAATGCCTGGAATCTAAATCTTGTTTCCTTGAGTGTTACATTCCTTTAACATCATTGAAGACATGGCTCTGTGGATTGAAGGTTATGCTATTTGGTAGTAGTTGCTCTTAAACTCAGATAACTAATATACAAAGTGGAGAGGCTTTTGTGTGTTATTTTAGTTAATATAGTTTTTTTTTTTTAAACTACAGACCCAAAGAAAATGACTGAAACACCCCACATTATTTCTACAGAATTTTTATGGGATATTAGTTACTTCAAATAGGCAAATAGAACAGCCACTTGGCAGCATGGTGATTAAGCTGGCTGCATCCCATATGGCTGATGGCACTATTCAAGTCTTAGACCCTGCAACTTGAAAATCATGGGGTGCATGTACAGGGATTGAGGTGCAGCCACCATATGTCCTGGAGGCAGGGGTGGAGGGTGTGCGTGTAGGGGGAAGACTCTTGTGCTCTCTGTCTCTCTCTCTGTCTCTCTATCTCCCTCTAGTGAGTGCGTATGCCCTATAGGAAATTTTAAAAACTAGATAAGTAGGGAACCAGCTGTTAGCGTAATGGCTATGTCGCTGGACTCCCACGTAGTTGGCCGCGGTTCGTGTCCCGGACCCGGTGGCTTAAAACTCACACCGGGCGCGTGTGCGTGTGTGCCCAAGATCCCGAGAGGAGAATGGAGGAGAATGGATTGTGGTGTGACCAACCTCCCTGGGGGGTGATTTCTCGCTTTCTGTCTCTATCTCTCTCTCTGTCTGTCTGGCGAGCGCACGCGCCCTATAGCAAAAAAACCTCTCCAAAACACACACACAGACACACACACACACACACACACACACAACAAACAAACAAACAAACAAAACTAGATAAATACATAGAATTTGAGAATTAAGGATTACTCAGATTCCTGATATGACCCTATGCTATTGTGCTGTAGGGCAACTCAGAATATCACTATTGAGGTAGCCTTTTCACTTATCCTTCTTTTGCTCAAGATTCTTATCTAAGCTGATAACTATCACAGCAGGGAAGGACTGATTTAAAATAACTGCCTTGTTCAAAGCTTAGCTCAACTGGTGTATTGGGCTTGGTCTTGAAGCCAAAATAGCTCTTCTTCTCTTCTTCCTGTATCCCACTCTCTTAAATTAATTCACTCAGTTACCTGTACAGGATGGGAGACCAACTCCAACTCCTTATTCTTTCCTGATAGTCTTAAGGTTGAGAATTTGAGAAAAAATGTCATTTTTTTTTTTTTAAATTCAAGTAGATAGAACAAGAGACTTGGCCATCAATTAACAGAGACCCTCTCTGTGTTAAATCAGCTTAATAAATACATGTGATTAATTCAAATCACATTCTTAACAGAATTAGTCACTAAAAGAGATGGCTATGGGACTAGCAGTTGGAGTAATGACTATGTTGCTGATCTCTCATGTAGTCAACTGCGGTTTGAGTCCTGAATCTGGTGACATAAATTCATGCCAGGCACTTGGTGCCCAAGATCCCAAGAGCAAAATGGAGAAGAAAGGATTGTGGCATGGCCATCACTCCTGGTGGGTGATTTCTTGCTTCCTATCTCCCTATCTCTCTCTGTCTTTCTGGCAAGTGCACACGCCCTATAGCTAAACCACTCAAAAAAAATTCGGACAAGGCCCCCCCCCTAACACCCCACCCAAAAAAAAAAAAAAAAAAAAAAAAAAAAGAAAGAAAGAAATGGCTAAAACTTCAGGCTGGTAGAAATATTTCCTTAGAAGACAGAGATACTGAAGAAACAGTCAATTTTGTAACCCTTGCTTCTTTTCCGCAAAACAAGCTATGTACTAACTTGAGATCACTATCCAAATAAGTAGTTGTCAACAATTTCAAGGGTCATGGATATCAACATATTTCAGAAAAGATTGGGTTCAGCTCATAAAGATGAAACAAACAACGTAGAAGAACACAAAAATTACAAGTGGCTAAGACAAAGTAAAAGATATTTATTTTTTGTTAAAAGAAATCTAGACTTAAATATTTCTAGACGTAGGTGATAAGACACCAGGACTCAGTTTTCTTATTTCTTATTTCTATTTTCTTATTTCTTCTCTTTGTTGTTTTATCATTTTTTTGTCTCTCATTCTTTTTTTTTTAATTGTTCAGATAAGACTTGCACTCACCAGAGAGAGACAGAGAAAGAAAAGAGAGAGAGAGAGAGATGGAAAATGAGAACTCTTATCTATCTCTTCCATGGAGAACATGTTGCAATCCCTTCTCTTCCATTTTCCCTTCTTTTGAGATTTTGGACACATACACATATGTGCCTGGTGTGTTTCTTAAACCACCAGATCTGGCTCTCAAACCATGCTGTCAGCCATGTAGAATTCAGTTGCCTTAACCACCGTGAAATGGGCTGGCCCTCTGTCTTCCCTTCTTAAGATCACCTTATAATTCAGAAAGACCAGTCCAGCTTCTATCATCATGTCAGCATTGCAGACAGAAAGAAGGAGCAAGTGAAAAAAGGATAAGAGGTAGACATCAGTTGTCTTATAATTAAAGTGTTTGGAAACTGTCATATAGTTCTGCTTTTATCTGATGGGGGGAACCTAGGGCAATGGCCATGCCTAGCTACAAGGGAGACTGGCAGAAATGAAATTTTCTGATTGACTAGTTACCCAGAAAAATATTAGAGGAAATACTGAAGAAATAAAACAACTGTTATCATGGTAGGACTAGGATTCTCTACCTGAGAGTAACTATTGGTCTCAGAACTTTAAGAAACATGTGGCAGTTATTTGTGGCATTAGCTCGTAAGTCTCCATTTCTTGTTGAAGACTGAATGACCTTATTCTAAGGGCTTACTTTTAAATAGTAGCAGTCTAATTGTTTAATCATTAGGTGGTTAATATTGTTTTTAATTGCAGGAGGATACATGCACGAGAGAGGGAGAGAGAGAGAGAGAGAGAGATCCCCTCACCATGGGATGTAGTTACATTGCAATCCCTTCTGTTCTATATCTCTATCCTATCCAGATTTTGTGCATGTATGCATGCCCACCATGGTTTTCAAGCCACCAGGGCCAGGATTTTAACTGCAGTTGGCCCTGTGGGATCCAATTTCTTTAATCACCAGGTTACAGGGCTGCCTAGGGGGTTAAAATTTTAAATGCATTGACTTTTGTGTCTTACCATTCATATTCTATATTTATTAATCTTGTTTTATTATCTGATCACTCTGTTAACACTTGATTATGTTAAAATTCTTTCTGTTTTTGTATTTCTTAATGATAACTATTGTTTTCTTTATCTTTAGGTAAAATTAGATGTGATCTAACTACTACATTTCAGTTCTCTGTAAGTTATCTTTCTCCTCTTTCTTAAGTTTATCAATGAACTTTATCCAGTTTTTTTTTTTTTGTTTGTTTTGAGAGGTTTTTGCTATAGGGCACATGCGCTCACCAGAAAGAGACAGAGAGACAGAAAGCGAGATAACACCCCCCGGGGGAATGGCCATCCTGCAATCCTTCTCCTTCATTCTCCTCTCGGGATCTTGGGCACATATACACACGCGCCCGGTGTGAGTTTAAACCACCGGATCCAGGACTTGAACCATGGTCGACTATATGGGAGTACAACGACATAGCCATTACACCAACTGCTGGTCCCAACTTCATCCAGTTTTTATTTTGCATATTATTTTGAAGATTTTAAAGCAGTGTATAGAAATATCACATGGAGGGACCAGCAGGTAGTGTAGTTATGGTGTTGGACTCCACATGACTGACCTTGGTTCAAGTCCTGGACACAGCGGCTTAAAACTCATGCCAGATGTGTGAACATGCCCAAATTCCCAGAAAGAGAATGGAGGAAAAGGGATTGTGGCGGGGCCAGCCCCCTGGGCGGTGATTTTTCACTTTCTCTTTCTGCATCTCTCTGTCTCTGAAGAACCCACATACCCTATAGCAAAAAATTCTCTATAAAAAATTAAATAGCACATGGATCTATTAGGTTATTGGAAAAGTCATGATGCATTTTTTTTAATGTTTTTCTATGCAAGAATACAACATGACTTTTCCAACAACCTAATATATACATTCACATGTTAACATGAAGTGATACACTTAGATATTTAACTCAATGGAAATCCAAAAAAACTTCACCAAACATCTACTAATGAACATATTTATGTTGTTGTTTTGACCTAAAAATCTAAGTTTTCAACAAAAGCAAAGAATATTAAGTTTAGACCTTTTGCAATAGTTGGCATAGTTAAATTTAGCATTTATGGCTCTGACATTCCATGAAGGATCCAAATATTCATAATAAGAATTAAGATAAACATATCCACCTTCTAAAGACATTCATTTTCATACTGGAAATACCAGTATGAATTTAAGATATATGACTGCAAGGCTTGAAATTGGATAAATACGATTTACTGGTAAGAAAACCTAGCCAGCTGATTAGCATCTGTATGTCAATTAACAGAATTCATAATTTTGAGTATTGTAGAGTTCTAAGGATGTGATATTGAGGATGCCAAAGATAAATATATCAATTTTGTATGCCCAAATTCCCAGAAAGAGAATGGAGGAAAAGGGATTGTGGCGGGGCCAGCCCCCTGGGCGGTGATTTTTCACTTTCTCTTTCTGCATCTCTCTGTCTCTGAAGAACCCACATACCCTATAGCAAAAAATTCTCTATAAAAAATTAAATAGCACATGGATCTATTAGGTTATTGGAAAAGTCATGATGCATTTTTTTAATGTTTTTCTATGCAAGAATACAACATGACTTTTCCAACAACCTAATATATACATTCACATGTTAACATGAAGTGATACACTTAGATATTTAACTCAATGGAAATCCAAAAAAACTTCACCAAACATCTACTAATGAACATATTTATGTTGTTGTTTTGACCTAAAAATCTAAGTTTTCAACAAAAGCAAAGAATATTAAGTTTAGACCTTTTGCAATAGTTGGCATAGTTAAATTTAGCATTTATGGCTCTGACATTCCATGAAGGATCCAAATATTCATAATAAGAATTAAGATAAACATATCCACCTTCTAAAGACATTCATTTTCATACTGGAAATACCAGTATGAATTTAAGATATATGACTGCAAGGCTTGAAATTGGATAAATACGATTTACTGGTAAGAAAACCTAGCCAGCTGATTAGCATCTGTATGTCAATTAACAGAATTCATAATTTTGAGTATTGTAGAGTTCTAAGGATGTGATATTGAGGATGCCAAAGATAAATATATCAATTTTGTAGAGGCCAAATGTCTAGGCAAGATAGTGGTTCTTAAAATTTAGAAAGAGGAATGCCAATTACATTGGAAGCTGCGTAGTGTTCACAAATTTCCAGGTCTTTACTTAGAACAGATTGGTGCATGGGGTGAAAATTATCTACTCATGAAAATAAATGGAAAATTTAGCAATTTAGAATGAGATATATTAAAATACGGTATCAATATTTTTAATTTATTACATTCTAATGGCTCAATAGTTAATAGCTTTAGTGACACTCATTTTTAAGCCATTGCAGCAAATTTCTCTCTTTGTCCCTTGGTTTAACTCATCTTTTTTGTCATAATATGCAACATGGCCAAAGATTCTATCCTCCACTATTTTATTCAGTTTATTCCTGCATATTCAATGACAACAAGTAAATATTAGGAGATAGAGCAATCTAAGAATCAGTTAATGTGGATTACCCTAACCTGACACAGGTGGTAGTTTCCTAGTTCTGAGGATTCTAGCATCACTGTCCCTTATGACTTAACTACTTTTCCTGTTTGAGAATCATGAAACTCTGTCATACTTAGATTTCTCAAACATTAGCGGATTTTTTTTTCTTTTCCTTTTTTTTTTTTTTTTTTTTACTTAAGACACTTTGATAAAGGTAGACTCCATGCTTATGAAAAGTTATACCTTCAGCTGTAAATCGTAACATTGCATTCAAGATTAACGAGGTGGGGCCAGTGAGATTTTGATCTTGCATAAATAAAAAATAGTCTTAGCATCAGATTTTAAGGATAGTCTAGGGGACATAAGCAAGCTACTTATATCTTGTGGATCTTATTAATGTTCCCTCTGGATTATTGTTACTACAGAAGCTGAATTTATCTGCCAATAAGAAAGAACTAAATCAATACAATTGGCCAAAAGAAAGAAAGTGTATGATGCTCTTGACTAGAATTTATTGCCTAAGTTGATAACAAGTAAGTAAATAACATTGAAATACAGCTAATCTCATCACATGCAAGGAAGCAAAGAAATCGAGAAAGCCAAAGGATGTGAGTAAACATTGATGCCATGTTACTTGTGGCTTTGATTAGCAATGAACTTGTATTGCTAGTCAAGGGCCTTGAAAGTTTAGAGTAACAACATGCTACCGTTCCCAAGTGTGTTAACTCTGGTTCCAGTTTTAAGCTTTCAAATCTCCTATTTTCTTTGTGTTAAATGTTTGTAACTTCTACAAACATAAAATTACGTGCTGTGCAGTGAAAACACACTTCATAAGAGTTCATCAGCTGGTGACACCAGAAAACAATTCTAAAAAATGAACAGTCCTGTTTTTAATTTTTTTCTTAATTTTTCTTTTTCAGAGGACTGGTGACCAGACCCATGCATTCATGTTGTATATTGGGACTCCTGTACACAAATTCAGACTCTCTCTCTCTCTCACACACACACACACACAGACTCACATTTACACAAAAAACTAATTGAAGATATAGTCACGGTAGTATGTGTAATTTGCTATCCCTTTGCCTGTTAGTGGCCATTTTGCTACAGGCTATCATTTTTATTGCCAGTGGGAGTCAGTGATAGGCATAGAATTACTGCCTAATAATGACACCATTACTGCATGTCACTACTGTATTTGGACTTGGGGCTATTTGTAACTTGTTTGATTCCCAGCACAGAGCAGTAACTGAACAGACTATTCTAAATGTGCACATTTGTTATCCAGATACCATAGATCAGGGTCAGCTGGGAAGCATCAGACAGTACGTTCAGAGCTGCTGTAAACTCATGTTGAGTTATGTCTGCACACCAACCAAACACCATTCATTCTTGGCATTTTCAGATGGCACCAGCCTCTGTACTAGTAATTTGTGCATATTTGTGATTGAAAGTAGGTCCAGTAAGGGAAGCCATATGGTTTGCTGTTCAAGTCTGATGCATTCGTGAAGTAACAGATGTGGAATCAAGCACACCTGGAATTCAGCAGCAGAAGCCCTGACAGATCAATCTGGTGTGTAATACCATATATGCTTGAGGATTTGTGGGGATGAACTCCCTACAGAAATAATCTACCTTGATATAACCCACATCTTAATACATAATCTACATTGGCTGTTGGGCATTTATTTTTCATAGCTGACTACATTTATACTCTCATTATTTTCCTGTGATGATTGAATAAATATGGTAGCACATAGTTTATTTGAGGGACTAAAAGATAGAAAGTATAATTTGAAAATATTATATAAGCAGTGCTTCAGTTATATTATTTTTGCAATGTTGTAGTAGAGTTTTTGTGAATATAGAGAACACTTCCATATAGTTGATGTTGTAGGTGGTCATTGCTGAATTTTTTGTGACTGAGTGCAGTAGTTTATTTTGCATTTTTTGGTGTGCTTTATTAGTAGTGGAAACCTTTCTGGGACAGAGGTAGGGAGTATTATTGAGTGGCATGTGAATTACACCTCTGGATTGTTTAGACCAACTATTACTGAATAAAAGTGGGCTCAAGGGAGAGTTGGCCCAAGGTACAGTCTAGTTCTAGTTTTAGTTTGACAATTAAAAATCCCTGTTATATCTCTATTGCATGTTAGTGCAGTAACTGAATAACTGTTAGAGTAGAATAGTCATATGGAGATATAGATATTTTATGAGCTAGAATTATATGAAAAAGATTTCTTTGGTTTGGGTGATATGGTCAGCATCTGAGCTGCCTTCTGACAGAGTTTTTGTGTGTGTGTGTGTGTGTGTGTGGGCATCTGAGCTGCCTTCTGACAGAGTTTTTTTTTGTGTGTGTGTGTGTGTGTGTGTGTGTGCGCGTGTGCGTGTGTCAAAGAAAGGCAATAGGATGAAGAAAAAAAATAAAGCTGCCTATAGTGATCAAGCAATGTGCTTCAGTATCCAGCAATTGTGTTAGGTTAGAGAATGTCATTGTGTAGATTAAGAAGAAATTGTAAGGGGAGGGTAAGGCATCTGACGAGCTCCACTTAGGGGATAGTCTGAGAAAAATTGGGGAGGGGGATTTTTGCCCAACAAAGAATATGATAAATGGAAAAGTATTACTTTTATATAACTAGATTAATGAGATTTTATATGCAAAGTTTCCATTGCCGAGAGACAATTCACTCTTACCATGTCATTATATTGTATATCCAACTTTCCTACCTGCTCCTTACCATCACTGTGACTGCTTATGAGAAAAGTTAGGAGATCAGAAATATGAGCCTAGGAAAGACTGAAGCTCACTGGTTGCTGCTTGAGTTTCTCCCCATCCTTGATATCACAGCCATAAAATTCCACACAGAGCTGTCAACTTAGTTCATAGTCTTTCTTTGCATAGTATTATGCATTTGGAATATAGCTACCAAGACATGTATTTGTTCACTAGTAACTATGTCATTTGACATTGATGTGTCTTGAGCTTTTAAGAGGATTAGTGTTATTTCAAAACAGTTTTGTTTAATATATTTGTCAAACACTTACATAGTGCCCCATAAGTGTCAGGCACTGTTCTTAACTTTACTGATATTAACTTATTATCATAGATTTGCAGTGCTGTAGAATTTAATTTGAATTGAATCATTCAAGTTACTGAAGAATTCATTATGTTTATGTTGGAAGAAGAAGAGGGGTTCAAAATGTCAAAGAGGGGAAAACAGACCTAAAGTCCACATTCACTCAGGTTTCCTTACATGTGGTGTATGGTTTTCAAAGCAGTCCATGAAAGGGCTTTCAAGAGACTGCTTTATTAATCTACTTATAAATTTTTTATGGAAAAAAGTATAAGTTCTTCATTAAACTCCGAAAGGCATCTACATCTTACAATGGTGGTATGGGCAACATTGCTTAATTTCTTCTTCTTTTTTTTTTGAGAGGTTTTTTGCTATAGGGTGGATGTGATCACCAGAAAGACAGAGAGAGACAGAGAGACAGAAAGCGAGAAATCACCCTCCGGGGGAATGGTCACACCACAATTTCTTCTCCTCCATTCTCCTCTCGGGATCTTGGGCATACACACACATGCACCTGGTATGAGTTTTAAGCCACCAGGTCCTGGACTCAAACCACAGTCGACTACATGGGAGTCCAGCAACATAGCCATTATGCTGACTGCTGGTCCCCACATTGTTTAACTTCTGTCATCATCTCTTTAAGTTCTATTTTACATGGACGAACTCAAGAGAGAAATTAAAATATTTACTGTGTACAGCGAAAAAGTATATAAAAAAGTTTAGATCAAAACTACATGAGATACCACCTAAACCCAGTCAGAATGGCAAAGATTTAAAAAATATATATTTAAGTGCTGGCAGGGATATGGTGAAAGAGGAGCTCTCCTACATTGTTGGTGGGAATGCAAATTGGTCCAACCACTATGGAGAACAATATGGAGATTCCTCAAAGATCTTCAAATTGAACTACCATATGATCCAGCAATCCCATTCCTGGGTATCTAAAGGACAGGATAATAGTCAGTTGGAAAAGTGTTTGCAGATCTATATTTATTGTGGCGTTATTCATGATTGCTAAGACATGGAACCAACCCAATTGTCCACAAATACATTAATGTATTGAAAAAATGTGCACATATACTCTGTGGAATATTATTCAGCCAAAGAAAACAAGACCTTGGCATTTGATAGAAAGTGGATTAATATGGAAAATTTAGAGCTGAGTGAAGCAAGTCAAGCTATGAAACAGAGACATTGTATGTCTCCACTTAACATTTACCTACTGTCTGCACTCTATGTTAGAGACTGAAAGACTGGAGGACATAAAAGCATTAAATATTGCTATGGACCCTTGAAACAAAGTAGAAGGAGAATGGGAGAGGGGAAGAGTGTAAGAAAGGAAATTTGGAGAAAAAAATAGAGAAGTAAGACATTTGTGGGACACAGATGTGGTTTATTATCTGTTGATGATGATGCGTATGGTATTCTAAACTGGGCTGGTCTGAGGTGTGTATCATGCTGTGTAAAATCTCTTCACAATCTAAATTATGTATGGTGTTGAATGTATAAATAATAATAATAAAAAGAAAAAATATTCACTGTGTAAAATGTATACAGAATGCAAATTAATGTTAGTATAGAAGTATTTCAGTTAGATTTCCTCTCTTTTTTCCTTTTTATAAAATATTCTGTTTAATTTAATTTTTTGAAATTATTTTTTCTTTTTTCCATTTATTTATTTATTTTTTACATTATTCCACATTTACTTTACATATCAAATTTTTTTTACTTATACTCCATAGTTTTTGACAGTTAATAAACTACTTTCAAAATTTCAGAAAACTGAATTTTAAAGGTAATGTTCAAGATATTTCTTATAATTTTGTACAATTTTGTTTGTGACTATATAACAACAGAGACAGTATGGTTTTAACTATTTTTGAGAAAATATTTACATGTCAGCTATTCAAATTCTTGAAAAGGGAAAGCCCAGCACACAAGTCACACATAAAACTTCTCAATTCAGCCCTGCCTACCAAGTATTCTGTGATATACCATCTACTAGTAAAGATCAGTCTCTTTTTCTTCCTTCAACATCTTTCTCAAGATAATCCTCTGGTGTGGTTGCTCTTTCACAATCTCTACTGATTACAATGTTGGGCTGGAAAAGTCCGGGTTATTTTATGTTATAATTTCTTTCATATATCTTCTCTAGTCCTCTCTGTTAGGCAGAACTATTTATGGTGCCAGGCCATCTTTCTAAGAGTTTTTGTTGGCTTACTTGAGATCCACCTTAGTTTCATATTTTTTTGATTAATCTTCAGGTATGACATTCCCTGTCCAATAATGAGTATTTCCAATTTCTGATTCAATGCAACAAGCATTATTGAACTTATGCAAATAGCCATTCTGCCACAAAATAAGAATACTCCCAAATATTTTTGATTCAAGAGGGATCAGGAAGGAAGAAAAGTTTATGTTTTCATTTAAAGAAACAAACAAGAAAAATATTTTAACAAATTGGCGAACCTATCAACACCTCAAAAGAAAGTAAAATGTTTAAATTGGGGAAACAAAGCATAGTAAAAAAAAAAAGAAATCAGGAATGTTTTAATCAAAAGTCATAAAATTCTTTTAAAATTTTTTTCTCAATTTTTTTATTTATTATTTATTATTTTATTTTAAAAATATTTTTTATTTCATTTTCTTTTATACATTCAATCACATTATTTAGCTTACAAAGTGAATATTCCAACGTATAAACATTTCTCCCTAGTCTAATTGATAAACCATAAAATTATCTTCAACAGATAATACCACATTTCTTTGTCCCATTAATGCTTTGCCTCTCTATTATTCACTTCTAAATGTCCTTCCTCAGACTTTACTCTTCCACACCCACTATATCTGGTATTCACATCCATTTACTGTGTTTCTATCTCTTTTAGTCAATCAGTTTCTGTTATAGAGTGCGGACACTTGGTATATATTAAGTGGGGACATACAATGTCTCTCCTTCATAGCCTGGTTTGCTTCACTCAGCAGTAAATTGTCCATATTCTTCCACTTTCTGTCAAAAGCCGGGGTCTTGTTTTTCATGGATAAAAAGTATTCCATAGAGTATATGTGCCACAACTTTTCAATCCATTCATCTGTTTGTGGGCATTTAGGTTGGTTCCTTGTCTTAACAATTATTTTGCAATTTCAGTCTTATGTTCAAACTCTCTTTCTATTGACTATGCAGTGTTACCATGGTTCAATCTTTCCGTTTAAATCCTGGAAGTTAACATTCAATGTTATTATTGATATTTCTTGTTCCTAGCTTTATATTGGTCATTTTCTTGGTTCTCTTTTGTTCTCTTATTTCTGTATATGTCTTTAGTTTTCTTGGTAGAGCACTCATTTCAGAACTTCTTGAAAAGTGAGTCTTCTATTGGCAAATTCTTTCAGGTCTTGTTTATCTACGAATGTTTTTATACTTTCTTTCCATATAAAAGGTAATCTTGCTGGGTATAGTATTCTTGGTTGTAACTGTTTCTCTAACACTTTGAATATATTTTCCCATTCTTTCCTTGCTTGCATTGCTTCTGTTGAGAGGTCTGAGGTTAACCTAATTGGATATCTTTATAAGTAACCTGCTGTTTCTCTCTTGCCAATTTTGGTATCTTGTTATTGTCTGTAGATTTGTCCAGTCTGGCTATGATGTGCCTTGGAGAAGATCTTCTTGGGTTGATTCTATTAGGGGTCCTTTGTATTTCTTGGGTCTGGATATTTAAATGCCCCTCTAGATTTGGAAAGTTTTCTTTCAAAATTTCATGGAATAGATTATCAATGCCCTTACTAGTTTCCTCACCTTCTGGGATACTGGATGTTTTGGCACTTAATTCTATCTAGTATTTCTCGTATAGTATTCTCATTTTTTGGGTTATTTTCACAGTTTTTTGGTTGTTTTTTTTCTACCTCAGAGGTTTTGCCTTCAACATCTGAGATTTGATTTTCTGCATGGACTAATCTGCTCTTAATACTTTCAAGTGAGGTTTTGATTTCCTGAATGGCAGGCTTCATTTCTAATAGCTCCCCTTGATTATTTTTTTTATGGTGTGTATTTCCTCTTTCAGATCATGGAAGAACTTCAATACCTCCTGGAACTTGTTGTCTCTTTTCTCTTGCATCTTCTGGAGTTCATTATCTTTCAGCTCTTGCATCTCATTTAGTTTTGTCACTATGAATATTTTGAATTCTCTATCAGACATTTCCATGAGTTCTACTGTACTGTGTGGATTATGAGGGATTGTTCTTTTCCCTTATGGGAAAGATATTTTCTTGGTTTCTCATATTTCTTGTGCCTCTGCAGTTGTTTCTGGTCATCTGTAACAAAATCTATCCTCCACTTGTCTGAGTATTTTGAGAGTCTAGGAGATGGAGTTTAGAACCAGCTTCCCTTGGGACCAGCAGTTGGCATAATAGCTATGTTGCTGGACTCCCATGTAGCCGACCATGGTTCGGGTACCAGACCCAGTGGCTTAAACTCATGTCAGGCACATGTGCATACATGCCCAAGATCCCGAGAGGAGAATGGAGGAGAAGGGATTGCGGCATGGCGATCCCTCCTGGGGAATGATCTCTCGCTTTTTGTCTCTCTCTGTCTTTCTACTGAGCACATGCTCCCTATAGCAAAAACATCTCCAAAAAAACAGCAACAACAACAACAACAACAAAAAACAAAAAACAACCATAGCATTCCTGAACACACCAGGACACACCTCAGCTTTAAAACAGCTTTTTGTCTGAATATTTCAGGAGTCTTAGATTTCTTTTCTTAAAGTATATTGAAAATTAAAATCACAATAAAAAGAACAAAAAAGATGTGCATACTTTAAAATAATGGTAATAAGGGTAGAGAAACAACTGTAACCTGCAAAACATCAAACATTCTCCTTGAAACAGGAGAATTTTCTGGGATCTGCCACAGCTCTCTATAAAATAGAGCAAAGTTCAGATTTCCTCAAATGTGTCACAGTTCCAAATAGAAATGGCAAACAGAACATTCCTTCTATTATGGGATTTGCATGATACTGTGGGAAGAAGGAAAATTAAGGGCTGAACAAGAGAATTCTGATAGTGGTAAATGCTCTGAAGAAATTAGAGCAAGGTGATATGTTAAGTATTTGGAGAGTCAGTAGTCAGGGGTCTTTGAGAGGATGGTGTTTGAATTTGGACCAGGATGACCAGAAGATACCTGGCAAATATCAGGGATCAGTATGTGCCAGGAAGGGTATGAAGTAAAAGGAATCTGAGGCAGAATGATCTTAGAAGGGTTAGAGAAAAATGAGAAGGTGATAATTGCTGGCCTGAGCCAGAGGGAGACATGATAGGAAAATGTAATGTTATAAGCTATGTGAAGTAATTGAATACAGTTAGAAAAATCAGGAGGTAAGAGGAATTGTAAGTAAACTAATTTCATCTTGTTTTAGCAGGGCACCAGTATATACTTCTAAAGTTAACATATGCTATTAAATACAACAATGGCTCCAACTTCTTAAAAATTTAAATGTAATTTCTTAATACTTAAAATATTAATATCTCTTGTGGTCAAAAAAATTTTAAAGAAGTTAAGCATTCTCTTGAGTTGTATTTTTTTTTTCTCCCTTCCTCTGGTAAATTTAAAGTAACATTGGTTTGATTCCAGTTTTGTAAAATTAGTTTCTGTACTTCCTTTTCTCTCTCCTTTTTATTAGATATACATCTCTCTGTCACGATCCTCCTGCTTTGACCTTCCATCTATGCTACCTAAGTGCAACACCACACTGTGCTAGTTTTCAAATAGGATCTTGCTATGTTTCCTAGATTAGCCTAGAATTTGTAATCCTCCTGCCTCCACCTCTTAGGTCACTGGGATTACAGATACACACCACTGCCTTTAGGTTGAATGAAGAATCAAGCTCAGACCTTCCTTTGCAGAGCAGTGTCCTTGTTCTATTAGTGCTCTGGGCCCCTTCCTTCCTGATATGCATCAGATATCTGGAATGATGTTCATCAAATGGCTGTGGTTTTCTTTTGTTTGTTTGCTTTTATTTTTTTTTTTTTACTATAGGGCACATGCACTTGCCAAAGAAAGTGAGAAACTACCCTCCCCCAGGGGGTTGGAGGAGATGACCACACCTCAGTCTCTTCTCCAGGCTCCTCTCAGGATTTTGGACATGTGCACACATGTGCCCTGCATGATTTTTCAAGGCACTGGCTTCAGGAGTTAAACCACTCAACTGATCACATGAGATCCAGTACCTTAATCTCCACACCACATGCTGGCCTCAATGGTGGTTATTTTTATTTGTATTTGGTATTTACTTGTTTTATTCTTAATTTTGTAACAGTTACAAACTGTCATCTAATTGTTTTGATGTTAATACTTCGTGGGGTTTTTGATATTCTAGAAATTTTTGCTTTTAGCTTCTTTGGCTTGAAAAATTAACTGGATGATTTTGAATTTTTTTTTTTTTTTTGGTTTTTAATTTTTGCCAGAGGGTGCATGCACTTGCCAAAGAAGTGCACTCCGTCCTGTCGGACTTAGGACAACATACAGATGTGGCTGTGTATTTTTAAGCAGCCAGGGCTGGGTTTCAAACTGTGGTTGGTCATATAGGAACCAGTTCCCTTAACCACTAGGCTTGGGGCCAGCCCTTGAGTATGTTTTTCTCTTTTCTGCTTTATTTCTACCATGTTAATTTAACCCAAGATCTTTCATCAGTCTTTTACAAATAATAGTACTGATTTTTTTAACAAGATACTAAAATATGGACAACTTTACTAACTTATTACTTAACCTTGTCTAAATTCATGATTTGAACCCTTTCTTCCAGCCCATCATATTAAACAGAATCTTTAATTTTTAATTATTTTTACATTGATCTTTAATATCTTTCTAGAGGTGAGACTTATAAATTAACTCCTTATAATAAATTTTAGTAGCTAATGGCTATTGAAATGACAGAATTAAAAATTACTCTTGCCGTTAATCAATTTTTCTTTGGATATGGAAGTTTTGGAATCCTCAGCTTCTATTTTAATATATTCTGCTTAATAATATTTTCAAGACAACTTATATACTTTAATTTCACAAGTAAATGCACATCTCAGAATAAGCATTCTTGTCAATAACTTCATTTTAGAGAAGTTGATCTAATGTATTCATGTTGTCTTGTGTTGAGTAACTGGATCCAAGATTGTTCTTTGAACTCAAAGACTAAAAGTATGAACTACTGTATCAGGTTGGATTACTGTTCCCAGTGTTTGACTCCCTTTATGTTTTGGGTTTACATGTTCATGCATTTTACTATGAAACTTTATAATACTTCAGATGATTGACTAAGTGAAATGCATTTCCTTGCTGACTTCAATAGAACTGGATATGCGACCTGCTTTGGCCAATGAAATGTGAAGGTAGACAGAAGTCCTGCGTGTGCAGCACTCATTGCCATTTGTCTTAGCCGCCTGTGCTTCTGCCATCTGCCCCAGGTAGTTCTTGTCTCACAGTAATCAAGGCATGGAAAGATCTGAATCTGACATGCAGCCTGAAGTCTAGTCAAGCCCAGAGAGTGTAAAGTCAGTGCAAATAAGTTAAACTATAGTGGACGCATAGACTCATGAATGAGAAAAATACCAAATATTTATTTGTGTAAGTCACTGAGATTTTGGAGTCATTTTTCTGCAGCTTTATGTAGCAATGGGGGAAAGAGTCTTAAAAAAAGACACAAAATGAGTGTTAGTCTTAAAAAAAGTCACAAAATGAGTGTTCTTTCAAATTTCTTTCAAATTTTTTTGTACCAAATTAACTTATTCTTTATTCCACTTCTATGAACTTTCTGAAGTATCCTTATAGGTAATTAATTGGTTGCTTTTAAAAAATAGGTATGGTAGTTTATTTCTGGTCTTATACACACGATTACTGAGAAACTTGAGATCTTCATTCGTTCAAGTGATCTGAATTAAAGTTGTGGTTCTACCACTTATTAGTTCTATGCCATTGAAAATGATCTATTTTGGGACCAGCAGTTAGTATAATGGCTATGTCGCTGGACTCCCATGTAGTCGACGGTGGTTTGCGTCCTGGACCTGGTGGCTTAAACTCACGCCCGGCGCGTGTGCGTGCGTGCCCAAGATCCTGAGAGGAGAATGGAGGAGAAAGGATTGTGGCATGGCCATCCCCCCTGGGGGATGATTTCTGGATTTCTGTCTCTCTGTCTGTCTCTGTCTGTCCGGCGAGCACACGCACCCTATAGCAAAAACCTCTCAAAAAAAAATGAAAATGATCAATTTCAGTATGCCTAAGTTTATTTTTAGAAGTTTTTGCCTTAGGCCACTTGTGTTTGCTGGAGAGAGAGACAGAGACAGTGAGAGAGAAAGTGAGAGATCACCCGCCAAGGGAGATAGACGTATTGCAATCCTGTCTCTTCCATTCTCCTCCCAGGATGTTGGGCACACACATACATATGCCTGGTGTGATTTTCAAGTCACCGGGTCTGTATTTGGAACCATAGTCAGCCATGTGGGAATCCAGTGACATAACCATTATGCCATCTACTGACCCCAGTATGCCTGAGCTTTATCTTTTGTAAAACTTGCCTGATAATACTTTCTCTACAGGACTAAAGATATATGTAGAATAATTTATTATAAGTGTATTCACTATATAGGATTCAATAGTAACTATTATTTAATATTCACATTGGATATATTCTACATTTATTCTATATTTAGCATAATTCTAAAATGTATTATTTACCACTTTATAATATGTCCTTACCATGGCTTTTTGAAAATTAATGCAAATCATATTATATAGATAATAATTCTGTTCTGAATAAATATAGACATTTGAAACTTATTTAATTAAATAAATATGTATATTTAAATCCTTTTTATAAATATTATGCATTTATGTAATATATAAAGACTTAGTTAGAGCACCTATTCAGTCTGAGAAGTGCCAAGATACTTATTTTTGTGAGTTATTTTTCAGTCACAATAAGACAACATGACATTTCAAACCAATCCACAGACTGTAGAGAACAGAGCTGGGTGCAGGGATGGAAAATGGAGAGAACTAGTTTTTTGATTCAGTTGATGAAAGTTTCTGAAGATAATAAAGATAATGAAATTATCCACAGATAACTATCAGTGACTACAACTAAACTATGTATATGTTAGGTAATTAGAAATAAGTTTCTGGGGGAAAACATCAACTATATTCTGTGTTGTTGATTTAAAAAAATAAAAGTGAATTGTGTAAGTACTGGGTGGTGGTGTCCAGATTGGCTTTTAGACTTGTTTTCACAGGAGCTAAGTCATGTCCTGCATATGTACTGAGTGACTTCTGTGTAACAGGCACTGCATATGTCAGGCTAAGTGAATTGGTGAATAAAACAAATTTGGTCCTTCCTCTATGGAGTTTACAAACTTGAAGGAAGCTATAAGGCTGTCTTCAATTTTTTTCTTTCAGTTTTTCAAAAACACGTAGCTCTTTTCAACCTCTGGTCAGGACCCTTCCACATGCTTGCAATTACTCTTCTCTCTGCCTAGAATGCTCTTCTTTCCTTGACGGTCAACTCTTGGGGTGTTGGAAAAGTCATGACATATTTTTTTCTGTTTTTCAAAGGTCATTTACTTATATAAGGAGCAAAAATAAATCAATGATATATTTCCTATTTTGTTCGATAACCTTTTGCCATATTTCAGTGAGTTTCATAATTCCTTGTTTTTTGCTATCAGCAAAAAAACTGAACAAGGACCTGATTTATAGCCTCCATTTGAATTGAACGTTATACCATGCAAAGAATTTTGAAGAGAGTAAAACAAATGGAAGTCTGATGGTGCAAGATCAGGTGAGTGTGGTGGGTGTGGCAACCCATCCCATCCAAGCTCCAATCATTTTTGACAGGTGAGCAAACTTGGGGTGTGTGATCTCTGATCTTATATTGTCATGATGGAGCATAACTCCTTTATGATCAACGAGCTCTGGACATTTATGAATGATGGATTCTTTTAAACTGTCCAATTGCCGACACTACACATTCAAATTGATTTTTTGGTTCCTTGGTAGATGCTCAAAAAGCACAACACCTTTAAAATTCAACCATACAAGGAGCACAGCTTTCCTCTGATGAATGTCTGTTATCAATGTCGTTTGAGGTGAATAATAACATTGAGATCAAGACCGTTTTCATGCCACATTGTTGTAAACAATCCACTTATCACCAGATATCAGCTGCTTCAAAAAAATGATAGTTTTCCCCACGTGTAATGAACATATCACAGATGTTTATACATACCAACTTCTTTAAGTTCACAAGGAACCCAAATATTGAGCTTTCTTACATATCCCAGCTTCTTCAGGTAGTCCTGAACACTTGAATAATAGATGTACAATGTTTCTGCAGTCTCTCATCATGTGTAACATGGGTTTTATGCAATCAATGCCTTTATATTGTCTTCACCAACCTTGGTGAGCCTCTCTGACCAAGGAGCATCATTGAGATAAAAGTTACCAGCATGGAATTTTGTAAACTATTGTTGGCACTAGTGTTCTTCTAGAGCACTGTCACTGTAAACTTTATGCAACTTTTCACTAGCTTGACACTCATGCTTCCATTTACAGAAGTAAAACAGTAAAATATGGCAAAAATGTACAGTTTGATCTTCCATATTCAACTTGTAAAATCTCCAAAACTCAACCAAATCACTTAATCTTTTTTTTTAGAATGAAGCTAGAACTGTCAGCTGTCAAATGATATAGCAATAACATAGATCCAAATCACTCTAGTACTTCCAAAAACGAACTAGTGCCATCTGTTACAAAAATGTGTCATGACTTTTTCGACAACCCAATGTGTGTAATAACATACAGTGAATTGCTCTAAAGCAACTTAAATGAGTGCAGAAATAAGAAGGTAATACTTTCGCAGGATTCTGAATAATAAAAAAGAACAGACTTCTGACAGCTTAGAGACAGGAAGGAAATCTGTCCTTCCCAGAAGTGAAAAGAGCAGGTTTGGTTAGTGCATAGAGAATAATGATGAGAATGGGAGCTGGGTTATGCCAGGTTGTTGACCAGGTATGCTATGGAAAAGGGTGGGGATTTTATTCAACATGCAGAGGAATGTAAATGAAATATTTTAAGAGAGGTACGTAAGTAGGTTCTATGTTAAACATCTTACTCAATGTGGAGAATAGATTAATGGAGGGGAAGGGAGGAAATGGTGGGGGCCTATTACAGAAATTCAGGTGCAAGGTAATTGTTCACTTAGAGTAGAATGACAGTAATGAAAATAGAAGTGGAAAGATTCAAGAGAGATTTTGTACGTAGAAATAGCAGTTTGGTTTGTTTGGATTGCATGTATGGAGTGACTTTGAATGTTAAAGACAACTTCCAGGTTTCTACAAAGTTGAATAACAATGGTCAAAGGAGATTGCTGGTTAGATTTGTAGACCAGGCTGCTGACTGGAGACATGCCTAGATGACTGATCAGGAATAACATTGATTTAAAGAGGGGCTTTGATCCTAAAAACTAAAGTACAGACAGAGGACAGTGGCAGGTGGGATTCAGAGAAGAGAGGCGCAGACAAGCAAATGTCTAGACGGGTCATGTTCACAGGCTATTCTTAGACTGGGGACCTGGGCCCATCATCATGTTTTAAAACAGCACTAAGCAACCAAGACAGGGTGGGAAGCAGCCAAAAGGGAGATAAAGTAATGAATGTGAAGAGATTTCAGAAGCAAGCACTTTTGAAAAATAATTACTGGTTGCATGATCTTGTGTAAGTTTTTTGAATTAACCTTTCAGAACCTCAGATTCCTTATTTATAAAATAGGATGAAAATATTTACTTCATATGTTTGTTCTGGAGATTAATTCAACCAATGTTTACAAAATACTTGCATATAGTGGATGCTAAAATTGTAGTTCTCTTGGCCTCCCTACTGTGTAAATTAATTCATATTGTTGATAGCTCTCACTCATTCAGCTATCTGACTAATCAAATTCTCATAGTAAAGGATTTGTTTTTTGTCCAGCTTGCCTCAAGGCCAGGAGTGGGGAGTTGGGAGATAGGAATGGGAAATAATGGAACTAACGATTATGGTAAATTCTAAATACATGGTGTATTCTAAATCATGCTACATTATGTACCATATTACATGGTATTGGATTCTTTAATTCTTTTTTTTTTTTTTTTTTGGAGAGATTTTCACTGTAGGGCGCGTGCGCTCACAAAACAGACAGAGAGAGACATAGAGACAGAAAGCGAGAAATCACCCCCCAGGGGGATGGTCACGCCGCAATCCCTTCTCCTCCATTCTCCTCTCGGGATCTTGGGCACGCATGCACACGTGCCCGGCCTGAGTTTTAAGTCACCGGGTCCGGGACACGAACCGCGGTCGACTACGTGGGAGTCCAGTGACATAGCCATTACGCTAACTGCTGGTTCCCTAATTCTTATATTTTCAGAGTAGCAACTTGGTGAGCATAGTGTTATTTGCTTTCTTTTATAAATAACAACATACAGGTAGAATTTTGGAGATCAGAGCAAAGTTAGCTAATTCTTGCCCTAAGAACTAGGATTAGAATATGCTGGGTCTGATGCTTATACATTTCTTCTTCTATGTTGCACATTCTCTGTAAAAGAGAATACTTTCTGAGTTTTAGGTCTTAGGCCTTAAAACAAAACAAGTCCTCATTCCCAAAGCAGGAAATTGTTATTATCTACAAAACAACCCCCCTCACTACCATGACCCTGGAAGGTGGACAGAAGAGCTTTATTTGTGGGAAATAGTTAGGGAAAACTAACCCTCCTTGAATTTGATAGAAATGAGTCATTCATTTATGCAGTTTAGTCCTTCTTTTTTATTTTAGAGATGGGAGACTACTGAGACCTTAAGGGTTACATAACACCCTGAGATGGTTCAGCTAGTTACATTTTAGCTATTTTAGTTCAATAGTCTTTCAGTCTGTGTATGCTGCGTTAGGCCTCTTATCTTTAATAGCAGCAATAATTTTTCTCAGTAATATGACCCATGAAACAGACACACATGCACACACTTATATGCACATAGCCCTCCTTTTCCTTGGCTGTCTAATTGTGTCAATTTTATTAGATTTAAAACAGAACTTCTAATTTCTCTGCCTCAGACATGCTCCACCTATTCCCATGGCTTTCTTCTTAGGAGATAGTAAGTTCAATATGTTAACCTCAGTCATTCTTGACTCCCTTCTTTCTAGGGAATAAACATTCAATCTTTCAGTCCCATTTTAAATTGTCACCACCTCTTCTGTCACTTTCCAACAATATCTTTTACCTGGACTACTTCATAAGCTCCAGAGTAGTCCTCCTGCCTTTCCTCTCTTCCCTGTCCTCTTTCTTGCATTCTCCTCAAAGCCAGGTTGATCCATTTACAACATAAGATCCAATTTAATGACATCTCAGTTCTGTTTGAGCTGAACTCTTCAACATCGTGGTCTACTTTTCTTTCCTACTCCCTTCACTCCAGCTACACTGGCCACTTTTTAGCCTCTCAAACATGCTAACAAAGTGTCATCTTAGGACTTTGTACTTGCTATTTATTCCTTCTGCATAGAACATTCTTCTCCCATATATGCAAATTGGTTACTTCTGCACCTTTTTGACATCTATGCAAAAATATCACTTTGTCAGAAAGGCCTTTCTTGATCACTCATTATTAAAGAGAAACATCCTTCCTATATTCCCGTTCTCTTTCTCCCTTCTGCTTCATTTCACCCATAGCATACATCACCACATAACATCATTTGTTTATTGTCTATCTCAGCACATCCTCTATCCTGCCTTGCATGTGAAATCAATGAGTACAGGGGCTATTTGTCAATTTTGCTTCCAAATGAGAATAATGCCTGCATTAAACTAGGCATTCAATTCATATATGTTGAGTGAATGAATTGATGTTAATATTTACAATACAACATATTATTCTTATAGTTGGGGTCTAATTTTTTAAGTATATTCATTGCGATTTTTAAAAAATCATTCTTAGACCCCCAACCTCTTGATATACTATAATTAATTATGACAGGAACTATTTCCAGTTTGGGAGAATAACAATTTCTATAGTAAATCTTTACTATAAAATGGGCTATATTATAGACATTTCCTACAAAAATATTATAAAATAAAATACATCTCTCTTTTTTTTTTAGAGAGATTTTTGCTAATAGGTACATGTGCTTGCTGGAGAGACAGAGGGAGGCAGAAAGACAGAAAGCGAGAAATCACACCCCACCATTGGGGGATGGGCACAGCACAAACCCTTGTCCATTCTTCTTTCAGGATTTTGGCATGCACACACATGTACGCAGCATGGAATTTTAAGCTCCTAGGTCCAGGACTCAAACCACAGTAGACTACGTGGGAGACCTATGACGTAATCATTACTCCATCTGCTGGTCCTAAAATACATCTCTTTTGAGCTCATTTCCTTGTGTTGAATTTTGTAATATTTTCATACACTAGATTCTGCTGCATTTATTCTATTTGCCTTAACATTTGATGCTTATTATATTTGAGGAGCTGAAATGAAATAAAAATGAAAACCTTTTATAATGCTATCAACAGATATACTATCAAGAGTTTTTATCTATTTTTAGTAAGTTTTAACATGTCGTAGGACAAGCAAGGATTCTATTGTATTTTTCCAACTTAATTCTCAATGACCATCATTTGTGCTGCAGAGATGAAGGTCTGCATTTTAACTTGTCTTTCAGGTAAACTAAACTGTCGTATTGAATTTCGAAACATGTGCACTTGAAATTGGAAGTCCACCGTCAGTAAGGAGAACCTGCTCTAGCCACATCTTGCCTCCTCGCCTGTGATGTGATACGACTAATCTCAGCTGAACTACTTGAGATGCTTGTTACTGCTGCAATCTCAATGAATTTAGAGTGGTAATCAATTAACAGTAAATAGGTTTCTTTGTCAATTTGGAAGCATCCCAATGAAGGTAAAGAGAGAATGGAATAAGGTGATAAATAATTTATAGCTGAAAAGCATCTCTAATTTCTTCTGCCGACTTATAGGTTCTAGTTTTTTTTTCTTGGAGGAAACATGAGACTAATAATCAGAAACCTGGGACATAAATTAACTGTGTAAGAATGAGATATTTAAATTTAAAGATGTGCTAATTTTGCTTCTTACCTCTGGATTTTATATATAAATTGCAATTGCAAAGGGCCATTTGTCACTGACCCTCTGAGGAATTCTTTACTATTTCTCTCTTATTTTGCTCTTTCTCTTGCTCTTTCCTCCAGGATCATTTTCCAAATTACTTGCATCTCTTTTTGTACCAATAAAGTGAACCTATTAATGTACACACAACAAATTGCTATTTTTATCTTCCTTTTGGAAGTCTTTTTGTATATCTGAAAGTCTCAACTTGGCTAGGCTTCCCTTTATTAGTATTTTGACAGCTTGGAGATGACAATGAGGATATTTAGAGCTCTGAAACTTGGATGCCCTGTAAAGACTCTTGCCCAGCATGTATGTAATTCACCTTTAATTACCTGTCTACATTCCCCTGCTCTGTCTCTGTGTCTGTAATAAAGACCTGTCTTCCCTAGCTCATTCCCTGAGGCAATGAGGATTCTGTGGTACAGTACATGGGAACTTCAAAACATTTGTGGAAAATGGAATTAAAGTATGAACTTCTCTTGGTGCAAAAGATTTTTGCAATTCCTGCATAATTTTTTTCATAGTACACATTTTTCATGAGCTGTTTGAATATCTCTCATATTTTAGCAGTTCTTTCCCCACCAGTCATGTCTGGGATAATGAATTCACAATATATTAGAGCTTACCCGTTCTCATTATGCACTAATAAAGTCAGTGTGCTGACCAGGAGGTCAGGCTTTATGACCTTTTCATCTGAATCTTCTACTCCCTCTCCCAAGGGTAGAGGCTAGTCCTAACTCATAGTCTATTGACTAGATCTCTGGATTTCTCTTTTAGATTTTGTCCATTCCTTAACCTGGTTTGATCATATTTTTTAAAATAATTAATTAATTAATTTTTTATTGACCATATGGACTTCTTTTATCTGGAGCACTAGTACACATAATCTTGAGAACTGTCTCCATCTTGAACTTTCTCACCTTCTATGAAGCTACCCTTCTCCCTTGAAAAGGACCCTTAGATATTGACTCCAGTCCATGTTGAAAAATGAGAACTCCCTGGTCTCATTGAACTTGGTGATTTTGTGTTCCTGGCAAGAGTCAAATCATTTGCCTTTCCAGATCTTCTCATCCTATGCTAGTTTTATTTAGTTTTGGGGATTTAAGAGTTTGATGAGATCTCAATGTAGTACATGTCCAATAAAAGTAAAGGATTACTTTCTTTAGCCTCTTTATATGAACATAAACAGTTTTAAGTTTTAGGGTCCTCATTTGCACATGCTCCATGCAAATGTCTTGGCAGGATTTTCAGTAATATTTTCACTTAGACTATTTTTTTTGTAACTACAAACATATGATATTTCAACTATAACCAGTTAAAACCACTTTCTTTTTTCTTTTCTTTAAAAAACAAAAACAAAAACAAAAACAAAAACAAAAAACAAAAACAAAAACAAAAACAAAAAACAAAAACAAAACAAAACTTCTCTCCCCTATTTCTGCTTATGTATGGTGGTACTAAAGTGAGCCAGGACATTTTTGTGGATACGGTTATGAAGATTGTGAGTGAGAGACATTCAGTTTGGGTTTATTGGAATGGATTTATGTGCTTAGAAATTACCTCTATAAGTAAGTGATGGCTAGTAAGCCAGCCTGGGAGGTACATAGCTCAGACTTTCCTTCAAGAGAACGCGTTGGCATGCTTCCTGCAGCCACCACACCTTTGGATCCATTAGAGCATCATGTCTACAACCAGGCTCTTCTTAGACCACTGTCAGCCAATGGCAGGACATGGCTGGAATTCCAGAGCTGGACAATTCTTGCTAATGCAAAACACCTCTAAGGGGTGATCATTACTGTGAGCTGAGACTTTCTTAGAGCTGCACTACAGTTTGAAGCACTTCCCATCCAACCTTCCTTCCTTTTGTCTTTCCTATCACCACTGTCAGGCCTTTATTATGGATTGAATGACTCTCCATATTTCTCCATGTTTTTTGTTCCTTCTCTTCATTAACTTTTTTTTTTTGAGAGGTTTTCACTATAGGGCGCGTGCGCTCGCCAGACAGACAGAGAGAGACATAGAGACAGAAAGCGAGAAATCACCCCCCAGAGGGGATGATCACGCCGCAATCCCTTCTCCTCCATTCTCCTCTCGGGATCTTGGGCATCTCCTCTCGAGATCTTGGGCACGCACGCACACGCGCCCGACGTGAGTTTTAAGCCACCGGATCCGGGACGCGAACCGCAGTCGACTACGTGGGAGTCCAGCGACATAGCCATTACACTAACTGCTGGTTCCCTCTTCATTAACTTTTGTGGGCATTTCTCTCAATAAATCACTCACACTTCTACTCCATCTTGTTGTCTACTTCACAGAGGACATGAATCGATCGACATACTGAAAGGTTTCATAGGAGAGCTGTGTCAGACCTTGGGTTAAAATGAGAGGTTTAACTGACTCTGATGCTAGTGATTACCATATTCTATTTGCACATGCGTAGTGATCTATCAACCAACCTTTGATTTCTTAACTCAAACTTCAAGTCATAGTCATCTATTCTCCCTTATCTTCATTTTACATTTCCCCCCCTCTCCCCCCGGTGTCATTGCTGAGACTGACTTTTGACCTTTCTTCAGTCTGAATTTCACTACTAGACCCATGCAGATTTTTTATTAATCTCTTTCTGAGATGACATACATCTAATATAATAGCAGTAACAAAACTCATGCCTCTATAATAATGACATCCATGACAAACTAGAAAACAAGCATTTTTAATTCAAAGAGCATTTATGATGAATCATTATTATAAAAAATTTGAAATGTTCCAAAATTTCACCAGCCGTTTGTGAAAGAAACTTAATGTTTCTTCAAATTTGACAACTATAAAAATTTATATAACTCAAGGGGATTTCAAAAAATTGTGGGAAAATAGAATTGAAGAACAAATTCATTTTGGTGTAAACTTTTTGGAGATTCATGCATAGGTTTTATATAATATGCATTTTTCATTAATTTTTTGAAGACTCTCATATAAAAACTGATAAAAACTTTCTCATAAACATTTATTGATTTATTTAACCAGCCATGCTAAAGAAAAGACTTATTTATCTAGCTGATATGGACTAAATTGTGTTCCCCAAAAATACATATGTTGAAGTTGTAACTTCTAATGTGACTATATTTAGAGACAGGGCTTACACGAAGATAACGAAGGTTAAATGAGGTCAGAAGGGTAAGGCACCGATGCAATAAGATGAATGTCCTCATAAGAAAAGACAGCAGAAAGCTCTTGCTAGTTCTAATTCTTCGACATGTGAAGATAGGGTGAGGAGGCAGATGTCTGTAAGTCATACCTATTCCTCACTAGACACTGAACCCTGCTGAGCCTTGATCTTGGACTTTCTAGCCCCCGGAGCTAAGAGAAAATAAATTTCTGTTGTGAAAACTATCTGATCTATGTTATTTTGTTAGGGTAGTCTGAATAGACTGTGACAATATCTTTCTTTTTTTTTTTTTCTATAAAACAGTGATTCTCAGCTGGGTGTGATTTCCCCCTCTTCTGTCTCAGGGTACATTCTATAGTATTTGGAGACATTTTTGATGGTCATGACTCAGGGGATACTTCTAGGATCTGGAGAGTAAAGGTCACAGATGTGCATAGAACAGCCTTCCTCCCAGCCTCACTCCTCTTGCTTCCAATGAAGAATTACTGGGTTCAAATGTCACTAGTACCAAGGTTGCAAAACCTGGGGAAACCCTATTATGGAAAATGAAGTTATAAAATCTCTAACAAAGAGGCAAATAAAGAGTAGATTGTCAATTATGTGGGAAAAGCATTATAGAGAGATGATAAGTGTTTAGTGAATAACTATCCTAAATTTTCTGCATTTTGTTACTAATGTTTTCATTAAAAAAATCTGTAATTTATAATTTTTTCTTGTCCTAAGTGTCAAAGAAAATGGGCAATGCCAAAGTAAAATTATGAAGAAAAAAATAATTTATTGGCCTTAACATAGCTAGTACAAAATAAAGTTCAGACCTTGGGGCATGCTGTCAGACCCACCAGCAGCAGGTCTAGATGGAAATGGCAACATATCCACCGACCCTGAAAAGGCTAGGGCTTTTCTACTCGTGAAAGGGTTACAGTACATGTAAGCTGTTCTGAAAAGGTTTTCATTGACACAGACAACAGTGGAGGGTCTTAGGGATTTAGGAAAAAAGATAGAACTGGGTGGAAGTCCATTAGCAGAAACTACCTGAAACAACTTGTTGGCAAGTGATGGTGATCTGTTTAGTAGGATTTGTGATCAGCCTAAGGCAAACTGAAGACATGGAATTATCTTCAGAAAGAAGATCTCACGTGAAATTCAGCTACTAGTCAACAGGGAGTAACCATAGGCCGAGTGATCAGTTCTTACTCTTCTTGGTTCTTCTTTTAAAATTTATATGGCAACCTCTTTTCCAGATACTGATCTTTACATAAATATAAAACTAATTTTTTATATGCAGTTTTATATTATGTTTTTTTTTTTTGAGAGATTTTCACTGTAGGGTGCGTGCGCTCACCAGACAGACAGAGAGAGACATAGAGACAGAAAGCGAGAAATCACCCCCCAGGGGGGATGGTCACGCCCCAATCCCTTCTCCTCCATTCTCCTCTTGGGATCTTGGGTACGCACGCACACGCGCCCGGCGTGAGTTTTAAGCCACCGGGTCCAGGACACGAACCGCGGTCGACTACATGGGAGTCCAGCTACATAGCCATTATGCTAACTGCTGGTTCCCTATTATGTTTTTAAGAGACACCCTCAAGTTTATGTAAGCTTCATTTCCCAAATCCTAAATTCATCTTGTTTCAGGTTTACAATTAAAAAATATATAGGATTGGCAGTTGGCATGGTGGTTAGGGTGCTGGACTCTCACATGGCTGTCTGCATTTTGAATTGAGGACCTGGCGGCTTGAAAATAATGCTAGGCATCTATGCATGCATGACCAAAATCCCAGTAGGAGAATGGTGGAAAAGGGATTATGGTATGGCCATCCCCTCTGGGGAGTGATTTCTTTTTCCCTCTCATGGTCTCTTTCCAACGAACACATGTGCTCTATGGCAAAACAAAAACAAAAACAAATGATATACAACACTAGGTAATTTTAACTTCACTATGATTCTGGACCTCAATGTTATATTTTGTGGGGGCATAATTTGACAACCTAAAAATATTCAATAAAGCTGGGAACCAGCAGTTAGCATAATGGCTATGTCGCTGGCCTCCCACGTAGTCGACCGCAGTTTGCGTCCTGGCCCCGGTGGCTTAAAACTCACGCCGGGTGCGTGTGCGTGCGTGCCCAAGATCTCGAGAGGAGAATGGAGGAGAAGGGATTGCGGCATGACCATCCCCCCTGGGGGGTGATTTCTCGCTTTCTGTCTCTCTGTCTCTCTCTGTCTGTCTGGTGAGCGCACGTGCCCTATAGCGAAAAACCTCTCACAAAAAATATTCAATAAAGCTTAATGCAACAACCTTTTTTTTTTTTTGAGAGGCTTTTTGCTATAGGGCGCATGCTTTCACCAGAAAGACAGAGAGATACAGAGACAGAAAGCAAGAAATCACCTCCCAGGGGGATGGCTATGCCGCATCCCTTCTCTTCCATTCTCCTCTCGGGATCTTTGGCACGCACGCACATGTGCTCTGTGTGTGTTTAAGCCACTGGGTCTGGGATTTGAACCATGGTCAACTACGTGGGAGTCCAGCCATATAGCCATTATGCCAATTGCTGGTCCCAGAAACAACATTTTTATAAGTGAAATAAAATGCTTTTTTAATTATATATACAGGCAGGGGATTTGGCCTTTTTCCCTAAATCCTTTTTGCCTTTTAGAGAAATTTTTCATAAGCTGTTAAATTATAAAGCATTCATGTCATGTAGCCTGCCACTTTTTTCTTTAGCAGCATATGTTATATTTACACAGGTTCGTCCATAACTTATCTACATTATTATATCTAAGCTCCATCAAATTGATTGACCAAGACGTACCCATTTTACCTTGAAGTTTCTTAAATATTTCCCATCCTAATCTCATTTAGGGTCTTTATCATTCCTCCAATGGACAATTAACATCTTCTTATTTGGATAGCTTACTCCTACTTCATATTCTTTACAGCTACCAAGGTTATCTGTCTCACCTATTCATCTGATCATGTCAATGCATGCAACAACCATTCGGTGACTTTCCATTTTTAATTATCAAAATTTCTATGGAAAAAAACTCCAGCTAAGGTCCAAAATATATTAATGCTGATCCAGCTGTATCACGGGAATGGGCCAAAGCCTCTTCTTAGACCATCCCTTACCTCTTGCCCTTGTCTGTGACTTGGGCAAGGTTATAGTTACCCCTTGGTAACTAATTTATATTCCATGTAAGGACATTTTCAAGTTAATGGTGAAATTATTGTCAGTTACATGGAGAAAATGGATTAAAAGTTGGGCTGTCTCAGGCATTACTGGATCTATGGGTATCCCTGATGTTTTTTTGGGGAAGAGGGGAGGTATACATACATATGTTCATTTATTCTGAGGGTGGGGGAGAGAGACTAGAAAGACAGTCACCCCTAACAGGGCCTTCATGCCATGATCCACTTCTAGCCTCAGCCTGCCTGGATCTCGGGCATGCATATTATGCTCAGCACGCACAGGCATGTGAACCCAGGACCTTCCTATATGGGTCCAGTTTCACAAAGTGCTGTATTACTGTTGTACCGCCAACTGGCCCCTTGATGTTTCTTGAATTGTAATTTGCAGAACTCATATGCAAATCAACTAAATAATTTGTTTTGAAGATTTCCTGCCATATCCCACATCTAGAGAGTCATCATCTTGGGTGTGGGAAAGCAGGATGAAGTGACTCCAGGCAGCACAGTTACTACTAATGTACAGGATTTTCCAAGTGATTACTAACTTTTGCTAACTTTGCTCCCAACCATGCCTTGGGACACTTAGCTAAGTGTCTAAAAACAAATGTTTAAGAACTAGAGGGTTGTCTAAATATCATGCTGATTTTTGAGATTGTGTCTTTATATATATACTGCTTCCTTTTTCTGGAATGCTTTCAGTTCTTACTCCAGGAACTATCAACCACTTTGGGAAGCAATTCCTGTGCCCACCAGGTGATCTTAGGTGCACTCTTCTGTTTCAACAGAACTCACTGTGTTTTATTGCTAAATGTACAGTAGTAGATTATTGTTACTTTATTTTAAGTATCCATTTTATTCACTATAAGTTGTGACATTCCAGAGAGTAAGAGCCATGTCTTACTGGTTTTGGAACATAGCAGAATACATGACACATAGTAGTTTCTCCACAGGCAGGAGATGAATAAATACTGTAGTAAAGGAATGAATGAAGACAATGTTCATTTACTCGTCTAATCCTTTTGGCTCCCTAATAAACTCAAATTATATGACAATTTGTGTTTTACTGAGTGATTTTACTACTATGTTATTTATAAAATTAACCAAATTTTTGTATGCATATTAAAGAAAAAACTAAATTTAATACATGTATATGTTTGAAGATCTCTTGCTATGGCATTTTAGAATGAGAAATGAGCTTAGAAATCTCTCTTATGTCAACTCTCTCATTTTACAGATGAGAAATGGAAGATTATAAAAATGCATTCATGGCATTCCCTTTTGAAAAGCAATGTAATACATTGTAAATTTATATGCAATTCAATGTAATATAAACAAGATTATGATGGTAATAAATAAATAAAGAAAAGAAAAGAAAAATGCATCAGAAGTAGAACAAAGTTTAACCTCTGGCCCTGTAGTAGCAACCCAGGTCCATGTTCTTGACACATGTTAAGTCTCTGTCCCAAAAGGTAATGACTGATCTAAATGTTATAGCCAGTAACATAAGAGAACCTTATGATGGGTCATGAAAGTTTTGGTTAGTTTCCCTAGGAAGCAGACTCTGGGATACAGGTTAGCTTATGGGATGTATATTTTTCACCTTGAGTGAGAGAGATAGAGAGAACACAGAACACATAGATATAGGATTGCAGATAAGGTTTTGATGCCATGATCCACCCACAGCCTCAGCCAACCTGGATTTTGGGAACATACATGACCAATATACTCAGAGAGGTTTCTGGTCTTGAATAGGCCTTTCCTTGTAAGTCATCACAGAGCATGGCATTTACTGTTGGGTCATTCTCTGACCAAGGATCATCTTTGAGTTGGACATTTGTGAAATGGGAGAAAGAAAGCAAGACTGCACAGAGGGAAAGGTTGAGCTACCATGTAGTCCCACCAGTTGCTTCTGCTGATTCCAAAGAAGGCTCCAGAACAGGATTGAACCTTCAGAGTTGTCTTAAGCTGGGTCAGCAGGGCCAGAGCTTTATACCCGTGCATGGAGTATGGACCACCTCCATAAAGGTGTGACTGTGGGTGAGACAGCTCTCTGCATTTGAAGTTCTGAACAATGAAAGCTGAAGGCTGCCTGCTGATAGCACTTCTAGCATCTGGGCTACAATTTACCCTAAGGATTCATAAAGATCTATTTTTTACATGAATATGAATGAAGATTCTGGTTGAATCAAGTAACATCAGCAGATGGAAGGGACAGAGTGATTTTGTAGTTATCAGCTGGATCTCGATTCACAATGTAGCTGTATATAGTGATATAATATAGCAAATTAATATTGGAGACCTCCAATACTTTTGCTGTGGTAATTTTAGAGATTTCCTGGGTCTAGGATGCTTTTATAAACCTTTTTTTTTTTTTTTCTTTTTGAGAGTCTTTGTTACTGTGTTGGGATATATGAAGAAGGTTAGCAAATTCCTCTTAGTATATATTTGAGGTAATAATTTTTTATATTTTTTCAATTATTTATATAATTTTAGATTTCTTAATAAAAATAAG
>NW_006160175.1:1191059-1192338 GCF_000334495.1 Tupaia belangeri chinensis
TTGATATATATATATATATATATATATATATATATATATATATATAATTTTGCTTTATGTATTATATATATTACATTATATCATTGCTTATGATTCCAGTACTATAATTATAGACTATATCTCTATATATCTAGCATTTATGTAGATTATATAAAAAATACATATTTTAGTTTTTGTTGACTGATACTTTTTTGTTATTAATATGCTTTGGCTGTTCCTTTTTCTTTGAGTTTGACTGACATATCTTTGCCCAAATAATTTAATTTTATTTTTTAATATGTCAATTCATTTTAAGTAGATCTATTATTGTTACTTTTGTTTTGCAGCCACATCTATCAGGTATCTTATAGAAGTACCCTTTATTTTACGATAACTATGCTTATTTTTTTTTTAGATTTCTACATTTTGTTATTTGTATATTTTGTTTTTTACTTGTTTTTGCTATTATTGTTATATGAAATATATTTACTTTGACTTTTTTCTTCATAATTTAATAAGGAAAAATATCCCTTTAAATAGTATTTTAGAGTTTACCTCTAAGATAAAAAAAGTGATATTGACATGTTAAACAAATATTTTGCTGATTATCATTGTCATTTATGAACCAGAAAGTGTTGTCACTTCCTATTCTGCCAGTTGTACATTTTTGTTTACTTCTTCTTTTTCATAGTTTTTTATTTCTTATAATACAGGATTTTGGAATGGATGGACGTGATTAAATTATGGTATTATTAGCATCAAGTAACTATTCTCTCAACACCATCTTTCTTATTATTTTTGTTTTACAATTAGTATCACATTTAACTTAGTTCAGTGCCTCCGTGTATCCTCTTATGCCTCAGGTTCCATTTCTTAGTTCTAGGAGGTTTTCTTTTTATTAACTATTGACTTTGTATTTTTTCATAGAGTCCATTTTTTTTTTTAATTTCATTGGGAATAAAAAGTAGGTTCCTAGAAAGGATCTACTATGTAACTATTTTCTGTGCTAGATTTTTCTCAAAAGTGCATTTTTATTTTGTATGTTTAGTATATTTTTTCAAAGTATGGGCTATTTTCATAAGAACCATGCTAATTTTTGTTTTGTTTTGTCCCCAAATAAGTGGAGTATGTTCCACTATGATATGTGTTTGCAAACCATTACAGTGGTTTTTTTCTTGGGCTATCCTCAGTATCCATTGACAAATGTTGAATTATTCTCAGTTTTTAAACTAGAAGCAATGCTGTAGATGTTCAGAGTCTCTGAAATTCCTGGTCTTTAGATATTCCTTACATAGTGCGG
>NW_006160175.1:1192520-1205988 GCF_000334495.1 Tupaia belangeri chinensis
AGTGCGGGTCAGCTGGCCTTAGAGGGATCTGTTTCCTGGTCCAAGTGCATTGTATTGCTGTGAGTTGGGGAATAAATTCCTGAGTAATTGAAGCACTCTTAAGTTGTTCTCTTGCCAAAAACAGTGAATAAATAACCAGAAACCTTCCTACCACTCCCAGATCTCTCAAGCTTAGACCTCCTTTTATAGCTGCATTAATGTCCCTGGAGGTCGAGAATCACGTTTTAATAAACTTTCCATCCCAGCCACATTTCTTACATTTCCTAGAATAACTCTCTTGAAGGCGGTTGGAAGCAGTACTGTAGTCAGGCATGCAATGATCACAGGGATATTGCTGGGTGTTGGCAGCAGGACTCGGGCTTTATTTGAAAGCAAGCTGTGAACACATAGTTGGGAGTCTTCGCTTTTCTGGTCAGGAATGTCTCCAAGAAGGCAGGGACAGAAATCCTGTACTAGGAAGGCTGGTGCTGGCCTTAGTACTGAAGTGGGAATCTTGCCAGCATTAATCCTTGTTTCTGAACTCATGATAAGATCTGGAAAATTCCAGAGTGGGGGCCTGGATTCCTCAAGAGACGAGAACCAGTGGCACTTTATTGACTCAGAAGTGTTTCAATATTTTACTAACCGCTATGGCTGCCCTCTACATACATCTCCTGAAGACTCCCTGCCCTACGTCTAGCATTTTTCCGCACAAAAATGATTTGTTCAGATACGATTACCCTTCGAGTTATTGATCATCTCTTGTTTATGATGGAAATAAAACTTTGAGTTCATTTTTGAGTTTTCAAGAGTACTTCATTGTGAAATACTGTGAGAGAGATAAGTCACGGAGTGCCATAACTAATTTATTTCAGAGAGGAGGAAATGGACACTTAAGAATTTGCCTACATTAACATGGCCTGTAACTGGAATCCTTATTCCTTATTTCATTAATGTTTTTCCCTTATGCCATATTACAATGATGTATTATGTACTTTACTGTATGTGTAGTGCATCTTATAAGAAATAGGGCATTGCCAAAGAAATTTGGTTAGGAACTGTGAATTTATATCCCAATTGCTAATTTCTCAGCTGTGTGATTTTGAATGACTCTCTTAACCTCTCTGAATTTGGTTTTGCTCACCTGTAAACTAAGCTATCTGTAGAATCAAGTGAAGGGTGTGAGAAAAGATTTGCAAAATATAAAGACTAGTTGTTTTTGTATGCATGCATGCTTTGTATTTCCTACAAGGTTTAAGCATCCCTGATGTTATGTCTTTGATCATTATTTAAGAAATGGTGCTTTGTGCACAGTAGGTATTACAAATATTTACTGATTGAAGGAAAACATTCAGTCTGCTTTTAAATAACTGAAAAGAAGCCTTTGTTTCTCTCTCTTTAAAAAAAATTCCATAAAATCAAGAAAGAAATACATACTGTATTTATTTTGAGGAATGTAAGTGCCCTAAAGTTATTCTTGACTGTTTCTTATCATATGCTATAACCTTCAGTATATACATTAGAATATGCCTATTTGACCCCATTAATGTTAAATGGCAAGTTTCTTTTATTGTTCTTTTTTTTAAAAAAGAACTCTGTTTCTCTTCTTACCACATTTTAAAACATACTAGATATTTTAGGATATATTAGGGGTCTGTGGAAGAGTCTCTTTTATATGCTTAAATATTCTTTTTTTTTTTTTTTGGAGAGGTTTTCGCTATAGGGCGCGTGCGCTCGCCAGACAGACAGAGACATAGAGACAGAAAGCGAGAAATCACCCCCCAGGGTGGCTGGTCACGCCGCAATCCCTTCTCCTCCATTCTCCTCTCGGGATCTTGGGCATGCACGCACACGTGCCCAGTGTGAGTTTTAAGCCACCAGGTCTGGGACGCGAACTGTGGTCGACTACGGGGGAGTCCAGCGACAGCCATTACGCTAACTGCTGGTCCCGAACTGAAGTCTTCCCATGCTTAAATATTCTTTATGTTTTGAGCATGTGGATTCTTTTTCAGTAGAGGTATGAGAAAATTTACTGGTTTCTTTAATTCAACACATCCTGGATTTCTAAGTCCAACAGCTAAAGGAGTGTGTCTGGGGTGGAGGGCTACAGGAACTCACATTCTGACCTCAGTTCCTCTCCTGGTCACTGATCTCCACTGCTATGGCAGCCCTGGCTCTGGGCTGTTCTTATCCTATTTATTTATTATTTATTTATTTTTAAGAGGGATTTTTTGCTATAGGGCATATGTGCTCACCAGACATATAGACAAGAGAGAGAGAAAATAAGAAATCACTGCCCTGGGGGAATCAACCTACAATCTCTTCTCAGCCATTCTCCAGGTGCCCAGCATGCGTTTCAAGCTTTTGGGTCTAAGACTCTAACTGTGATTGCTTGTGGGAGTCCAGCACCTTAACCACTCTGCCACCTGCCGGCCCCTCTTTATTTTTAAAGCTTGAAGGTGGATGCTTATCATTTGTTTACTTTTTCATAGTTTAACTGAAGGTATTCTGAGTATTTAACCTGACATTATTAAATGCAAAGGGATACAGCAGGTGTCATGGCACACAGGCTCACTAGTTTTGGTTGAGCTCAGTCTGGACAGTTTCTCATGGGCCCTACATAGTGTCCATGCCTCCCACTCAGCAAGTACTCGAGCCTGGCCCCGGCCTCCCGGTCCTATCTCCCTACCCTGTGTACATCAGAATATTACAGTTCTCTCTAAGTAGGAAGAAAATATCATTTATCATCCAAAGTAGGAAACTAATAAGAATAAAGTATGGTGCTGTTAATAATTTCACCAAGATGACAAGAACAAGCTGTGACTGTTCTAGGAAAACTGGGATAGATAGCTCCCCAAACGATAAGACTCACGTACAGTAATGAGCAAGAGGGAAGAAGTTGAGGAAGGTGTCATTTCCTTTTAGCATAGGAAGAGTTTTTAAAAGTCACCTCTGTAAGAGTCAACTAACCATGCTTAGATTTAACCAGCCATAAGACAAATTTTGACATTCACACTTAGACATAATTATTTTATCTTGCAATGAGAATGTGAATCTGAAACCTGAGATTTGGCTTGCCAGCTATTCCTTTTCAGAGGACTCACACATGCACACAGATTCTAAAAATTTATGGTAGATTTTACCCACTTCATCTGCCAAAATATTAGCTCATAGACTTAGAAAATATGGCTCCATATTCAGAGATCAAATTTATAAAGTGCTACTTTGAGTTGTGTTTACTAAACAGAAACAATATTTTCCCTGATAACTGTCCTGAAAATTTGTGTTTCCATTCTACTTTATTATTTTAATTCCCAGATACCTTTACTGTTTAAATTTACTGTTTAAATTGCTCATGGTACTTTTGAAGAAAACCTTATCTGAAACCTAGGCCAGGCATTGAACCATTCCTCTTCATTTTTCATCAGATACTTCCACTCTCTTCCTTCTTTCTCTTTCTCTACTCCACACAGACCTTTATCTGGTAGCAGAAAGAAAACACATCTTACAAAAGCTTTGGAAAAGGATTCAATTCCCTACATCTGAGTTCCACCTCTCCTGGGACCTCATTATTTCTTTGAGGTTCTTGCCCAGCAAATCAGGTCTTCCTTAGTGGCCCTCCCTCCTCCTTTTTCAGCCCTTTGCTCTCCCTTCAGATTCATCGAGATAGCTGGAAAGCACGGGCTTTCCAGCTCTGGGCAATTCCCCAGTAGTGTAATTGTATTTCTAATGTGTAAAACATCATGTGAAAAATACTAGAATATCGATAGATATAGGTACTTATAAACATACACCTATGAAGACCAGGAAGCCTGCTGAAAGTATTTCTTAAGACTAGGACATCAAGGGAGCCCATGGACTTGGGAAAGTCTGATTTTCTATTAAGTTCAAAACAAACAAAGCAGTAGAAAAAAAAATAAGGGTGTCCTGACAAATGTTGCCAGCTGCCTGAAACCAAAGAACGCAGTGGAAAATCATGTCTGCTCAGGTGAAAACCTGACAGGTGGCACCCTGAAGGTAGCTTGGACCTGTTCAGGCTATCCTACCCTGTGGCTTCTCATGTTCCTTGGGTCTTTTTCTAACAGTCAGACGGGTCAGGGGGTGTCTGGACATTGTGTGAGGTGCCCTGTCCTGAACCTGGAGGCAGTCAAGAGCTCGTTCTTGGTGAGGGTGATTTTTGCCTTTTTCCTTCTTGTCACTGATGGTGCGGAACCACTTCTGCCCATCATTCTCTTTTAATCTGGCCCACTGATAAAAAAAGACCTACTGGGGCCTGCCTGGCAGGTGAAACATCCAGATGCTAAGCTCCAGGATTAATTTTGCTGGCAGTGGCATCTGGGAGTCAGCTCCCTTCCCCTGGCTTGGCTGACAGCCTGGGTTAACCCCTCATTGTCCAAAAGGCTCATTTTATGTGTCAAATTAGCAGTTCAGCTGTCGTGACAGGAAGAACCTCACTGATGCTCTTTAAATGTAAGAATCTGTATTTAAATATCAGAGCCTTGAAGTTTTCTCAGAGTCTTTGTCCCAGGAGGGACAAAGAACAAATCATCCCCCCATAAGATAAGGAGACTGAGTGATGTGCCTGTTTTTCTCAGCAGCACCTGCAGAGAGTATTCCAGACAAGCGAAGCTGTTGTTAGTGTCCTTCAAAGGACTGAAAGGCAGAGTCCAGGAAAAATTTCCCCACTAAGTGGAAATGACTTGTGGAAAGAAATATTACTTCAGAAGCAATTAGATGCTTCCTACGGTTACCACGCACACTCACACCCACCCACCCCACATTCACCTCTCACCCTCTGTTCATTTGAATTTTGTTTCTGTTTGGTAAAACTGTCTTCCTTGTCCCCAAAAGTCAGGAAGAAAATTTACAGTCTGACTTTGCCGTCATGAAATCTTGCCTCTCTTGTCGCGTTTTTTTTTTTTGTTGTTGTTGTTGTTGTTGGAAAGTTTACGACTGAGTGTCTGCAAGCAACAGTACTTTTGAAAGGGGCTCTAAATATTAAACTCATTTCAAGTGTGACTTGAGACTCAGGCAGACTGCAGGAGTGGTGACAATTTATTACTCTTCAGAAGCCCTAAAGCAGAGTAAATATAGATTTACCAGTGATAATATGAGAACAACAGATCAATTTGATATTAAGTAAATCCTTCCCCCCAAAAGCCAGAATTTGATTAATCCATGGAAGCTTGCTGGAGTTAGTGAGAACTAATTGAAACATAGATTAGTTCCTCTTCTCACACTGTTAAATGTGCCTGGTTGAAAAAGAGAATATTCCAAAGTTTTTTTTTTTTTTTTTTGTTAGTGCAGATTGTCTTTTTTTTTTTTTTTTTTTTTTTTTTTTTTTACCAATTGCTTACCCCCAAGTTTAAGTGTCATATGTCTAATTTTAAAACAGTTGGGAAGCCCAAGATACTTTATTCATTATGTATGTTGGAAAAGCAGCCTCATCTAACAGTCTCTCATAATGGAATTTGGAGGCTCTGGCTTTGGCCTCCATCTGTGTGCAGAGATGATTGTGTGGAACTGCTCTCAGGGACCCAGTAACCCTCATCCAATTTATTCTGCTTGTGTCCTAAGGATAGAAAAGCCCTCACAAATTCCAGAGAGAGGAGGTAATACTTCAGTGCCATGAAAGTCTTCCTAGCTAGCACTTTGAATTTGCAGGCTGCTCTTTTGCTCTGAGTCTCTCAGAGAACTTTTGAAACATTTATGTATTTTACAAATGTTTGTGACTCATGGTTATCAACTCAGTTTTGTTGGCAGGAAGACTGAGAAACAGAAAAGGCAGTAAGATATCTAGAAGTACACTAAGGAAGTCAGTACCAAGGTGGTCTTGAAGTAAAATATCTATGGGATTAATTGATCAGTGATATATACAAAAACTCAAAGTTATTAAGACTTTATAAAAATGTGGTGAGAGGAACCAGTAGATAACGTAATGGCTATGTTGCTGGACTCCCACGTAGTCGAGTTCAAGTTCAAGTCCTGGACTCGGTGGCTTAAAACTCACACCAGGCATGCCCCAAATCCTGAGAGGTCACTAGAGGAGAAGGGATTGCAGTGTAGCCGTCTGCCGGGTGTGTGTGTGTGTGTGTGTGTGTGGGGGGGTGATTTCTTGCTTTTTGTCTCTGTGTCTCTCTGGCAAGTGCATGTGCCCTATAGCAAAAATCTCTCAAAAAAAAAATAATTGCGGTGACAGTGACCTCTTGCATTTTATAGTTTGCTGAGTGCTTCTACATATATTTTTGAATGTTATGTTTGAACAATTCTAGAATGAGTATTTGATTTCCACTTTTAGATATAGGAAATGAAGAACAAAAGTTGGCTTTTTCATGGCAGCTAGTGAATAGGTATATATAATATATCTGTCTGGAGCCAAGGTCTTTTGAATCATTGACCAATATTTTCTCCTCTAGTTTGGGCCTCTTAGTATAGTTGATATAGGGAGTTGGAAAGTGTTTTTATCTTTTTTAGAACATGACTGCTGAATAAAATAATTTATTTGAACTTATTTACTTATATATTTAGGTATAGAGTACATGCACATGGCAGAGAAAGACAGAAAAAGAAGGAGGGAAAGTGAAAAATCACCCCCCATGGGAAGGGCCATGCTACAATCCCTCTTCTTCCAGTCTCCTCTTGGGATTTTAAGCACACATGCATGTATGCCTGGCATGATTGTCAATCTGTCTGGTCCGGGAATCGAACCATGCAACTGGCTATGTGGACGAGAGCCCCTTAGCGTTCATATCACCTGCTGGCCTGATTATAATACGTTCTTTAATCAGAAAATTTTTTAAAATGTTTATTTAAACATTGACACTTTAGTTTCATTAACATTCATGGAATCTGACATTTAATTTACTGTTTTACCCAGGACATGGCTATTATTCCACTTATTTTAAGTAGTAATGATGGCAATGATATTAACTCCAGTAAGTCAAAAGGATGAAGAATGTCAGTGTAATGGGAAAGCCTTCATATTTAGGCCTGATTTCTATTCCAGAGAATTTGATAAGCATCCTTTTATAGGGTTATTCTTGAGAGGTAAGTGGGTATTTTCTGAAAGTGCTATGAAATTCTAATTCTATTCATCTGAAAAAAAGAAGGAATGATTTATGCACAACTGCATATAAATGATATGTGCACTATATTCCTGTGTGTCCTAGAAGCTCTATTGCTTTTTAATATTGCTTAATAAAATCGAATATGAGTTTTTTTTTTAAAGGCCTTACTTTGCTTTGCAAAATAAATAATAGGTCCAGGTGGCTTTTGTTCTGCCATAAATTTCACCATGACTTCAGGAAGTCTCCATCATGTTGCTGTCCAATTTTGTAGGTGAGATAATGGAGCAGGGAATTTACTTTTCTTTTAATCCCGTCATCCTGGGATTTCTCAAGTGAGGAAAGGGCTGCACAACTTTGTGCTTCGTCTATTATTAGAAAGGGAGTGTCAGTAAAAATGTTGACTAATGAATTTTTCTCAGTGAATTATGTGGCCTATAATCAAGCCTTATCAGCCGACTGCTCCATCAAATCTAGTTAACTAACAATTTTCACCACTATTAATCTCCAGCTGGGGTTCAGTGCTTTAGATTAAAGCCCTGACCCATATATAAGAAATAAAATACAGAAAGGTAGTCTACCTTGAGAAAGATTCTGACTCAAGGTATTGACAAAGCTCGGTCTTTATAGGCCAACGATTCAGAGAGATGTATAGACTCTGAAGTAATTTCCAGTGACCTGTATGCTACTTCATGAAGATTTGTTAGAAGTAGTTGTGCTAAATTATACTGCCTAAGTGAGTGGATAAAACTGGAGAGCAAATCCTAAAACATGACCTCCTTCCTTCTCTTCTGCCACATCCCGCAGAGTATTGATAATACATGTCATGAACATGGCAAGTTCTGTTATTGAGGGAACAGCTCTCTCTTGCTTGATCAGGGCAATATTGAAGAAACGAGTGACTTCCCTTTGCTTTTATGGATCAGAGCCAGGCTTCTGTGAGTATTTCCTACCTGTATTTTAAGGTCTGGTATAAATATATCTGCTCCATTGCCTCTCTCTGGTTTTTCATTGGTTGTGATTTCTTATCCCTCAGATCTTGAATATAATTTTATTTATATTTCACTGATGCCATTCATCACAGTCACATTTTATTATGATTACATATTAAATTTTCTCTTCCTACTTTCAGACCTGAAGGCAAATCTTATGTCCTATTTATTTTAGAATAGTAACAGCATGTGACCCTGTCCTTTATATATAATATGTTCTCAATCTATTTGCTAAATTAATCAATAGATTTCCATGATAATGGAATTACTATCATTAACTGTCCTTCAAAATGAATTCCATGAGATCCAATCAAATAATGAAATTTGAAAATAATCATATACTGAATGAGCTACAACTACAGGTATGCCATTTCTCTTTGTAATAGATATATCTGGTGGGAACCAGGAGATGGTGTAACAATTACATTGCTGGAGTCTCATGTAGTTGACTGTGGCTCAAATCCTGGACACAGTGACTTGAAACTCACCCAAGGCGTGTGTACGTGCATGCCTAAAATTCTGAGAAGAGAATAAAGGAGAAGGGATTGTGGCATGGCCATCACCCCTGTGGGGGTAATTTCTCTCTTTCTGTCTCTCTGTCTTTCCAGTGAGTGTGCGCTCCCTATAGCAAAAATCTCTCTCTCTGTCTAAATATATATATATTATTCTGGTAAATGTTAACAGATTTTAAAGACAAATTTAACTTTTTTCTTATTTTCATTTTAAAACTGAATACACCATCTTGTGGAAGAAATTGCTTCAGAATTGAAATTTATGGCTAGATAATATATGACATACTATAGTATTTCTTTAGTTGCCATATTTTTATATTGCTTTATATTTTTTACCCATGTTGCTGTTACCTTTTTGGGAAATTGAAAATCATATATTTTACAGAAAAATAATTTTTGATAACATGAAATAATAAAGTAAATGTGGTGCTCAAACTATACAGAAACAATGATTGTATTAGATTGTAAAGAGAAATATGATTCCACGAGAAGAAAAGTCAGCTTTTATGGGGTATGGGAGGTAAATTATAACTGCATGTTTTTGTTGTGTAATTTTCTATAGTAATAATTTAGATTTATAGTCTACATAATTCAATTCAGTATATGCTATTCTGTGTCAAATAACTACCTGGAAATCTCAGTGGCTTACAAAAATAATAGTTATTTTTCACTCAGTGTGTTTGACCATTTTGAGTTACTATAATACAATATCTGAGACTGAGTAATTACAAACAACAGAACTTTATTTGTCTTATGGTTCTAGAGACTGGGAAATCTAAGATCATGGTACTAGCATGGATAAGAACCTTCATGCTGTGTCATTCTATGGTGGCAGAAGATAGGGCAAGAACTCAAGAACCAGAGAGCAAGAGGAAGCCAAACTTGCTTTTGTAACAATCCACCTTGCAGTAGCCAACCTGGTCCCACAATAACAAATTGATCCATTTACAAAGGAAGAACCCTCACGAGCAAATGAACTTTCCTTAGGTCTCATTTCCAATACAGTTGCACTGGGAATTAAGTTGCCAATCATGAACTTTGGGGGGGACATTCATATTGTATTCCATAAGGATCAATCATGAGTCTGCTCCATATTTTCATCACCAGAGACCCGGACTGACTGAGTAGCCCCTATCTGGTCATTTTTTATTTTGTGTGTCAAAAGATAAGACCAATTACTCAATATCCTAAAACAAAACAAAACAAAACAAAACAAAACCTTCAGGCTGAATTAATTGCTTATTTAAATAAGGGAAGATTATATAGATTAGGCACACATGTTTTAAGCATAGCAGAGAGCTAATTCTTTATAGGCCTTTTGAGAAGAGTGGACTTTGGGGATTGAAAGTATACAGGAGGACGGTTACTGTAGAAGAATGGTTTCTGGGATGAGATTCTTTTTGACAGTGACATAAAGTTGCTTCTTTGGGGCTGACCCCAAGGCTTAGTGGTTGAGGGAGCTGGATCTCACCTGACTGGTTTTGGTTAGAATCCTGTCCCCAGCAACTTGGAAAACACACTGCGACAGGACAGAGAAGTGAAGAAACAGAGCATCTCCCTTTGGGAGATGCTTTCTCCATCTTCTTTACTCTCCCTCTTTCTATAGCGAGCACAAGTACCCTCTGGCAATTAAAAAGAAAATAAAATAACATAAATTGCTTCTTTCATAAGTCTGTTTCTTACTGAATGACTTTTAGAAGCGAGAAGCAGCCACTGACTGGGTGATGTTCTTGAACTATTTTAGTGACTATTATTACCAATGGCTATACAACTGTTGCTGACTGAACAGGTTTAAAGAGTTCTAGTGTTTACTTGTTACTATGAATTCTGAACAGACTTTTCTTTTGAATGTGATTTCTAGTTTGCATATAATCATTGTTGAATAGTCTTTTTTTAGGAGTGTGGAAGCTTTTATTATTTCAGTCAGATATAATAAAAGATAGCATAACCATATGAAAGTTTTTAAAGCTTCAGTTTGAAAGTGACACATGCCACTTGTATTCACATTTTATTAGTCAAAGAAAATCACAGAGACAAACTTAATAGCAGTGAAGAGGAGAGGTATGATCAACCCAATGGGAGGGGCAACAAATGTTTTGAACAGGAACAGACAGAAGTAAGAGAAGGAGGTAAATGCAGCACAATTATTATCCATCAAACAGGTATAATGTCTCTTTTGAAACATAGCCAAGCACTATTACATGAAAAAAAATCAATTTCTTACATGTTTTCAAGACTATCCTGCAAAAGCCTTCATTTGTGGCACCAGAATATTGACTAAGAGCCAAGGAGATCATGTTCATAAATGTTCACATGTTCATAAATGTCTCAAGTGATTTTTTTAAATTATATTTCTATTGTAAATAAAAAGGAGCAAGAAAATATTCTGAAGATCTTCATTTTCTATTTCATGTAACTTGTAAGAGAAAAAACATGGCCTAATAAAAACAATGCCATATACTAAGCTATAAGATAAATTCATTAAAGCACCTCTTTGATCATCTTGTTTAATATATTTTTTACTGGCTTTTCATGAGTCAGAGTGTAAAGTCTAACTTCTCTGTGCTAATACTTCTGGCTTTATTAAATTTCTTACTTCATAGTAAAGCTATATCTGACAATAAGTTTAAGAGTAAATTTTATTATTTTCTAGTTTTGGAGAAACTTAGAAAGTGCTTTCACATACAATTAATCATTTATTTTAAATCTCACAGAAAGCTTTTCTTTACTGTCAGAATAAAAGTCAACTGACCCAACACTGAGACTCAGAGAAATTCAATGTTCCTAATGCATACCAGGGAGTAAAAGACAGTGTTGTCTCTGGTCTAGCATGCTTTGTTTTACCATTTATTGAGTCAGACAAATTGGCTTACTTGTTATTCTCTCTAAAAAAGAAAAAAAAGAGAGAATAGTTTCTTTAGTTTCTTCTTGCTTATGTCTATTTGAATTTTTAATTTTTTTTAATTGTAGGAAGGTATACCAGAGACGGATGGGGCAGGGGGGAGGGAGGAAGTACTCCCCAATATGGCATGATCATGTAGCAATCCCTACCCCTCCATTCTCCATCCTGTTGCGATATGAGGCATATATGCACACATACACTGTATGTTTTTCAGTAATTTGAACCACCATCAGTCATATGGAATCTGGCTCCCTTAGTCCTTAGTCCACAGGGCCAGCCCCCTCAGGTCTTTTTAAAATATTTTCTTTTATTATGGTAAAGGGCAAATGTGCACACACAAGAGAAAGAGATAGAACAAGAAATAGAATAGAGAAAGAGGGAGAGAGAATGCATTACCCAATGGGGCTTGGTCATACTGCTATCCATATTCCTCCAATTCTTCATCTTGTCGGGATCCTGAGCATGTGCATATGTACCTGATATATAACCTGCTGAGGTCCAGGCCTTAAATCCCGTCAGCCACATGGAATCTGGCTTCCTCTCCTTTATAAAATGACTCAGATGATTTATAAATGGGTAAACGAGACAATGCTGTTCTGTCTAGGTTGATTAGTTGACAAGATATGTCAACATTAAATAAACTTTTTCTACTGACCATTTACATAAGTTTGGACTCTAAGAAACTTTAAGTTTAAATACTTTGCAATATTTTTAAGGAAAAATTGATATAGTTTCCCCAAATTCAAATCTTTTGTTAAGTCCATAGACCCTTGTTTTTTTTAAATGTTAAGTATTCTCTAATCATACAGACATAGATCAATATAACCAAGCGTATGCATGTGTATAACTATAGTGATAAGGATGATATCTGACATTTATTAACTGCTTATTCTGTACTTCAGGCTGCATTTCGTATGTATTATCCTCTTTAATGCTTGTCACAGTATTCTATGTGAAATATGAGTGGTACGTAATCACTATTTAACTGATACAATTTGCACAGCAGAAAAGGGTAAAGCTGGGATTCAAATCCAGATAGTCTAACACCAGAGCCAACACTTTTAACATTTCCATCAGTTCCTCTGACCGATTTTTTTTTTTTCCTTAAGGTGAACACTCTGTCTTTCACAGAGTGTATGTGAGTGTGTGTGTGTATTTCTGCACATACTCCTGTTGGCTATAGGAAAGATAAGGGAAAATAAAATAAGAATGAGTCCAACAGATTATCTGAGAAGATATCAGTGGTATATAAGTGATTGGATCAGTATTTCCATGTCCAATCAGTATTGCCTGCAACTCTGTCTTAGAAACCAGTATTTAATGAACTGGATGGCAGGATAGGTTTTTATCTTAAACTAATCAGCATTATCTTAATGACAGCTGTATTTGTCTCATGCAAAGCATGCCACACTTTTTTTCTTTGCCTTGCTCCTAGATTATTTTGGACTGCTTCTCTCTGGTACATGAATGGCTGAACAATCTAGTCTTTGCATGGTATAACTGCTAATATACTCCAGACGCCACTCCATGAGTTTAAATTACCCAGTGCCAATAAAATACTCACTTTATGTGTGAAACAATGTGTGAAAGGAGCATGCTTCGCTTTCTCTTTTTGGTGGACATAATATATTATCTCTATAAACATAACACTTGGCATAGAAAAACATAGTTTTCAGGTAAACAGACTATTTTATTCTCTTCATTTTTCTTCCCTGCATATTTTTTCTCAATCAAGAATGTGTGAACTATGTTTTACTACTGCCTCACTTGGCAACTTCAGGTTGGTTTCTTTGAAAACAAACAGGTTTTAGGTTTCCAAGCAGAACAATGAAAGGAATACCATGAAACCTGCCCTCTGCAACAGCCCAAGGGGATGGAACAAAGTCAGTTGCCTGGCAGAGGTGGTCTTTAACTAAAGGTCAAACAAAATTGTACTGGAAGCTTTGAGATTAGCTTTGAGTGGCTGTTTTAGGTAGGAGGCTGACCTTGGGAGAATTGGAAGGGGAAAAAAAAAATATA
>NW_006160175.1:1207209-1214828 GCF_000334495.1 Tupaia belangeri chinensis
ATATATTGTAAAGCCAGGGCTTTTATTCCCTCTGACTTCACTCCTTTTCATTTTAAGAAATATGAAACACTAACTTGTCTTCGATCTTTTTCCTCTTTATTATACAGGGGATATTTATTGTCAAGAACTTTCTGATGAAGTGAGGCAGAATACTCTCCCCGCCCCACAAATACACCACATTGGTATAAGGGTTATTTTGAGTTAAAGACACTTAAAAAACAGTAGCTGCAAGAAGGGCTTTCTAATCTCTTCTTTCCTCCTAAAAAAAGGAGAGGGATCCCCTTGTGAAAAATTCTTTCTCTATATCAAGAGAGAAAAACAAACAACATTCTTTGATGGGGAAGTCATTACAGAAAGAATTCTGTACAAACAGCTTTTATTAAAATAATCCTTATCCTTCTCTAGCCTCCCCTCAAAATTTAGTTACTTTTCCATGATTATCTCTTTTTGTTCAGCATTGCAAAGAGCATTTGAATTTTGCCTCTTCTTTGGATATTTCCTTCCTTAAGTGGGCTCCCATGTCATGTAAAATGTAGCTTTTCTTCTGTTACTATATCTTATTTCGACTCAAGTCTCAGGCCCACCTGGGACCCTAAAAGGATAAAAATAAAAGGTTTGCCTCCCCTTAAGTGAAAATTTGGAAGATGTTTGAAAGGTACATTTTAAGGCTGTTGTAACACAGTTCTGCAAAGTGGGTGACTTAAAACAACAGAAATCTTATTCTCCTACAGCTTTGGATACTAGAAGTTCAAAAGCAAGTTGTTGGTAGGGCCAGCTTCTTTCTCAGGGCTCTAGAAAATGATCTTGCCTCTTCCTGTCTACTAGAGGTTGCTGACAATACTTGGTGTTCCTAGGCTTGTAGACATATTATGCTCATCTTTGTCTACCTTGTCACATGGCATCCTTCCTGTGTTTGTCCCTGTTTGGATCCAAATTTTCCTTTTATTAGGATACCATTTATTCACCCTTATCAAGTATGATCTCATTTAGGTTGATCACATCTATAAAAACGTGTTTCTAAATAAGGACACATTCTCAGGTCAGGACTAGTTCTTTTTCAAGGACTCTGTACTACTCACCACAAAAGGCAAGGCTACATCATGGAAGAAGTGCTAGATTTAGAGTAAAGATACTCCATGTGTTGGAAAGGGGTGGTGGTTAGCTCTGTTCATCATTTTCATCAGTTCCTCTGACCAAATTATTTTTTTTAAGGTGAACTGAGGCTTTTCCCCAACCTTATACTGAATGCTATGCAAATGAGTATTTTAGAATAATCAGCAAGTTCTTCCTTTCAACCTCATAGCCATTCCTAACCCCTCCAGGGTAGAAATTATGGAGCTACTGTTTTAGTGTTAGCAGACTTGGGTTAGGTGTGAACACCAGCACTTCCCAAAAATGAGCCCTTGAGTTCTTGTCTTTACCCTTTCAAAGTCTATTCAATAAGCAGAGACAAATCACTGCCCCATCTTGTCAGGCAGCTTAAATGATGACTAATAGTATAATCATAGACTGTAGAGTGAGAATATTTCTTTTGCCTTAGAACTGGCAACTATATACAATAGTTAAAGTATATGAAATACTAATGAAATAAATTATTTAAAACAAAACATCAGGGGCCAGCAAGTGGTATGGTGATTGAGGCACTAGACTCCCACATGGCCAACCATGGTTTAAGTCCCAGACCTGATGGCTTGCTTTCTCAGTTTCTCTCTCCCTCTCTGATGAGTGCATGTGCCCTATCACAAATTTAATAATACTACTAATAATTAATAAATAATTCTATAAAAAATAAAACAAAACATTAAAACTAGTGCCATTTCCTACAAATTTTAATTTTGTATTGCTATTCCCAATTATTGCCAACAAAGTGCTTCACAAACTCCCACCTCCCTGTCCATATCATCAAAGCAGAAAACTAGAGAAGAGAATGGGAGTTGGAGAATTGTCCGAGTGTTGTGTTTAGCCTAGTGGAGAGTGCCATGGCTTTTCTGTCCTTCTCTTTAGGGGTACTCCACATTTATCAGAAATATTGTAAAAAATGCCAAAGACTCCCCCCACCCCGAACACACACGCACTCTTTATGTCCATATCCTTTGCAATGTGATTGTTCAGGCTCTTCCTACAAAAGGTTGAGTCTGTACATAGATTGGTTTTAAGATTTGCTTTGCACTGCAAAATATAGCAGGAGTTCTATGTCTAGGTCTCAAGAAAACATGCATATTTACACTCTTTATACAACCTAACTACTACCACGACAACAAGAATAAGCTAGTCTCACAAAGGATAGACACATGGAGTGGAGGAGACTTGAGGTGTCCCCAGTGGAACCATCAGAGATCAGCCAGTTTCTAGTTGACTCACTGGCTAACTACAGGTGCATGAGTAATTCTAGATTTCAGATGTACTTCTACTAGATTGTCAGAAATACCCTGCTGTCCGTAGACTTTTGGAAGTTTGTTGTTTTAAATCACAACATTTTGGGAAGCTTTGTTATGCAACAGTTACTAAATCATATGGACATTTGTACCTATAAATAAAATATTGCTATAACAAAATCCCAAAATATGTTGATTTCGCAACAAGATGGTAGGTGGAGATTAAAAACAATCAAGAACTCTGTTAAGGAGGAGCAAAACATGATAAAATTGTTGCCTGTGGTGATTTAAAAGATAGAACCTATTCTTAATGCTCTTTTGGATTCAGTCGAGTTGATTTCCAGGTGAATGTTGAAAATGTCATCTATGTGCACTTAGCTGTGCATGATAAGGTAATCCAAAGAAAGAGTTAAGCTAACAAAAGAATTGGCCAGTTTACACACAATTTAGATACATAGAGCACTTTATTGGTTATTAAAATAAAACTATTTCTCATCTCTAGTCTACTTTGTTAGTAACACATACTCAAAGTAAAATGAGGCTTGGATAAAAAGATCAAACAAGGGTAAGACAGTGACACTCTTCATTAAGGCTTCTCAAAGCATTAGTAGACCTTCTCACTATAACAAAAAGGGATTTTTAGGAAACTTATGTAAGTGTGATCTCAAAGAAGTCTGATCCCAGAGTAACAGTGATTACATCTAAATAGTGAGGCTGAAAACTAATTTTAAGTGTGTCTTTCAGAACACGAAGTAGACAATAATCAAGTACATGGAAAGCCCACAAAGCTTTCAGTTGGGTTGCATTAACATAAGAGCAGTCAAATTGAGCTAAAAGGGATTGATACTGTTCAAATTTCAAAAGTACCTATGGAATCTCAATTTCATCTAGACAGGGATTAGGTTGCAAAGATAATCAGCTGCAAATACAGACCCTTTCTTGAGAAAAGTGACGTGATGGGAAAAACACACTCTAGATTCAAGAGACAAGAGGGCAGTAGCAAGATCCAAGGATAACATTGGGCTACAGAGTCACTCACAGGTGGTAGAGCAAGGTCTATTAAAAAACCCAGTCCCAAAATGGGAGGTGAGGGGCCCTGGAAACATTTGCCCAGGAGGATTTTACACCTGGTATTGAGCAGTGATTATTCTGTGCTCAACCCAATTTTGAATGGGAATGTTATTTTTGAATGGGGCTTGGAAGTGTCACTTCATATTAGGTTCATTATTGTAGTTAGTCTATGTAAGGCCTGTCTTTTTAGTTCAAAAGTCTCAAGATCATGAGGAGCCACAAGAAAACTACATAGGTCACAGTCACCATGTCATTATTGAGTGAGACTTCTGGAGGTCTTGGAAGGTGGTAAGAATTTTTTGCCTGGGGATAAATGTGAATAATTGAAGCTAGAGAGCCTCTATGGTAACTTGATTGCAGAAAAATTACCCTCATTTTCTATTCTTTCCTTCATCATTGCTCTTACAATGTAACCTTGCAGCTTCTGCCATCAAGAAGTGGAATCTATTTTCCTGCTTCTTGAATCTGGGATGATTTTATAATATTTTTGTTCAAATAATATAATAGAACTGATGGTATTCCAGTTTTTCCCTTTTATCTTAGGATACCTGGTATAGCTCTTCTCTCCCTTTTGGAATATTGGCGTTGTTAAGAGAACAAATCCTAATTAACTTGCCAGATGAGAGACACATGGAGAAGAGCTGAGTCTTCCACCTAAAACCATGATTTTCCAATTAGCCCTAGCCTACCTGCCCTTGGACTGCAAATGCATGAGTGACCTCAGCTGTAGTGAAATGAGCCTCACATAGATTAGTAGAGCTTTGTATCTGGATTTAGACTTATGAGAAACTATAAGTTATTCTTCTTACTATTTTTATAATGTAGGTTTTGACCACAGGGCATGTGTGGTTGCCCAAGAGACACAGAGAGAAAGAAAAGGAAAGTGAGAAATCACCTGCTGGGAGGAAATTGCCACACCTCCTCTCTCAGGATTTTGGGCACATGCACACACAAGACCAGTGTGATTTTCAAGTTACCAGGTCTGGGACTTGAACCATTGTCAGCCATGTAGGAATCCATTGCCTTAATCACCATATCATCTGCTGGTCCCAATGTTTGTTGTTTAATTTTTGCATAGCAATAAGTATCTAATACTTTGTTGTTCTTAGTTTATTTGTGCTGCTATAACAAAATACCTGAGACTGGGTAATGTATAAGCCACAGAAAGTTATTTGTCACAGTTTTGGAGGCCATGAAGTCCAAGATCAAGTCATTAGCAAGTTTGGTGTCTAGAGAGGGCTGGTCTCTGCTTCCTAGATGATGCCTTATGCTGTATCCTCCAGAGGGAATGAAGGTAGAAGGAGCAGAAGAGAGTAAACCCATTTCTGCAAGCCTTTCTATAAGGGCCATAATCCCATGTATTAGGGCTCCACCTGACTTAATCACTTCTTCAAGGCCTCACCTCTTAATACTATCACATTGGTGATTATGTTTCAACTTCTAAATTTTAGGAGACTTTAAGACTTCTAAGTACTACCTAACTCATGCAATGGGTGGGGTGTGGGGGGGTGGCGAATCAACAGAATCATCCATAACATTGGAAGCACCCATCAGAATAGATGAATAACACATATTCCATCATAGAGATCCTCTTTATACAGTGGATTTACTGATTTGTCCTTGTGCCTATTTGAGCTATTTGCCTAACCCAAAAGACTTACTGGCTACTGAGCTAATCCCTGTTCCTCCTCCCAGTGACTTGTGATATGAACAACTAGTAGAAGTTGCAGAGATTTAGAAAAGTCCGTGATATATCTTCCTCATATTCTTCAAGGAGGTATAAAGGAGATGGGTGCTGGTGGGGAATTAGCAGTGGCCATCTCTGAACACAGGGGCCACTCAGTGTTAGCTGGAGGAGAATGATGGTCAACAAAGTAATACAGCCAAGAAAAGAGATTATTGCTCCTTTTCCTCCGATCCGTCTTCTTTCCTTCTTGTTTCCAACCTGGAAGAAGCTAAATCTGGAAAGAATAAGAAGAGGCACAACTCCATACCCAAAGGCATGTGGTCAATTTTGGGGAAAAAAGAAATATGAAATTGGAGTTTTAAACTATCTTTGATTTGAGTTTTGTGGCTCAAAACAACTCCAAATCTAAGGGCTCTGCCTAAGATATCCTTAATGAAGAGAAAAGATTCGACAGAGATGGAAAAAAGAAATAAAGCTGTTTCAAATTCCAATCTGAGCATGGTCAAATGAGTCAGTGAAATAACTATAAATAGCTATCTACACTTCATATATGCATCTGTGCTTTAAAGTTTATAAAAAAGTTTTACAAACATTTATCATCAACAAAATAAATGACAGTTACATAAGTGGTTTGTAAACCATAAAGTTCTGTGAAAGTAAAGTGTTCTATAAATTATAATTTCAAATATTTGTTTCCATATATGTTATTATTTTTAAAGTAGAAAGAGGCCCAGCTAAGTGGCATAGGTTGTGAGGCACTGTTGTATGATGCTGGAGCCATATGGGAAGTCCCAGGGTTCAGATCCTGTGTTTATCTGAACATGCCAGGTATACTAATGGGTGGACTGGTGATCCTCACTGGATAGAATGCTGGGGGAAAAACTGAGGCATGGCAAGACTGTCAGGGATGTCTTTCAAAAAATAAACTTTTTTTAAAAAATGGAAAGAGAGTTAATAAATGTCTAAAACTGCCTTGATTTGACCTCAAATGTCATAATTCTTTTCTTACTAGGATGTTCTCTCATGACTGGTTACAAGTTGTAAAGATAAGATAATTTCTGACTTTCTGCTGAATTTATACTCTTCATACAAGACACTTCAAAACTTAGAGTGAACTTCAATCCAGAAATATTCGGTTTGGTTGACAGATAAAATTCTTGAATATTTGCATACTAGCCACTTTGCTGAATGTTTGTGAATTTTGTCCACTAAATTTTCAATACTGGTTCAATGTTATTCCTATATGTTTTGCTTTCTGTGTTAGTCACTATTCCCTAGAAAGCCTGAACTGATAGGATGTGTGTGTGTGTGTGTAGAGAGACACAGAGACAAAGAGAAAGACCAATTTATTTTACAGAATCAGCACATCCAATTATAGAGCTGGCAAGTACAAAAATCTGCAGGGTAGGCTGATGTTCAAGTTCAGAGTATGTTGCAGTTCCAGTTCGAGGGCTGTCTACTTGCAGAAGTCTTCTTGCTCGTGGATGGTCAATCTTTTGTTCCACTTAGGCCTTCAGTTGACTGGATAAAACCCACTTTATGAAGGATAGTCTCTTTTACTCCATGTCCACTGATTTCTCACAGAACCACCAAGAATAATATTTTAACAAATGTCTAAGGACTGTGGCTCAGCCAAGCTGAGACACAGAATTAACCATTACAGGGGGCTGGATGATGGTACACTGGTAAAATGCAAAGTGTTGCAAAGCTGACCTACCTGGGAAGGTTCTAGGTTTATGTGCAGAGACTTCCCTGAGTTTTCAGACCACACAAATGCCTACAGGGGTAGATTGTGGTGTCCAGACAATGTTAAAGATGCATGTATGCTCTCTCTCTTTCTCTCTCTCTCTCTTTCTCTGTCTGTTTTGCTCACGGAGGAAATAAGTAAATTTGAACAAAATAAATAAAAAACCTGAACCATTATACTCTATTGGTGTGTGTGTATTTATTTCCAGCGTGGATATTAGACTTCCTAGAAGTTGTGTAGTCCAGTCAATTGGCTTCCTTCAAAAGCTTTGGGTGAATTATTTGGCCTCCCTTTTTCTTCCTTTTAATTAAAGCTCTAGCAATTCTTTAGTAATAATTTTAAAGCTAATAGAGCAAAATGCTGATATCCTACTCTTGGAAATCACCTTGATGTGGATCCCTTCACATTTTATTGAATATTATGCTATATGGATAAACCTTAGGTATTTCAGCTTTATATCTGGGAATAATGTTATGTTTAAATGATTTAAATAAAAATTAATTCCAAGGCTGCATTCTGCACGATTGTTTGAGTTCCTCTTTTTAAACTCTCTACCCACATTTTCTTACTCATATCCAACAAAGGTTTAATAGCACAAGCCTCCTCCTGAGAGTTATTTATTCTGAAGACTCACAGACTTGTCACTAGCATCTGGCCAATTAAGCTTTCCTTACCCTTGTGTCTCAATGCTGTACTTGAACTATGTATCTGAACTGATTCTTTAACCCCACGCTCTTTC